>NC_038050.1:520356-861806 GCF_002211085.1 Panicum hallii | reverse complement strand
GCATTTTACATGTGAGCCTGTAGAACAACCTTAATTAATTATTCTGTACTTTTGTCGTGGGATGATCATTGGGGCGACACAGCTCCATCAGCATGGTGTAGTATTTGTTTTGTTGTAAGGGAAGCTTTTGTATGTTTAGCTAGGAAATGTTCATGTCAGTGAAATGTAAAGCGACATTCTTTTTGAGCTATATAGGTTTCCAAATTCCGTGTCCATCTTCTTACGATTGTTGCTTGCCCTCCATGCAACGTGCAGGAAACTGGGTGAGGAATCCTTTCTTCGTTTGGACTTTGGAGCACCGCGCTGCCGAGGACTTTGGAGCGCTGTAGCGTTGAAGCAGGCCGGCCAAATGGAGTCGCACTTGGGATTTTGGAACCTCATCATCTAACAGAGAGCACGCCTTGGAAATACGTTGCTGTGCAGTGGCTGCTCGTGGGGGTTCTTCTTTCTGTAGGAGTAGGAGGAACGTGGCATCGATCTTACCCCAACTAACATGTGTACATACGCATCATCTTGAAAGAACCAACCCGACCCGTTATTTTCTCGTTTGTTAACACGATCGAGCCACTTGCATTTGCATGGCACGTCCGCCAACAGCAACTTCCCAAGCCTATTGCTCGATGCTCGTGGCTCAACTGCGCGGGCCGCCTATCCGCCGCCTCTGCTTCCGACCACAGCCGAGGATGCTACCGGAGGGCGAAGCTCCTTTGGACGGGAAGGGCGAAAGTAAGGTGCTAGGGTTTTCGGCGGGGAGGCGCCGAGGCGGTGGCTGAGTTGGACGGAAGGCGCGGCCGCCTTGCCACTCCTGCACGGGCAGCGCCAGTGCGCGCCGATCGTCAGGCCAGGCCCGTCCCACGCCGGCGCTCACGGCTGCATCGTCGGAACATCCCCGAGTTCTCCCTGCAGCAAGCAGTGGCAAGCGCTCCTGTCAAGTCTCCATTGGAGTTCTCCTTGAAGATCTTGGTGAACAGCTGCGCCACCTGAGATAGTCGAACCATTGAAGGTTTTGAGCATGATAATGGTAGCCGTTCAGATTCCGGGCCATGAGAAGAGCGGCTGGCACTTGTTCGATGAAATGCCTGCCAGCCGTTCGAGACCACCTAGGCTCCGTCCTTGAGGTTACGATCCATCAGGGCTTGCTATCTCTCCACCATTTGCAGATGCTCTTGCCAGGAAGCGCTTCTGGTAACGTATCCATGCCCCCATTTGCAGATATTCATTTGACAGCACATCATGTGTATGATGGTCGTTGTATTCCCATCTCCAGATACTCAAGCGCCCAGAAATCAAACCTTGCCATGAACAGGTTTGTGATTGCAATAATGCCGATCGATATGTTTCCATGTATTTGGTGGTAATCATGAGTAATGCATAGACACACACACACACACACACACACACACACACACACACACACACACACACACACACCCAGCAGGTATGCAACCCAAACTTGCTAGGGTTTAGGCCAGGCTGGCAGGGATTCTTTTTTTGTATTGGGATTACGACTCCGTCTGATTAGCTTACAGAGGTAGAATCAAACATGAGGGGTCGTCGGTGCCGCGACGGCGGCCTAGCGTACGTGGCAGCCGTGTTCTTGCTCCTAGCGTCGCTTCCAGAATCACAATGTAAGTATCATGCATGTTCATGTCATCATTATGTATATATAGCTCTTTGCACTGATAAACGGGAATCAATTAATTTGCAACAAACAGGTCGTCCTCAGCTGTTGGAGGCCGGCGGGCGTTCGTCTTCTTCAAACGACAGCGATGTTGTGCTGGTGTTTTGCCAGTGGAGCAAGTGCGGATCAGATTGGAGCACCTGCTACTGCTGCTTGAGCACGGAGCCCAGGGCGTGTTACGACACGCGGGATGAGTGCAGGGCCAACTGCGTCGTCTGCAACCCTCGTTGCCCGTCGCCGCCGTCGCGCCAACCGGCGGTGGAAGGCCGGCGGTTACTCGGAAGCAACAACTCTACCTCGCACCACAACTAAGAGCCTCTGTAATCTCAAGCATTATTGGTCTCGATCCAAAAAATAATGAATAAGGATTTGTCTTTTTTTTTTCCCTTTTGTTTTGGACACGAATGAACGAAGATTGTTACTAGTTGTTCTATGGCTCTATGGCATGTTTCGTCTACTTTGATCGAGGAAAGATTTGGCGCCGACAGGTGGGCCTCGCGAGCAGGTAGCCGCACTCCTCCCACCCATGGTAGGGGCTACTACATGGCCGCGAACCTTATCCTCTCCCTCCGTCCCGCTCTGCCGCGATGCCAAGCTCCCACCCACGCCTCGGCTCCTCCGCGCGACACCGGGCCATGCCCGTCCGACCACGGCGGCGGATGACCACGGGCGCCGCGCCGAGCCGCCCGACGTCGTTCTGGACTGCAAGCGGCTGGACGGGCTGATGAAGTCCGGGAGGCTGGCGGACGCCCTCGACCTGTTCGACCGGATGCCCCGCAAGAACGTCGTGGCCTGGACCTCGGCCATCTCCGGGTGCACGCGGAACGGCCGCCCCGGCGCGGCCGCGGCGATGTTCGCGGCCATGCTGGACTCCGGCGTCGCGCCCAACGACTTCGCGTGCAACGCGGCGCTGGCGGCGTGCGCGGCCGCGGGCGCGCTCGGCCTCGGGGAGCAGGTGCACTCGCTCGCCGTGCGGGCGGGCTTCGCGGGGGACGCCTGGATCGGGAGCTGCCTCGTAGAGCTCTACTCGAGGTGCGGTTCCCTTCGGGCGGCCGAGGAGGTGTTCCGCCGGATGGAGTCGCCGGACGTCGTGGGGTACACTTCGCTCGTCTCGGCGCTCTGCAGGAACGGTGAGTTCGCGCGGGCTGTGGAGCTGCTCTGTCAGATGATGAGGCAGGGGTTGCAGCCGAACGAGCACACGATGACGAGCATTCTGGCAGCGTGCCCGCGAGTTCTCGGTGAGCAGATACATGGGTACATGGTCAAGGCAATGGGTTTGCAGAGTGTCTATGCATCAAGTGCACTGATCGATCTCTATTCAAGGAATGGTGACTCTGACATGGCAAAGTTAGTGTTTCAAAAACTCAACTCCAAGAACGTGGTGTCATGGTGTTCCATGATGAAGCTGTGCCTTAGGGATGGACGGTTGGAAGATGCACTGCGAGTGTTCACCGAGATGATTTCAGAGGGCGTGGAGCCGAATGAGTATGCATTCTCAATTGCTCTTGGCGCTTGTGGATCCGCTGGTCTGGGGCGTCAAATTCACTGCTCAGCCATCAAGCGCAACTTAATGACAGATATTCGAGTATCGAACGCTTTACTCTCCATGTATGGTAGAAGTGGTCTTGCAGAAGAACTCGAGGCTGTGCTTGACAAGATTGAAAATCCTGACCTTGTTAGCTGGACGGCTGCTATTTCTGCCTACTTCCAGAATGGTTTTGGTGAGAAGGCTGTAGCGTTGCTGTCTAAGATGCACTCACAAGGTTTCACACCGAATGACTATGCCTTCTCTAGTGGTCTGAGTTCTTGTGCAGACCTGGCATTGCTGGATCAAGGAATGCAGTTTCATTGCCTGGCACTGAAAGTGGGGTGTGACTCCAAAATCTGTACTGGGAATGCACTGATCAACATGTACTCCAAGTGTGGTCAAATTGGATCTGCAAGGCTTGCGTTTGATGTCATGAATCTTCATGATGTCACATCTTGGAACTCACTGATTCATGGTTTCGCGCAGCATGGAGATGCAAACATGGCACTGGAGGTATTCAGTGAGATGTGTTCCAGTGGTTGCAAGCCAGACGATTCAACATTTCTCGGAGTCTTGGTAGGGTGCAATCATGCAGGTCTGGTGAAGGAAGGGGAGATATTCTTCAAACTAATGACCGATCAATACGGTATCATACCGACCCCTTCCCATTATGCATGCATGATCGACATGTTAGGTCGAAATGGCAGATTCGATGAGGCACTGGGCATGATCGAAAAGATGCCGTTCGAGCCTGATGCGTTGATTTGGAAGACGCTATTAGCATCGTGCAAGCTGCACAGGAATCTGGATATGGGAAAGCTCGCCGCAGACAGGCTCATGGAGCTCTCGGAGCTAGACTCTGCGAGCTACGTGCTGATGTCGAACATCTACGCGATGCACGGAGAATGGCAGGACGCCGGAAGGGTGCGGCGGAGGATGGACGAAGCGGGGGTGAAGAAGGAAGCCGGGGAGAGCTGGATTGAGGTGAAGAACGAGGTCCACGCCTTTGTTGCAAGAGACATGTCTCATCCAGACTCCGTGTCTATCTATCAGATGCTTGCAGAGCTCTTGGATGTGATGCAAGATACAGGCCTAGATGTCCGTATGCAGATGTAGATGTCAAAGATTTCTGTGCAGTAGCAGATTGTAGCATGTCGTAGTTAGTAAAAATGGTGGTCACGATTGTTTTGCCAGCCAGCATGTTAGCCTTTGCCTCCTTAGAGAAGATATTTTATAGTCTTCATGGAGGAATGCCTTTGAACTTTTGTAGAACATGTGTATACTGTTAGTGTCTGAAGAAGGGTCATCATCACTTGTACTCCCTAGCTTGAATTGCCTTGCAATGCTAATGAAGAGATAGACTCTGTTTGTCCATCCTGTCATGATCTGAACCTCTCATAGTTTACCTTCTTTTTTTTTCTCCTCACGCAACTTAAACATCGTGTGGTGAGAAGCCGAAGGGTTGTTGTGGTGAAGTTGGATTCTGGGGCCGATGATGCTTTGCCCTCGCGAATAGTCAGTCACCCAATGCAATTATTCTCCATGTGTAGTTTGTGCCATCAAGGTCATCAATTTATTGTGACGAGGAGAGGGGAGCAGAGCAGAGCAGAGCCTGGTACTGGGGCGCCGGCCAAGCTGCCACTGGCCACACCACACAGGGGACGTGTGGTGGCCGGCGAGACGACGAAGTGATCGATCGAGATCTCCCCGTGCTTGGCAAACACACGAGTCTGATCTCTCCCAATCCTGCTCGTCAATGTGGTCAATACATCTCATCTGAAGCAATTACGTCGCAGTATATATTGAGCACACTAACTAACTGTGCAGTAGAAGCACTACGCTCGCAGCCCATTTGATACATACTCCTAGCAGTTGATTAAAAGTAGGAGGCCCATGACATCCACGGCGGTCGCCGGCGGCCAGGTCCTGGACGCCTCCAACCCGGCGGTGGCCCGCGTGCGGCAGCTCATCTGCGGCCCGGAATATTCTCAAGGTACATCGCTGCTTGCCATCTGTGCATCATCGATGCAAACCATTTCTGACTACTCGTGCGCAGATGGGTGGAGCCGGTGCTGGGAGGAAGGCGTGACGCCGTGGGACCTGGGCCAGCCCACGCCGGCCGTCGTCCAGCTCGCCAAGTCCGGGACACTGCCCTCCGGCGACGCCGCCACCGTGCTCGTCCCGGGATGCGGCGCGGTCAGTCCGTCTCCGTCAGTACATGCACGAGCTTGCCTTGAATCTTGATCTCGTGCGATCAATTCGTGCAGGGGTACGACGTGGTGGCGCTCTCCGGCCCCGGCCGCTTCGTCGTCGGCCTCGACATCAGCGAGAGCGCCGTTGCGAAGGCCAAACAGTGGTCGGCGGCCGACGGGAGCTTGTTCGCCTTCGTGGCGGCGGACTTCTTCACCTGGGAGCCGCCGGAGCTGTTCGACCTCATCTTCGACTACACGTGCGTGATCATATCCTAGCATAGTTAGTATAACTTTCCTGATGAAAAAAATAAATGATTTCTTGTCCGTTGGACGGATCGATCATGCACGCCCTTCAGATTCTTCTGCGCTTTCCACCCGTCGATGAGGCCAGCATGGGCGAAGCGAATGGCCGACCTGCTCAAGCCCAGTGGCGAGCTCATTACCCTCATGTACCTGGTAATTCTGAATTCTGATAGCAGCCACTACTGCAGCAAACCATTGACCTATACAGACCTTAGCTTCTTCTTCAGTTCAACAAGGCAAACTGATCAATGATTTCTTTGTTGATGCCTGCATCTGCATCTGCATGGTAGGCTGAAGGTCAGGAGGCTGGGCCGCCATTCAACACAACAGTGCTCGAGTAAGACGCCGCGATCGTCCTCATCATGGACGACGGCACTAGCTGTTTGTGGTTCTCCATCTACTACAGTACTAGCAAATGCTAACTCACACGATGACATATCAGTTCTCACAAAAGTATATCATGCCTGACGCCTGCAGCTACGAGGAGGTGCTGAAGCCCCTGGGTTTCGTGATCACTTGCATCCAAGACAACGATGTGGCTGTCAAACCACGACAGGTACTTGAATTTACACTTGGATGAATTATGCACACGAATGCTTCCAGTAATAAATTGTTTCTTACTACTACTACTACTACTCAGGGAATGGAGAAAATCGCAAGGTGGAAGAGGATGGCAAACCCAAACACTCTGAATTCTGCAGAGTAAAACTGTCTTGGAGACTCCAGCCCATAATAGCATAATACGGAATGGATTCTGCAGTAGTAATTAGTAAAATAAATAAAAAAATGAATGCTCATTATACTCCAGCTCGTTCTTGTGCCAAACAATTGGTAATATTGTTCGTGATCATGTTATATGTTGTGCAAAACAGTAAGTTGTGGCTCCTCTTGAATAAGTAAAGGAATTAATAAACCCTTTTCTGTTTACTCAATCATGAGTTCTCTGCAGTTAATCGTTGCTTGTTACATAAATGACAATTTTAAGCAAGCGTCCAGAGTGCTAACGAATGAACGAGGCAGTTCCCAACTCCGGCGACGGCGACGGCGGCGGCGGCGAGCGTTCATGGTTCCTGGCCGCCCCAGCAGGCCAGCGCAAGTTGCCTCTTGCTAGGGCCTCGCTCCTGCGTGGGAACAGCGGCGCCAAACCACCTCTGGCCGTCGCCGGCGCCCGTACTGACGACGAGGATTGGGGCTGGGAATGGCGGAGGGAGCCGGATGCGGTAGGGGAGACTGGCGCCAAGATCAGGAGGAGGAGGAGCGGATCTACGTCCGCGACGATGCGGCAGTCGCCGGAGCCGGATGCGGTAGGGGAAGGGGAGCCCGGCGGCCGTCATGGCGGAGGAACCATTCTGAAAACATGTAGGGGTTTTTGTGTAAATATCCGGATCGCGATTACTAATCGCGATCCGATTTAGGGGGTATTATGTAAATATCTTAGGGGGTTTTATGCCAATTATATGGATGTTTCTGAAAAACAAAGTTGGGAACCGCAGATGGCGCCGGCCATGGCCGTCTCCGAGTCCCCGAATCCATCTCCGTGCTCGGGCCGCCTCCGGTGTCATGCCCCGCCAGCCAGGATACACACAGAGACCATCCGCACGCACTGGAACACCCACGAACTTCAACTTCCCCGCCGCGGGCTCCGTCTAGTCCAGGCGCCGCGCGGCTTCACGGGCTCACGGCGTGCGTGACAGCATCAGCATGGAAGACAGAGTGGATGACGACGCCACGGCCGAGTAGAACTCAAGGCGCGCGGCAGCAAGGAAGAAGCTGCTGCTGCTGTGCTGCTGGCGACCATGGCCCTGCCACCGCTGCGGTGGTGGGGCGACGCCGGGCTGGACGAGGAGACCCCGTGTTGCGCGATGCTGTATGCAATCGCGTCGCAGCACCTCAAATGTTTCCATACATATATTCCACTCATATTGTTTTGACAGGGATTTTGAATTTTGTAAGCTGGATTACAATGCAAATGGACAGGACCCGTGTTCCTGGTATTCTTGTGATTGGTTTAATAGGTGTTTTCTTTTACGGTTCGTATTCTGGATTGGGTTCATCTCTTTAGTAATCGGAGGATCCAGCTTGTAAACATGAAAAAGTAGGAACTTAGCGAGTCCTTACCCCCCTTTATCTGATTAGAGCGGAAAGGGCCCGCGGAATTCTTATTGTTATAGCGCAATTTTATTCCATAATTTGGAAATTGGTTACCTATTTCTATTTGTAAAAATAACAAAGAGAAAACCTTTGCTCTGATGGTTCGAATCCCCTTATTTATTCTTTTGTTTGTTAATGATGTTAGTGAAGCAATCCATCGGTCGATTTAAAGCCCCCGCCTTTCGCCCATAAAATGGATTCACTCTTATGAAGCAACAAGAAACAAGGTGAAAAGCCATTGTTTCTGACTTTTGACAGGTGAAACAATCAATGGAAACAATATAGACAAATACAGACTCATGGTACCAGCATGCAGTCATGCACCAACAGGCCAGAGCATCAGCGGATCGAAGAACAGTCGAGCGGTGACCTTCACGTGCCCCACGAATGAACGAGGCAGTTTCCAACTTCGGCGACGGCGAGCTTGTTACATTCATAACAATTTTAAGCAAGCGTCCAGAGTGCTAACGGGCAACTGTGCAAGGATGCAATCAACTGTTGTTCCCCCTCTGTTCGCGAGCACACACAGTTACACAAATCTACACAAGTAACGCAGCACTTCTAGGGACCTGACAGATTCTGACCTCAAAATTGGGTCTATTCAGACATGTAATCCACTTCATTTTTGGGGCAGCCGTTGGGAAGTAGCCAGGCGAAAAAGCCCTTGAACGTTTCCCCTCTCGACCTCTGGGATGAGTACTCGATGAGCATGTGCCACAGTTCACCGATCGTCCATCCATGACGTAATATCCACTGGGTCACCTGTGCCACACATGATGATACAGCCGGAAAAAGGTTATGGAAACATGAAAGAGAAGCATAAAAACCAGAATTATGATTAACTCTATCAACATTAGATCAGCATATCAACTTCTGCTGTGCGATGCGCAGCGTTCAGCTTCTAAGAATGGACCAGACCCCATCGGGAGTCAGTCCAAGGAGAGAGTCCATTGGACTGCACCGAATGAGAAGGATCAACACAACCTTATGAATATACCATATATCTGAAAAATACAGAACCATCAACATCATAGACATGCAAACCTCTACCAAATTTAGAAATGGTGCAGCTAAGGTCCAACTTTCTTAACATGAAAGGTAAGTGAAGGTTGTGTGGAAGGGATGTATTGTACCTCCCCTAATCTTTCCAGAGATGCGTCCTCAAAAGTGTAATAATTCACAAAAGGTCGGAGCGCCTGCACAATCAAGAACTTTCAGATTACAGTCACAAAAGGCATAGAAATTAAATTGAGTGCTCCAATCATGACCATACATACATCAATCAGTAGTGGTATTCAAATGGAAAGGAACATGGTTAAGATGCACTACTAAGCCTAACATTCATTTCTCCTGTACCTGCGATGCAGCAATCCACTGGATCATGCTCTTGATTTCAGGGTTTCCACCAAAGACGCCACAACCCCAGTTTCCAGTCGAAACCCCTATATATTCATCGGAACTGATTCTTGGACTGATATCCTTGTTATTAGCATCCTGAACAGTGTTATAAAGGTGAAACATAATCAGCAGATATATCTATCATAAAACATAATCGGCAGATATATCTACCATACTTCTGATGTTATGTATGTATCGTTGATTCTAGCTAATCATGTTAAGCCTTCTTTAGATTATATACACATGCACCAGAGTGCTATCTTGTTTGATCTGCCTTCAGTTATATCATTGGTAATTATGAGAACTCAAGAAATGACCCTAACTACAGATTGCAGTGTTGAATACAGCTATATTAGCTGCAAAAAGGTTATTCAAACAAAAAAAAAGGAAGTGCTGGTAAAGAAAACTCAACAGACTAACAGAGTGATTAGTTAAACAACCTGAAAAAGCTTTGTATAGAGCTGAAGTTTTGATTGATCGGAAAATCCACAAAAAGCCTTATTCACTTCCCTGAATAAAGGTGTATTAGAAATGCTAAAACCATAAAACATATTTGCCGGCGAAGAATGTGAATAGTGACAGCTATAGGCTCCAAAATAGTAACTTGATTTACCTTAGGAGACCACTTGACTCATATTGTAACCTAGTTGGACAGTCCAAAGCATCAATTGCCACTATCCTAGTTCTCCGTCTACCCATAGAATCAATGGGCGTGCTATCTAAATAGTCACCGACAAAGCGAAATGAGGAGCCATACCTGTAAGGGGAAAGAATAGGGTGTCGTAAAGGAAATCAACCCATGGATCATATCAGTTACTTCTTGTTGAATCTACGAACTAAAATCAAGTAAAGGATGGATAGATTTAAACTAACCCCATATACTGTGAGAACCTTTCTGCGCCAACAATTTCTATGGCCTCATTATCATCCATGGAAGCCATGAAGAGCATACCCACAATCAGTTCTGGGTTTATCATGAAGCGAATCTCTTCCTGCACCGTAGAGAAAAAGACAGATCAGTTACATAGAAAACTACAAAGCATTGTAATATGTATATCACAAGTTAAAGACATTTCAATTCACAGGAGAACACAAAAAAGTTAATTTCTTTAATGTACAATAGGATTGATGGATAAACTACCACTCAAATACTCATACAGATGCAGAAATTTTTCTTAAAGGTAACAAATGAACAGTCACATGATTATGATAGTCCAAACAGAAACATTTGCTATCAATCTAAAGACTGAGTAAACTAATAATCTGTCAATTGGAAGAAAGATACCTGCACACAGCCCCTGGAAAGTGCACCTCCTCCCAAATACCTATTTGCAAAGTCGACTTCAAGGGCTTCTTGTTCCTCATCTTCAATAAAATCTGAGGAAAATACCTACTAATGAAAAATAAAACAAACAATCAGTAAATTTCATCTCAACAGTAAGAAAACTTTGGTAACTTGACTAATAATGAATGCAAGACAACAAATCCCTATGTGCCATCATAGTTCAGCGAGCGTACTAGAGCATTTTTCCATTTGTAGTAGCCTTGCCAGTACCAGGAAGCAAATTATTTACCAACTTTAGCTCCAAAATATACACTCGTAAGGAGCATTCAGGATCAGTATGTAGTTCCTCTTACCCGGAATTGGCAGAGGGGTGCACTGGATTTCATCCACGCATCGACGTCAGGATAGGTTAGACCACCTGAGACAGCACGGCGCGGAAGAACCTTGCGCTCAAATGAAACGAAACCAGTGGGTGTAGAATCAGTCACCCTCTCGAAATAGTGCACAAGACACCTCACTTTCTGCTCCTGGCTTTGCCTTGCATTGTGAATCAGAGCCCTGTAGATCGATCAGTGAACAGACACACAATTATTACTCCAGTTCGACTTCCACCCATTAGCAAAACAACACAAAATGTGAGAGGACATACGCGAATAGGCCGTCGAAATTGATGTTGGGAAGGCTCGCCTCGGCCCTACCGTCCGTGGGGAAGAGGCAGAAGAGCGCGCAGGTGAGCAGCGCGGCGACAAGCTCCTGGCTGAGGTGCACAATGCCCGCGTCCTGCGACGCCAGGATCCGGAGCCCCCAGGCGTCGTCGGCGGCCTTGTCGTAGTGATCCTCAAGCAGCGCTGGGAGGCGGAGGAGGAGGCGAGCGAGGTTGGGGACCACCTCAGCGAACCAGCCCCGCGCCTGGGCCCGCGAGAGAAGGTCGTCAAAGAAGAGGGCTAGACCGTCGGCGGCGCGCGGGGACAGCGCGGGCAGGGCAACCGCGAGGCGGAGGTCGGTGAGCGCGTCGGCGAGGACGTCCCCCGAGGCCACGCGGCTGACGTCGGGGCCGAGCGCTAGCGCCCTGAGCGACTCCTGCGCTGCGGGCGGCCAAAAGATCGAGTCCCCGCGGAGGACGACGGGGAGGAAGGGCAGCGCCGAGCGCAGGTCGCCGCGCGCCGCCAAGCCCGAAGCCGACGGCTCCATGGCGGCGGCCGGCGCAGCGAGCGAGACTGACTCCGTCGGCTCGGTCCTCGGTGTGGGTTCGGCCGCGCGAGCCCACGGGTTTTTTTTTCTTTTTTGATTATAGAGCCCATGGTTTGTTTGGGCTCTGGGCCTCCACCATAGGGATTCAAGTCCACACACGGTTACCTGATCGGGTGACCAAACCCAAAACCCTCCGCGTCACGCCGGCAGTCCGCGCCATCGCCGCCGTGCGCCGCCCGCCCGCGCCACCGCCTCTCCTCGCGCCGCCGCTCCGCTGCTCTATCCGCACCGTCTCGACGTCCGCCGCCGTCCTCTATTTCCCAATTCCACCCTGCTTTTCCCACTCCAAACGCCACGTGACCTTGCCGGTGCTCCGGTAGCGGCGCACGATGCTCCGCCGCGTGCCTCCCTCCCTACGCCGCGCCCTTCTCTCCTCCGCCTCCACACACTACGGCGGGGCACAAATCCCGAACCCCAGCCACTATCCTTCCCAGACCATCCTCCCCCAATGGCGGCGTCACGCCTCTGTTGCCTCCTCCTCGGCCCCGCCGCAGTCGCCGCCTCCTCCATCTCCGCCTCGGGGTCCGTCGCGGTCGGGCGGAGGCGGTCGCACTGTCTCGTCGCTGAACCCCGCCGAGGTCGCCAAGTTCGCTGCCATCGCAGAGACCTGGTAAGAGTGAGATCCCCTCTCCTTTGCTTGCGACGTCGGACTCCCGTGCTGTTGCTAAATGCTTGTATGAAATTTTGAGCGGTTATGGGCTTTGACGACGGCATGATTTTGAGCGTTCGCGGGTGTATTCGAAGGATGGTGTTGAACAGCGTTTGTAGCATGAGAGCCACATCACTAGAGTTTATAACTGACTAATTGGCCTACCTGTTCCGGATTGGAATAGACTCATTTTCATCACGAGGAGGTCTCCTGCAGTGATGGGCACTGTAGGGGATCACTACTGGCATGATAACTGCATCTGGATGTTGGTTATCATATGCAGCCATGAAATGGTTAAAACAATGTTCTAAACAAAGAGAACCAGGAATACCAGTATTTCTTTTTTATCATCCTTCATACATTTGCTTCCTTTGGCTGGGGGTTGGATGTAGATAGCTAGTGTTGTTGAATCGGCACACATGTTTGCAAAATATCAGCATTCTGCAAGCTACTTTCAAGGAAGCCCACAAATTAGACCAGAATAAGATGGGATTGTTCAGCTAACACTGGTTGGGAGTGAATGACAAATGAATGACGTTGGTAGGGAACTGCAGGTATCTCCTTGTGCCTTATTGCTTACTGATGACGGTCCTATTTCTGGAATAACAGGTGGGATGCAAACGGTCCATTCAAACCTTTGCATTTGATGAATCCAACCCGACTGTCTTTTATCCGCTCCACTCTTTGTAGACATTTCAGGTACATTGCTGCACCCTTGGAACTTGTTCCATTTTTCTGATATGAACCGCCTGAATAAATATACTTGAAATCTACTGCTGAACTATATTTCTAATGGTACAAGAATAAGTTAAGGTTGAATGTTGAAGTTGTTTCATTTCTGCAGCCATTTAACACATTCATTTTACCAATTATGAGCAGATTTAATGTTTCCTTCATAGCATATCTTACTATTTTAAAGACAAAAAAAAGGATAAATCATGCTATTTGTGAATAGCATCTCTTAGTGGGGTTCCTGGGCAGTGCCTTTCTATAGGATTAACTTCTTGATTGAGCTAATGAATTACTATGCTTTAGTAGACTAACCAAATCAGCAATGGTATTCGTAAATTTGTATAGTATTCCATTTGCATATATGTCTGGGCTGAAAACTTCTTGTTGGACTATGAGTTGACATGTCTTAACTCTTAAGAAACAACACATACTCCTTATTTATTTTTCTCTGTAGCTAACTGCATAAGTGTGCATATTCATCCGTTCAGGAGGGATCCATATTCATCTAAGCCACTTGAAGGCCTCAAAGTTGTTGATGTTGGATGTGGAGGTGGCATTCTGTCAGAGGTAGATGCTGCCTCTGTCAATCATCTCTATGAATTGCTACCTTCTGGCACTTTTCATAGTAAAGGGACAATAATTTTTTATGACGGGATAAGTGTGTGGTTCATTTGGCAATGGTTACAGATTACAGAAATGAGCTGGTGGTCTTATGCATCCATGAACTTTGTTCCTTTAAGGATGTCTTTACAGAATGGGATTATCAGTGTTAATTATTCATGGCTTGATGATTGGTGTGAATTTCGTATGTATTGTCCTGATTTAGATCAGCGAGCTGAGTAGAATTTAATTTAACATTGCTTATCGAAATCTCTTGAATGGATAGGCAGGCTGGTTAAAATCAATCTTATGTTGATGTTATTGCCACATGTATAATAATTTAGCAGTGACTTGCTGAATTCTTTAAACTAATGAAACTCCTAATTGCCTTCACTTTACCTATCCTAAAGTCGGAGTCAAGCTTGACATGGATTTAAATCATTTATCATCTTAGTTTTCTACCTACTATTTACTATTTAGAGAAAAAAATTGGTACGTAGGAAATGCTTAAAATGGTTCCTTATTTCCATTTTTAAATGGTTTTGTGATTTCGGATGCAAACCTCAACACTTGTGCTAGTTCATCTTGGAAATTGCACATGAATTTAGTAAATTTGTAAACCTGGCATAATATAAGGTAACTAGTTGGTTTGAAGGTGTCAGCATTATATCCTATTGTCGATGCAATCCCTTTCAGGTTGTTTTGAGTGCAATTGTGGATGTAACAGGCATTCCTTTGTATTTTGATCTATCTGGAAAAGAATAATAAAATAATTCTATCTTGGTTCTGGATGGCAGCCTCTTGCTCGGATGGGAGCTACAGTTACTGCAATTGATGCTGCTGACAAGAATATAAAGATCGCAAGTATTCACGCGGTACATATCTATGTCTGTTTGTCTTGAGAGTTATATTGGGATCTTAAGTGCAATAATCGTAACTTCAGTGTTCCTTCAGTCAATGATTCTTGGTTCTTCTGTTCTTAGGCATCTGATCCGACAACTGCTTCCATTGAGTATTGCTGCACAACAGCTGGTCTGTCTCTCCCTCTCTCTAAATTAATTTATATGTTGAGTTAACAACATTCTTTTTGAAGGATTTCTTCATTATATGGTTCTAACAGCATTTACCTATTGCATTTCTGTTGTGATTGCAATCTTAATAATTATATGTAAGAATTAGTCGTACTACAAAGGATGAACATTACCTTTCCAAGATAATGAATTTGGATAGCGTAGTGATTGATTCCTTTGTTTATATGGAAACTGTTTATATGCAGAGGCACTGGTAAAAGAGAAAAGGCTGTTTGATGCTGTAATTTCTCTTGAGGTATGCTTATTTCTGGTTCCATCTGTACCCATCCTCCTTCAAAAAAGTATGGAGGAGCCTATTGTTTTGAATGATACTGAAAAAGATACCTTGTTGGTCCTGTACTTTACTGCATAGAGTTTTTCATTTGTGCTATCTTTCTCTGACTGAGAGCAATTACCTATTAGAAATATAGATCGTACAGCAACAATACTTTGTGGGCATTAGTTAATCATTAAGAGAAAATATGTTTATATTTGTATTGGGCCAGTCATAAAGGTTAGGTAAGACTAATTTGTTTCACGTATATCTGGATCTGTCTGTTTATACTTGTGTGCATTGATTATGCTCATTCCAAACAATGGAGTCTTTAAATCATGTGACCGATACCTTTTTCTTCTTTCGGTTCATTTCATTTACAGGTCTGTTAACTTATGTACTTTTGGATCTGGAATATGTATTGAACTTTGTATATTTTACAGGTGATTGAGCATGTCGCTAATCCTTTGGAGTTTTGCGAATCTCTCTCGGCTTTGACAATTCCTAATGGTGCCACTTTGGTTTCCACAATCAACCGTTCAATGAGAGCATATACCACCGCAATAGTTGCTGCTGAGTACATCCTCAGATGGGTTAGCCTTCTTTCAGGTTTTAGCTTCATTTTCTGAGATAAATATGCCCATTGTGTTGGATAAATATGCTAGCTTCGTGATGTCTTGACTATAGAGAGTGCAACTTGTAGTGCATAGTTCATACCTTTATGACAGCTACTTCTTCTTACGAACCCAAGTTATAACTTATAACCAGTTTTTGGAATTATTATATACTCAGATATGTTGTAAACAAAATTCATGGTAGTTCTGTCCCTCCTAACATATGACGCCACGGACTGTACATGTAGAGAGTGTCCTTGCATTGTGTAGCTAGCTGTTTCCTTGTAGGGTTGTCAGAACCAGGGTCCTAGATCCTTAAACCAGTGGTTTACGTCCTTGAAGACTTCATTTCAAATTTGAAATTGAAGACTTCATTTCAAATTTGAAATTGAAGACTTCATTTCAAATTTGAAAAGCTTAATGATCTAATGAAAAGAACCTGTAAATTAAACTGGTCACTGTTCTGAAATCAAAGCCATGTCAGTTTAATTTTCTCGGCTCGTTCCTGATTTCTTTTTTTACCCTCGTCAGAATCCTTTGATGGGCATAGTGGTTGAAATCTCCAGAGCGCTATGATGTTTCTATAATTATACGAGCATAGTTTTGCTTAAGGGTGAAGTGCAGCTTAAGATTGCTATCACATTATGAGTTATTATTGTACTTATGCAGCTTCCTAGAGGCACACATGAGTGGTCCAAACTGGTTACCCCTGAGGAGCTTTCCCTAATGCTGCAAAAAGCTGCTGTCTCTGTAAGTTTCTAATCACTGTATCATGTTGAATTTGATTGTAAGTTGTGTTTCTAATAACTTGACATCTATCACCAGGTTGAAGAGATGGCAGGGTTCGTTTATAATCCGCTGAGTGGAGAGTGGTCTCTGTCAGATGATATCAGTGTGAACTATATTGCTTTTGGCGTCAAGAAGAGTGAAACACCATCAACAAATTGCACATAGGCATGGTTATTGTGGTTGAAGAAAAATAATTGGCAAAATCGTGCCGTTTGAATCTTACTGCTAAGGATACAACCACGATGTGTGGAAGCCCCATTGAGAAGTTGTCAAGTTGACGAGAGACAGCTGCTAACAAGTAGAGCTAGCTCTGCCTTCTTTGGACTGTGTAATAATGTAATACACGGATGCTTCATACAGTTTTAGCAATTTTGTGGCAAATACAAGGATAGTGCTTTCAATCGTGGCTACAAGCTCGGCTTTTACTTGGAAGAAGTCATCAAACACTGGAATTCAGGGAATCTCTGGCTCACCTTCGCTTTCTGAGGTTTGTACAGCCGTGATGGTTCTACCAAAGCGTTCTGAGGTCTGATGAGCCCATTCACGAATCTCTCGCTCAGGTATGCCAAAAATCCTGGACAGGGAATCTTCCGCTACTGTCGCCTTTGGCTCTATGGTGACATGCTCAAGCGCGGAGCCCCTTTTCAGGATGCCGCACAAGAGCTCAACCTGAGCCCGGTAGCACCGGAACCCGCTCATGTAGACTGTCTTGAGGTGATCAAGACGGCGCATGCAGCAGGACACTTCCTCCCCTTTAACCTCACCACGCCAGCAGGAGCGGTCAGTGGCATAACGCATCATCTGTTTCAGTTTGGAAGCCACCAAGTGAAAAGAATCAACAGTCAGAATCATACACCGCAGATGCATAGTTAAATCAAGAAAAGAGTCGGATTACTCACATGCACTTGCAGTGTCTCCAGGTGGGGTGCAAGATCCATATAGTGAGCCAACTGAAGAATTCCATTTTGGCTGTTTGGACGAGGATCCTCATCTCACAAGTCAGATGCCTCAGACTAATAAACATGTGCGTTGGTTTTGTCACCCACGTATGCACCTGATCACACATAATGTTGAAAACCTTAACACCCATTTGATTAAGCAAAGAAATTAGTTACAAAGAGTAGCCAAAGGTAGTACCTGTGAGGCCCAGAGCCTCTGATGATCCATATAAGCATGCAAGTTTAGCACTCTGACCGCCGAAATACCAGGAATTTCAGTGAATGCATAGCACAGTGCTCTATTGCTCTTTTGTTTTACGGAAGCATCTCCAAGGTCTATGGTCGCCTTTTCCAATTTTGAGCAACCATGAAGTGCTATAGGAATCTCATCCCCGTTGAACTCAAACTGGGTAAGGCCAGTAACATGAAAACCAACCATGTGGACAGGCGTTTGGGAAATCACCAAACGCCTAAGCTTATCGAGTCGGCACGGTACATTCAGATCGGCGACACCATAGCACTTGATGAGCTCCTGGTCCTCGAGAGCCCAACAACCGTTTAGCAAGCCTGGAAGATCTCCAACTATGCGAACACTGTGCAAAAGAAGCCTCCTCAGTTTTGTGAAGCCACACATCATCTCCGAGTGCGGCTTCATAGAAACATACTTGAGGGACAAGGACCGGATGAAAGGGCCCTCTTGAGCGCGTAAAGCCTCAAGAGGGAAGTTGTAAACTTGTGTGGCTTGCCGTACCCTTTCCCGTTTTGCCCACAGGTCAACATCTATAGCCTTGGCCTTTGATCCGGTGGCAAAGCGAATCCACCTACCAAGATGATCCCGGGACTTGGTCTTAAGGCTGTACTTGATGATGCTGAACTTATCGAGCCCTGTTCCGCTGTGCTGTTGAATGATGGAATCTACCGTCGCGATGAAATTTTATCTTTCTAGTTTCACACTGTCGTCGTCCTCGTCAGTGGACTCTTCGACGTTGCTGCTGCCGTCGAAGCAAAGGTTAGGGTAGCACGTCCAGAGGCTTCTCCAGTTTGTGGCCACAGTGCTTGTCCTTGCAGCCTCTTTCAGTGACAGCAGGGACATTACACGAGGTTTGATCTCCTGTGACACAGATGATAGGAAGCAGGGTTGAGTTTTGATCGTTTATTGAGAGTGTGTCGATACGATTTTTTGAAGGAGTAATTCGTTGTATGTACCTCAGGGAGGTCCTCCATGTGGAAGGAGGAGAGCCTGCGTTCGCCCTCCGTTAATTAGAGCATCTTCAAGAGTCTTTCTAAAATCTACTCTCTAGAGAGATATTTGAGTAAAAATTATTTTCTATAACTCTGTACTCTCCAACAACTTTTCTATATTCTATGGTAATCTAGAGAGCATTCTCACTCTTCATTTTTTACTAGCGAGAAATTCGGAGCAGACAGCATATATAATCCTGACGAACCCAGGATGGAGAAGCAAATGCTACGAACGCCAATAATAATGCATGGCTTGGCTTGGCTTGGCTATTGCTGCTGCACATCTAGCAGCTGCCTCTCTGACTGCATTGTCTGAACATCCTCCGTGTCGTCGTGTCGTATGCTTCAGTCATTATGGCTGGACTCGTCTGCATGATATATATGCGCTGTGAGGTCCTTCCTTCTCCAAACTTTGTGGTTTCCCATCACCCCCTGCTGCTTTGTGGGGCTGGTTCTGGTTGGGAGTGTTACGTTCTTTAGATCCTCAGATGTTGTGCTGCTGTGATTGTCTGGTTCCATACATATATATGATCCTGAAACGCATGCATCTGTTGGTCGCCATTGCTCGACCAGCTAGTTCCGAACAGAGTTACAACCAATAGGCGTAGTTCTACCTTCTCTTCTCCCTTGAGTTTGTATTGTATGTACATCTGGACGCCTTGCAGCAACCCCGTTCATGGAGCCGTCACTGGCATTCCATCGAGCGGGTCGCGCGCGCTGCCAGCCACTGTCAAGGCGGCCTCCCATGCCATGACGTACCAGCCGAGCATGACGATGTCGGGATGGTGCCCTCGAGGCTCGAGAGAGAAGCTTCGCGCGCCGAAGGTCGCGCCGCCTCGGTTGGAGACCGATCATGGCAGACGCTACTCCAGCCTCTTCGTCGAACCTGACGGCGAGGCATCCGCTAACTGGCACTTGGGCAGACGTCGCCGTCGGAGGGTTGCCCTTGCGGCACTCGAGGCTCCGCGAGACTGCGACGAAGCTGTGGTGGCGAGCACCGGAAGAGGAGACTAGGAGAGGGAGGAGTCGCCGGCGCCGGCGAAGTACTCCGAGCAAGGGGACGCCGGGGCAATCGTTGTCTACCAACACCCAACCATATCCTGTACTAAGATAGAACGTTCAGACCACGGTAGACATTCAGTACATGCTCACATGCATGCCAGTTTTTTCTGATCAAAATGTTATTGACTATGCTTTTGATGAACCTAGTTGAATGGCCGGCATTCTACTCTAGGTGATTAGACCTGCACAGTAGCAATTAGATCACTGCTACATGCCCAAGCATGCTTGGGATGGGATACATGATGAGTACAACAAGACGCAAAGCATAGAACATTAGGACTACAGTTCCAAATTAATGACGCATGCAGCTAGTTCGAACTTTGAAGCACTTTGAAGCCCTTAGAGAGTTGACGGCCACATTATTACAACTAACACGACTCTTATTAACAGACAAGCAAAATACTGGAACTGAAAATTATTGATCAGTTTAATGGGCTTATACGCTCAGCCCTGTTTCTTCACATAAGCCACTTGAGTAGCAAATTGTTCAGTCACATCCAAGCCTTGTTTTTGCCCTTCTGCTGCTTCTTTGGCACATATTTTCGAGCCCATAAATGTTTCCCTCCTGTCACAAACTTGACCTTTTCTTTCCCATCAAGAGTAGCACAGTCTCCAGAAAGCCAAATGTGACTAGTGCATACTGTGGTGGCCTGACTTCAATTGGCTCCTCTATGCTTAGGCTTTCCACATCACCGAAATTGCTGCAATATAGAAGGAATGAGTGATATATAAGAACAAGTACACATAGCAATACATACGGGAGTTCAAATAAACGTGCAGCAGTCTATAAGTTATATATATAACAAGTACTAGGAAGTATATCTTTCTAAAGAATGAGAAAAAGCTTATACTACTAATACTAGATCCCTATGGTATACCTTGCAAAATGTGAGTAGTTTGAAAAGAAGAAGAATGATAAGTTAAATTGGGAGGGTGATGACTGATGATGAATGTGATGGCGCTTTTCTCCTCCCCTCTTCTTCTATCTCAGTATTTTTCCACATGGACTTACCATTTGTAGGGAGGCACTAGCCTGCTTCACCCTGTCCCCCCCCCCACCCCCCTCCCCAACCTCGTCCTTCCTCTCTTCCCCTTCCTCCCCTCGGCTTATTACTCCCCCACTACTTACTGCCCATCTTATACACCAAGTAGCCTAACCTGTTTCTGCAAAAAAAGAAAAAAAAGTTGCCTAACCTCCTAGTGCCTAAAGCTTTTGAGTTACTGATTAGGCATAGATCTCCATTCTTCTTCACACACAATTCTATTCAATTTCTGTAGAGTATTTTGATTCATGCTGTACTACTTATTTCAAATACATTGAGTAAATTATATTCCAGGCACCAATTCCAGGCAGGCACGTAGTTTCCTTCCACCACATTTCGCAAACACAATCCAATTTGTTAGCTCCGCTGGCACTCGCAGCGGAATCCTAACTGCCTGGAACGCTAACTCTTTTGCGCTCGACGGCTTCATTAGCCGACGCCACACTCTCACCACTACTCTCTCATCAAATGTTTCTGAGCACCAGTTCACCATCACAAATGTTTATGCCCCATGTGATCATTGCGACTCCAAAGTCTTCCTGGAAGACCTGCTGGAGTTGCGACCGCGCATCAAAGGATCTTGGATCCTTGCTGGGGATTTCAGTTTAATCCGTGATGCCTCGGACAAGAGCTTCGGGAACGTTAATCGCAACCTCTGCTCCCTGACACGCTTGAGTAGCTGGCCGTGGTAGAGCTTCCTCTACTCGATCGGCTTTACACCTGGAGCAACAAGCGCCAACATCCCACCATGGCGCGACTGGACCGTGTTTTTGCTAACCCTGAACAATGCCGCTCCTTCCCGAACTCCATGCTAACTACTTTGGTCCGTCCAACCTCGGATCACACGCCACTCCTCCTCACCATTGCCACTACCGTCCCCAAAACAACCATTTTTCGTTTTGAAAATGCCTGGCTGCACAGCTCCTCCTTTCTCCCTTCGGTACTCCCTGCTTGGCATAACGTTCCTCACCACACGGACGCTGCTGGACGCGTGTCTGGTTGCCTCAAGATGACTCGAGCAGCGGCTAAGGTCTGGGCTCGGCGTACAAGGGCGCCTCCTGCAGTCATTCCCAATTGCAAATTCATTATTTTGCTGTTCGATTTTTTGGAAGAGTCTTGTGATTTCTCGCCCCAGGAACTGGAAGTGAGAAGCCGGTGTCAGGACTGCCTCGCGCAGGGCATCAAGGAGCGCGCGGCTTACTGGAAGCAGAGAGGCAACCAGCGCGCGGTCAGGGAAGGCGACTCTAACACCCACTTCTTCCATGCTCACGCCACTCAGCGCATGCGTCGGAACACGATCAAAGTGGTGGAGGTTGACGGGCTTCGCGTCACTGCACATGAAGGGAAGATAGCCGCGCTCACATCGCACTACAAGAAAATTCTGGGTGAACCTGGGGCGATTCACTTCTCCTTTGATCTCAGGGAGCACTACAATGGTAGGAAACTCGCAAGCGCCAGGCTGACTGAAGACTTCACAGCCACTGAAGCGCTGCAGGCGGTCCGCTCCATGAACCGGTGTAGCGCGCCGGGGCCGGATGGATTTGGGACACTGTCAAGGACGATGTCATGCTATTTCTGCAGGCGTTCTTTGCAGGGACAGTGCAACTAGACAGGGTCAACCGGTCACATGGTGCTACTGACAAAAAAGCCCGGAGTGGTAACGGTCGATGCCTTCCGACCAATCTGCCTCCAAAACTGCAGCGTCAAAATTGCGGCGAAGCTGCTCACCACACCCTGCAGAGGGAAATCACAGAGTTGATTGATCTGAACCAAACTGGCTTTTTGAAGGGGCGGACAATTGCTGAGAACTTTATATATGCTGCCGAAATGCTTCAGCTATGCCACAAAAGGAAGGTTCCCACACTGGTCCTCAAACTTGATTTTGCTAAGGCCCTCGATACTGTGGGGCTGTTTGGGACAGCTTATGGGCCAGCTTCTGAGCAATTTTAAGCCACGGGCTTGCCAAACGCTCCGCTTCTGGGCCAGCTTCCCCCACCAGCGCTTGCGGACAGGCCCGAGGAAACGCGCTGGAACGAGCAGCGGGAGTGGACCAGCTTCCGCACAGCTTATGCGGTCAGCCTCCCTCTCCACCCGTCTCTCTTCCTCAATCCAATTCCTCCCGTGCCCGTGACCGAAGATGGCGACGAGCTAGGCGGCCTAACCCCCTGCGCCGCCCCCCGCGCCGGCCCGCGCCGCCCCCCGCGCCGGCCCCCACGCCGGGGCTGTGTTCTTTCCCCCTCTGAATGTGATCGATGATGCATCATAAACTAAAAAGGCAAAATATTGAAGATCAAAATGGCTAATCAGTCTCTGTTATTCGACTAAGGAGCACTATGTACAGTTCACATGAATACACTGGTGATCTATCAATTATCTAATTTCAAATTATGTTATCTAATTTATAATTAAGTTATCATTATCTTATTTAAGAGTAATTTATGATTAAGCGGTAAACAGTCTGGCTTCTGAACTTCTGACAGGATTTCAGCCCATTCAATAAGCAGTCTGCCAAACATTTAACTTTCGTGACCAACTGCTTCTTTAATAAGCTGCTTCTCTGGCCAGCTAGCCACCAGCTGGCTTCTGAACAAGTTTCAGCTGTGCCAAACAGCGCCTGTCAACTGTGACCGTCTCATGCAGATCATGGAAGCAAGAGGGTTTTCATCACAGTGGTGCTCCTGGGTGCGAATGCTACTCGAGACCTCACACACAGCGGTTCTAGTTAATGGATGTCCAGGGCCATGGCTTACCTGCAAGAGAGGGCTGCGCCAAGGGGACCCCATGTCGCTCTATTTGTTCCTGCTTGTGGCAGATGTCCTACAAACACTCATCAAACATGAGAACACTGTGCGCAACCCGCTGAATCACGCAGAGACATGCTCGGTGCTACAATACGCCGACAATACTCTCATTCTGTTAAGGGGCGAACTTGCAGACGTTCAGCAAATGAAATGTATCCTAGTTCAATTCTCGGCGGCTACAGGTCTTCTCATCAACTACCACAAGAGTACTGCTGTCCCCTTGCACATGGATGAGGAGGTGATTCCGCAATGTATCAATGTGTTGGGCTGCCGCCAAGAAGGGTTCCCACGGACATACCTTGGCCTGCCCCTCGTGTGACAAATTGAAGCTATCTGCTTTCGACCCATACATCTGCAAAACTGATCGATACCTGGCTGGCTGGCAAGCTTCCTTCCTCAACCCGATGGGGCAGGACCGTGCTGATCAACGCGGTGCTAGATGGCCAGCTATCCTACATCATGATGGCCGTGTCTCTGCCTCCTGGAGTAATCGCCAAGATTGATAAGCGGCGACGCAACTTTCTCTGGACAGGAGAGGGCGACGCTCACGGCTCCAGCTGTCTGATTGCCTGGGATCAGGTGCGACAATGCCGAGATCAAGGGGGACTTGGGATCAAGGATCTGGCTGTTCAGGACATCTGCTTGCTCCTGAAGCTATTGCACAAACTGCACGCTGGGGTTCAATCCTCCTGGGCCACTTGGGTCCATCAGCATGTCTGCCTGGCTTCGCTAACTGGTGATATACATGGAGCTCACTGGAAATCCATGCGCAACCTCTTACCCTTGTACCAGGCCATCACAACTGTGACGGTGGGGGATGGTCGATCTACGTTGTTCCGGCAGGACGTCTGGTTCGGAGATGAATGTTTCACTGATCGTTTTCAGGTGCTGCACAGTCATTGCAAAAGGGATGATCAATCTGTGGCAGAGATTATCCATGGAGGTCTGCACGACCAACTCGTCCCACGCTTGACTGCTGAAGCTGCTGTCGAGCTCGACGTGCTGGAAAACCTGCTCTCCCAAGTGACGCTCACAGCCGGCAGAGACACGAGACACTTGCCGTTTGCTGATCTGGAAGGGAAACTGCACACAAAGGACTTGTATGCACTACTCAAGTCAATGGGTGCCACCACAGGGTCCCCTGTCAGCACTTTCTGGCGTAGCTGCGCTCCCCACGGGTACAATTCTTCGCCTGGTTGCTGGTGCATGAGCGGATACAGTGCAAAGCGAACTTGGCTCGACGAAGGATTCGTCGGACAGCACCTGTGAACTGTGCGGCAGGAGCCCGGAGACGACGGCGCACTTGATCTTCCATTGTGACTTCGCTGCAACCTTCTGGCGGGCACTCGGATTTGATATTCCTGCTGACTTTGAAGTCCAAAACATCCGTCAACTACCTCGGCCGACAAATGTAGCGAGCGGCCAGTACGACACCTTCATTCTCATATGCTGCTGGTATTGTGGAAGCGTAGAAACGGCTTCACCTTTCACCAGGAGACAATGTCACTACGCCAAACTCTGCAAGCGTGCAAACAAGAAGCAAAAGCGTGGAGCTGTCGCCTGCCACGCGCTGACAGAGGCATAAGCGACCATTGGTGTTCCCTTTTTTCTTTGGCAATGTAAAATAACCTGTAACGTCCGCACTATCTGGCCATTCAGGGCCACATTGAAATGAAAAATTCAGGTGGGGGATCCTCTCCCCCTCCGTTGACCCCTCAAAAAAAGTAAATTATATTTTTACCACTTTTCATGTATACAAGTCATGTATAATATATTGTTTTGCTCTATTAGTTTTAATCTTTTTTATGTATTATTGATTGGTGATACCTCATCCGCCAAACCTAGTTGTGATGAGATAACATGCACCACCGTTACCTACATCGTGTGTTTTTTCTAGTGTTGGTTGAGAATGAGGGGGATAAGGTATAAGATATCTCCATTATGCTTAGGTGCAAGTCCCTTTTCCAAATAAGAGAGGAACAAGAAGGTATACGATGTGCATTATGCACAGTGCAGTAAAAGTTAAGTGCAACAGCACAATTATTCTAAGGAAATTGTCGCTTCTTTTTTCACAATAAATAATGTGTGCATACTTTCTAATAGCACTTTCCTTAATCGAGCACTATCTAGTGGCACAAATCTAATTGAATCAAATAAAAGGTAATGTAAAACCAAGAAAATGAATGATATAGGGAACATGCTTCCTAGTTTCACTGTTAAGAGTCATTTTAATGTTTGGTTTTATGAGATATTTAATGTGCCATGGTACTTGCATGCAAATTAAACATGTAAACATAAAGATAGAATCTTACCTCATGAAAAATTTATACACTTCCTTTTTAGTTAATGGATATCCATTAGAGAAAGTAATAAATAATGTTCTGTCATGTTGTGGGATAGGTGAATGAACATAAGGGTTCATGTTCGTTGTAGAACTTTGGGGAAATGTATTACCCCACTCCGATGGAAACCGGGAAGAAATCATACATTTGTTGAATAATGATTCCAAATCATGAATATCTAATCTAGAAGATACGTTCACTCCAATGGATTTTTGTTGTTGACGGCTAATAATATCTAGATCCATTGAAAAGGCATTCATTGATTGGGCTCCATATCTCAATTTCACCATATCTTGGTGGTTTTGAATAACGGTAGGCACAATAGTTGATCTTGAAGATATGCTCCATCCAGTGTTTTTTTGTTGCTAAGAAATCATATTACCTAAGTTTGATTGAACTTCATCCCTCGCTTTCACCATATCTTCAAAGCAGTTAATAGCCCTAGGCATACTTCTTCTAGAAATTGAGCAGTCTTCTTGATATTGGTGATAACTCTGTATGAAAAAGGAACAAATATAAAACCAAATAAAAGTTCATTAAATTATTGGTACCATCCAAATATGTATCACATGGTTTAAGGAAAGTACCACAAAATAAGTTTAAGAATATGCTATTTTTCTGCTTATAGTGCTTATATGAGGCTGATTCTTCATGTATTGATGAAGAACATGATAATTTGAATCCAAAGATTCTTCTATATCTTTAAGAGATTTAATTGCACCAAGCATACTTCTAGAAATTGAACAATCTTCTTGATACCGATGATAGCTCTATATGGAAAAGAGAAATATAGAATTAAATGAAAGTTCATTAATGCGGTAATGAGGAAATTGTTGGTGCCAGCCATATAAGCGTCACGTGGTTTAAATGTAATCAATTTATAAAAGTACCATAAAATTAAGTTTTGAAATATAGTACTTTTGTGCTTACCATGCTTATATGAGGCTGATCCTTCATGTATTGATAAAGAACATGATAATTTGAATCTGGAGATTCTTCCATATCTACAAGGCATTCAATAGCACTAGGCATACTTCTAGAAATTGAAGATTCTCCTTGATACTGATTATAGCTCTGTATAGAGTAGAGAAAATATAGAATTAAATGAAAATTCATCACAACAAGTGAATGAGGAAAATTATTGGCGCCATCCATATAAGTTCCACACGGTTTAAGTGCAATCAATTTATAAAATTACCATTAAAAATAAGTTTTAAAATATGCTACTTTTGTGCTTAGAGTGCTGATATGAGGTCGATCCTTCATGTGTTCACGAATAACATGATAGTTTGATTCGAGAGATTCTTCCATATCATGAATTGTCACCCCCTACTCAGCCTTTTGCCTAAGATCATTTAAGACCTTATAGCAGACATTATTGAGGAAGAAACACATTCCCAACATAACTTGTCTGTGTAACTCTCTTGTAGATCTGGATTTCAAACCAACAGGGTTGCCATGCATGGCATCAATAAATTGCTTCCCCATACCAACAAGGGCAAGAAAATGATCACCATGAAAAGAATTGATGTGTCGAAGGAAATCAACTTCACCGTTTCCTTCAACCAACAACCAAAAAGCAACAATCTCTATGGAAAGGGAAGGATCCATTCCAAGGAGAAATACCAAGCGGTAGTAAAGCTGGCGCCCATGCATAATGCAAGATTTAATAGCATTAGGTAGATCAAAAGTATCCATAGGAAGTGGAGTAAGGGAGACGAGTGGAGAAAGGAGGTAATAGCTACAGTTGGAGCTTTGGAGGAGATGATATAGAGAAGACACCTGCTATGCCTGTTTTCTACACCCAACAATAATTTGGAGCATGCATACTGCCACAAGATTGCTCACATGTTCCATAAAAAAGAAGCGTCTAAAAATAAATAAATGGATGATGACAGCTAGTAGAAAGCCTTTAATCAAATATTTTAATTGTGCCCACATATATAGATAATTTATCAATTTATCATATTCCCAATGTATAGCCAAGTGAAATTTTTATAACTTCATATGTATATATCGTTAACATTTTACAAGCCATAATTCATGCGAATATTTGATCCTCTGTATGACAAGAAAATCCCTAAAGCCTATCATGCATGTATAAATTTCGAGGCTTGCATATAGAATCCATCAATTTGCATGTAGATCATATATCGGCAGCAAAGTTCATGTGTTATGCTTTACTTGTGGTACATGATTCATAGATGAAAGCTATTGGTGTGGCAAAATGAGTTGGGCCACAACCAATAATGACCAATATGATAGCAGAACACTCCAAACAGCTGTGTTCAGTTTCTCGTTTGGAAGTATTACCTTTCCTGCGAACGGTGTTATCCCTATCTCTTTTAAAAATATATTTATTTTATTTAACTACTCATAATATTCATCACAAAACTATTATTCTAATGTTGATTTGTGAGCGTTACAATAGCTAAAGGCCTTGGATTCTATGAAAGCAGGGTGACTGTCAGGAAAGCGTGCATAAAGATTTTACTAGTGCCAAAAGCAGTTCAAAACTTGTCTCCACTTTGTAACAGCAGGCTACCACTTGTGTAGGATACAACAAATACGGGTACACCTAATGGTGGTGTAGCACACTGGTGCTGGTGGTGATGAAAGCAAAGTCACTTTGATTCTGGAGAGTTGTTCATGCACCATCCACGCAGCATGACCTCCCTCCCAATACATGTTTCTGCTTGCAAAGCAGCAACAACAACAACAAAAAGATCATTGCTTAGTTGTTAAGCCAAGCAGTGTGCGTGGCCCATGCATGCTTCACACCCACTCTGAAGCCTGCACATCCAGTGCATGTTTTAGCCCAGCACGGGGACAAATATATAGAGAGATCCAGGTTAGTAGCATGGATGTGTAGTGTTTCCAGCCTTTTCTTTTTTTTTCTGAGAGAGAGGGTGTAGTGTTTCCAGCTTTTCAGCAACTTCCAGTAGCAAGCAGTGAAAACGTGACCGGCTCATGTGGGCCGCGGGTAGTGCAGTGCGGATCAACGTGAATAGCAGGCCTGAGGCCCAGCCCATATCGAGTTTGGCCCGCCCTACATTTCTTTCTCACTCGCGCTCCCTGTTTCTGATGTCAGTCTCAGAGAGAGGAAGCTGCCATTCCTCGCGCGTTGCGCCACACGTGAAATCATTCGTGGCTGATCTACGCGTGACGTCTGCAGATCGAGGGGCCCCTCTCTTCTTCTTTTTTTCCTGTAAATGAAATGGTAATTCTTTGTACGTCTTGGAGCCTGTATTAATCTAGCAGCTAATAGAATTAGCGCGTGAGATCGGCGGCTCATCGAGCGTTGGCGGCAGGCAGCCTTAATCATGATGGGAATCTTCAACAGCCTCAGCCTGGCCTGGCGAGCCAAAGAGAATTAGTTAACAAAACGAGACCAACGCATAATGCCCGAATCCGTTGCCAGATCGCCGCCAGCAAACTCCATCACCAAGCTTCTTTCCAAGCAGCTCGTGCTGTCTGCTTCGTCCTGCCGATGCTTCGGTTGACTGGTTCCACTCAATGCGTCCGTACGACCGACGCCGCGTGCCAACCGCCGACGACGGCTCGCAGGTGGCGGCGACGGGGTGGGCCCGTGCTTGACGGCGGCTGGAGTATTGTTCCCGCACTTTGGTCATGAGGATGATGATTCTGTTTAATAAGCACATTCCTAAAGCCTGGACGCTAGCTAGTAGTAATAGTAATGTTTCCTTCATGAAAAAAAAACTGACTTGTTACCTACGTCTCACCGGTTGTTAGTCAAGAGTTATTGGGCTAGTAGTTGTGTAGCTGAAGAGCTTTTGTAACGCGACGTGTATTTGCCAACAGACCTATGAATCTTCCTACATCTCAACGAATCATCATCACTGTTTAGAAAGAAATTACATAAGCCTATGGTAACAACAATTCAACTAAGAGATGAAGTTGTAGTGAGCGAGAGCATCTAATATGCATCGTTCTAATAAAAACCATCTACATATCTATCCTCACCGATCAATTTAAATGAGGCCCTCATAAAAAAAAAGATCTAACTAAATGAGCCATAAATCGATGATGGCTTTTCTGAGTTGGGTGCTGGTTCAACAATTGTTATTATGGTTTAAAAAGAAGTGTGCAGTTTTGTTTACTAAAATCCAACTAAAATGATGGTCGGAGGTCCGGAACCTTTGCGTTAACTAGCGAGCTGCTGTGTTCCGCAAGGCACAAAATAATAAAGCTAACTTAACTATTATGATGAATTTCTCTTTTCGGTTTATTTATCAAATTAAATCCGTCTTTTATATGTGCGTCTCATCTACCATAATCATGCTGCCGTAGAGTTGAAAAAAGAAAAAAACATCTTACCTCGGCTCGGGATGCTCCAGCTTGCGCTGGCAGGCTCGCTCGAGCTCGGCTCATTGACAGCCCTCCCGGCTCATCTGCTCCCTCTGTTTCTCCCTTCTCTCGGACTCTCCCTTGCTCTTCCTTCCCTGGCGGCGACGACTGGCGAGCGGCGGCGCCATTTGTCACGTCTTCGCGCAGCCCTTTGCCGGCGACGAGCATCCTCCAGGTATGCCCGCCCCTTCTCTTTCCTTCTGCTGTGCGAGACGGAGCACCCCAAACCCTAACAAGACTATTTCTATTCGGATCTGAATCCAGTTACAATATATTACCAACTAACTTCGATTTCGTTTGCAAAATTATCGGGTGTACATGTGTACACCCATGTCCTATGCTGGGTCCGCCCCTGGTTCAACTGATCTGTTGATGTGTGATCTTATGGGTAGTATATATATGTTCCTTTGAGCGATGCGATCTTCTTATGTTTTGTTATTTTTGACTTTTCAGTTTGGTCCTTGCATATTGGAGTGGCTCGATTTGCTTGCCAGGAATTCAGATTCTGGAGTGAAGCTTGCGTTCACATGACAATGTACTAGGGTTTACTGTTCAGTAATAGGCTAGCAGCTCTACTACTATAAAGCTGACAACCATTTTCGGAAGATCTTTGAAGTTGGTGTTGGGTGGCTTTTTACTAATCTGGGTGATAGCATGATAAAGCAATTCCTTGGACGGCTCCCTAAGAAGCCGTCCAAATCTGGAGATAAGGATCCTAGTGGCAGGTCCAGCCCCTCAGTGTCACACCCGCCATTGGGTCCAAGAGCTGGAGACAGGGCGTCCAATTTGAGTAGCCAGCCACCTGTTATCTCCAGCTCTGGGCTCAGTTATGGGAGTGGCATGCATGTCGGCAATGCAAACTCGAGGGTGAACATGAATGGCGATTCAGTCACATCAGCCTTTGTGTCCTTACCAAGCTTTAAGGATGTGCCCAACACAGAGAAACAGAGCTTATTCATCAAGAAGTTGAACTTGTGCTGCACCCAATTTGACTTCACTGATCCAACAAAACACATAAAGGAGAAGGAAATAAAGAGGCAGAATTTGGTGGAGCTCGTTGACTATATTGGCTCGGCCAGTGGTAAATTTTCTGAGGCAAGCATGCAGGAGATCACAAAAATGGTTTCTGCGAACCTGTTCAGGACACTGAGTACCCCTCCCAGAGAGAACAAAGTCGATGGCTTTGATGTGGATGAGGAGGAGCCTGTCATGGACCCTGCATGGTCACACTTGCAGATTGTTTATGAGTTGTTCTTGAGGTTCATTCAGTCTCCAGAGACTGACGCCAAGTTGGCTAAAAGATACATCGATCATTCGTTTGTCCTGAGGCTACTTGACCTCTTTGATTCTGAAGACCCTAGGGAGAGAGAGTACCTCAAAATGATCCTTCACCGTGTCTATGGAAAGTTCATGGTTCATCGGCCATATATTAGGAAAGCCATCAACAACATCTTCTATCAGTTTATCTATGAAACTGAAAAGCACAATGGAATTGCAGAGCTATTGGAGATTTTGGGAAGTATCATAAATGGGTTCGCATTGCCTCTTAAGGAAGAGCATAAATTGTTCCTTGTTCGAGCTTTAGTTCCACTTCACAAGCCAAAGTGCATTGCAATGTATCATCAGCAGTTGTCTTACTGCATCACCCAGTTTGTTGAAAAGGATTGCAAACTTGCAGACACAGTTATTAGAGGCCTATTGAAATATTGGCCCATCACAAACAGTTCCAAGGAGGTGATGTTTTTGGGAGAGTTGGAAGAGGTATTGGAAGCTACGCAACCTGCAGAGTTCCAGAAATGCATGGTCCCTCTTTTCCGCCAGATTGCACGGTGCCTGAATAGCTCACACTTTCAGGTAATGTTCGTTCAAAGTATTCCTTTCATCATGAATTCTCATTTGTGTCCCGTTATTTCCTAATTATTCCATTTCGTAATTTTCTTCATGTCTTTTCAAAGTTGGTAGAAGGCATGAGCCATATAATGAGAATCGCTTCTTTTCAATTATGTTTCTATTCAAGGCATGTTACTGTAGATATAAAAAATGCGCACTATGCTGTTCCTTTGAGGATCTGGAATAAGACAGCCTTTTTTTAGAACCCACAGGGGACCTAGGAATCTAGGATATGACACCTCAGCATTGTAAGTGGCACATGATAGTTTTCTGCTCAGTTATCATTGTAGTTCTTTGTAACTGTATGTGTTAGTTTATTTTTTGAGGCATGATTACTTGTTAAAGGCCATTTGGTATGGTTAGTTTGAGGAGTGCTTGTCTGGCTGACCACCTTCTGGCTGCTGGGAGTGACTATTTTGTAAACGCAATGACTTGTGTCCACCATGGGATGGGAATTCCCAATAACCATTCCGTACCTAAACCCTAAAATGCATTTTCATTGATTGATTCCTTCAACGAATTACATATGTTCCAATGTACCTTGGCAGTTGGCAATAGCTGGCATCTTGTGTGCTTCAAATAGACCGTAGAGTTCAGAGTACTGGGATGTCCTATCTTGTTGATTAATGAACTTTCAAGAACAGCTAGGAATTTACCATTTTTAAATGTATAGAGTTTCAGTTCCGTTACCTGAATTATAGTACATCTGAATCAATATTTAAGGTGTGACTTTGTCACGGTGATTTATAAGAGAGAAAATGAATGGTTATTTTTTTATCCTACTTTCGAAAACAATAATTCTTTATCCACAATCCTTGCTTTATTTGATCTATGCATGAAAATGCTACGGGTTTGGGAACAGAATATTGTGAGGATGACATGTCAAATCCACAATTGTGTTTTGGAGGTTTAGACATTGAACAACAGTTACTTTTTGCATGATTGTACATTAAGTCCTATTGATATTGCAGGTGCAGAATATATATTTAATTGATGAATTGTAACTAATGGCACTTATTCTGGTTCAGGTTGCTGAGCGAGCGTTATTTTTGTGGAACAACGACCATATCGAGAGTTTGATCAAACAAAATAGTAGGGTTATATTACCTATCATCTTTCCTGCACTGGAGAGAAATACCAACGGGCACTGGAACCAAGCTGTTCAAAGCCTCACTCTAAATGTTCGAAAACTTTTCTCTGACCATGATGCTGGTCTATTCACGGAGTGTCAGCGGAAATATGAGGAAGAGAAAGCCAAAGAGAAGGAGGTTAAGTTGAAGCAAGAAGCCACATGGAAACGACTTGAAGAGATTGCATCAGCGAAAGCAACAAGTGGAGCGGCAGTGCTCGTATCTCGACCCTTGCCCCGTCAATCTTCAGCTGTGTAGCGAGTCATATCATTCATGTGGTAAACAAATGCGCTTCTCTTTGTTAGTTTCTAAGTTTGGGCAATTGTTTCCTGACCAATGAATTTCTCGGATTATTAGGTGTTCATGAAACATTGTACAGGATTGAGTTGTATATACGAGGTATATTAAGGTGGGCAAATTGACAAAAGATCTGAGAAGCCAGCTGGGTTAGGCACAGTAGCATCATTTTCTTGATCTTGAGTCTTGGCTTCTTTTGGCATGCTAAGATCTGCAGTTGATTGCTGTATCATTTAGCCTTGTCCGAAGTTGGTTATGATTTCTTTCACCTGCTGGTTCTGTAACCTTCTCGTGGGTATCTATTTTCGGAGATGAAATGGGCGGTAGTCGGTGGATACTGGATAGAACCCCTAGTTAGAGTCTGAAAATGAGTCATTGTTGTTGTTATTCTTGAGTCTGGCATGGGCCATCATTGTTGTAAATGGAAGTACATTTTTTCTCTCCTGAGTACAATATGAGCAAGTATAGCTCGCAGAACGTGTCAAGCGCATTGCATGAACCATACATACTCGTTATTAGAAATCTTTTCAGTTCATCATCACAGCTTCAATTGTGCCTGAGAAATGGCAGTTGTTCAAGATCAAGATGGCATGTGTTTTGTCACAACTAAATTGCAATTCTGCTGACCCTAGCTAGCATCTAGCAAGCGGTCACGGCTTGCCCTGGGCTTTCCTGGCCAGAAGATCGCTGAATGACGGGCGGCAGTAGCCGTCGCCGCCCTGGAAGAACTTGCCGGCGACGACCTTGTACATGGCCTCCGTCATGTGGACGCCGTCCCAGTTGATGTACTTGGCCGGCTGCGCGCAGGCCGTGTTAACCGCCGGCGAGCCGCAGGTGGCGAAGAGGTCGAAGTTGTAGGCGCCGCCGCCGGAGCCGCAGCAGGTCCGGAAGGGCTCCGTGAAGCCGTACCTGGAGGGGCTCCGCATGACGGCGAGGTGCGCGGCGTAGTAGTCGGCGTAGGCGATGACGGCGTCCGGGTGCTTCTGCCGGAGCTGGTGGAGGGCGGCGAGGAGGCGGCGGTTGTGCGCGTAGCTCTGTTGGTTGACGGAGGCGACGCAGCTGACGTTGTCGCGGTCCTCGGCGCGCGCCAGCGTCATGGCCATCGACAGGCAGCCCGTGAGCGGCAGACCCTGCACGATCAGGTACTTGGCGCCTCGCTCCAGCAATCCCTGCGTTTTTGTTTGTTTTTGCAAACCCAAGATGAAGAATTCATGTTTCATCCAGGTCAATTCAATGCAATCTCTACTGCTACTATTATTATTATTATTGAAAGAATACTGCTACATGTATTGTTCTAATACAAACAATGCAGATGTTTTGCTGACATCGTTAACTAGTACTATATGCGCATCATGGAGTATTGTTAACTGAAACTGATAGGGTAAAATATATGTCAGATAGTTGTTGAGAAAATAAAAGGATGATATTGAGAGTGGTCAATGCGTGGTGTCATGTCTGTCCGGCCACTGCTCGACAAAGCAAGCATGGATCCAGAAATTCAGATGAGGTACTGCACTGGCCTAGCTTCTGGCAGTGGTAGTAGGAGGACAAGGGGACAGCGCACTAAATAGCAGGGCCTCATAAAATCTGGCTGGTGCCACAGTCAGTAATGAAGGCTGGGGCCTTGTTTAGATCGCAAGTTTGTACAACAGTTGGAACTTTTTGCTACTGTAGCACTTTTGTTTGTATTTGACAAATTTTATCTAATTATGGACTAACTAGGCTTAAAAGATTCGTCTCGTGATGTACAATTAAACTGTGTAATTAGTTATTTTTTTTACATATATTTACTGCTCCATGCATATGTTCCAAAATTGATGTGATGGAAAGAAAGTGTAAAAATTTGGAATTTGGAAGCGATCTAAACGGGGCCTCGATGCAGAAACCGCAGGGCCTCATCAAATCGACCGTTCTTGTACTGTTCGCTCTTGGCCATGGCTCCAGCCTCCAAGCTGCAAGGTAGGCTGATCGATCACTACACCACAATCCACATGCATGTTTTAGCTACTCACTCAGGTACCCCGTACTCCCAGTATACATGCATGTTTAGCATCAGTCTATGGAGTAGCTAGATTAGCATGAAGAGAGCCTGGCATCTGACTCAGCCTACCTAATTTAGCAAGTATGTAGTACAGGCTTAATACGAGAAGGATGACATGACTCTACTATCAACAGCAACAGCAAGAGACCCTTCTCCTCCTCCTCCTCCTCCTCCTCCTATCTGTGTGTGCAAGTAAGCTGCAGGGCCCTAGCTGAGCTGACCTGAGCTGAGCTGCTTGCTACTCCATGTAGCAAGTGCAGATAGGAAGAAGCAGGTAGATAGGCCCAGTGCCCATTCCTTCTAGAAACTAGCCGCAAATACAAATGGAGGCCAGGCCGGCACAGTGGATTGGGCAGTAGATTGGAAATTAAATCAAATCTGAGCAAAATTAATGCCCCGGTGACCGGCCGGTGAAATGAAACCAAATCAAGTGTTCTGACATGGCCGGACAGCGCGAGATGGGATCGGATCAGGCGTACGTCGTTAATGCCCACACCAACCGCAAATCCGAGTACACTCCTACAGTCCTACTACGTTGGCTTGGATCTCTCCCACTGATGATGACACCGACCGTTCTAACAAGACCTTAATACTTTACTTGATGAACTAAGCTCAATCCATTGACACTGGCTAATCTTGAATTTCTATAGTTACTAAGCTTGAATTTCTAGAGTTGCATTAGGACGTGTGATAAGCACGTACTACGGTGCTGTGCTTTCATTGGCAGGCGATGTTTCTGTCGACAGCGAGATGTCTGTGGTGACTTCATCAATTTCGAGAATTTGCCGTCTCAATCTTCGAAGATGCTTATAATTGCGTTTCTGAGGTGAGTGTGCGTATACGTTACGAGTATCTTAGTTGTACTTTAGAGTTAAAAAACTAATAAATGAGGACGACGATGACGTGCATACCTCGACGAAGGTGGTTACCCTCTGAACGGCCATGGTGCGGATGAGCTTGGGTGGGATGGTGTCGCGGGCGACGACGGTGTAGGCGTAGTCGTTGGCGCCGATCTCGCCCACCCAGAAGAGCGCGTCGCCGACCTTGTTGGTCTTGCCCTTGCCGGCGGCGGCGCGGAGGTGCGCGTCGAACCAGCCCAGCTGCGTCATGATGGACTGCGGCGTGATGTCGAAGCTGAGGTTGTTCTTGGCGAAGAAGTCGTGCTCGATGGCCGTGGCGCCGGCCACCGCGAAGTTGACGCCCACTTCTTGCGCGCTGGTGTTGGAGGCGGCGGCGGAGAGGTAGGGCGGGAGGAAGGAGGGGAGCTTGAGCGCCTCCGCCAGGAAGTCGACGACGAGGCGGCCGTCGGAGTAGCGGTTGGTGGAGCGGTGGAAGAAGGTGGCGCCGTATGGCGGGCTGGACACGTAGCCGAACGAGTAGGGCCCCGTCGTCGAGTGCGTGTTCCCCGTGTCCGTGAACGAGTCGCCGAACGCGTACACCGTCCGGAACGGCGATGCTGCTGGTGGGGCTGCGGCGGCCGGAGCAGCCGCCGCCGTTCCCGCCACCACGATGGCAAGCGCGAGAGGGAGGAGGAGGAGGAGACGACGGCTGGTGGCCCTGGTCGCCATGCCTATCGAGCCCGTCCCACGGCGGCCGGTCGGCGCTGCGCAAAGCTTGTCACTAGCGAAGTGATGCGTGGTAGACTGGTAGCTTTGTTTTATAGTAGCTCTGGAAGCCAGCCGCGCGCGCTGTGAGATTGAGAAAATGGAAGCAGAAACTGTGAACGCGGCATGCTCGTCCTCCCAGAGTCGTCACTCGATCGTCAGTAGGGAGGGTCCCGGATGGCCGGCCGGCCGTGCGGCATGCATTGATTCCGTGTGCAGAAAATTTGGTGGCCGTGTTAATTAGTTTCACCAATCCAGGATTGAATTGTATACTAATACTATACGAGGATCGTCACCCGTCTTCTTCCCAGATCTGGATTCATACAATCCTTTAGCCACTGCGCGCTTCTCGTTTCATCGCCTTGCTCATACAAGTCCCGCACATGCATGGCAATAATCCACAACTTCTTCGCCCCTAAAAAAAGCGATAACAGTTATTGGATCATACTGCACAAATTAAATCAACACTCGACGGAATTTACTGAAACAACTCAACAAAATATAAAAGCACCCGTTACGAAATTTTATGAGGCTCTCCTCACGTTCATCTCTCCCTCTCTCACCCAAAAATTAAAAAAGGAAACTAATCAGAAGAGTTAAGCCGAAGCTGGAGCAGAGGCCTCAACTTGGGCCAGGGCAGCAGATCGAGCCAAGGTGGCTACGGGCAGCGTAGGAAATCTGGACATATATTTGACGTCTAGGATCGGTGCAGAATAGCGGCGCTCCCAGTGGTACATATCATTGATTGGGCGCCTATGCTGCTGCCCATCCCGCTGCGGGTAGTAGCCACCATTGCCAACACGCTCCTGAATCTGTCAATATTATCATCCTCTTGTTGTTGTTGCTGGTACCCGCCATTGCCCCTGATGTACCCATCACGACGGCCAGGGCTAGAGTAGTTGCTCCTTGGAACGCCGTTGCCTCCGCCATCGTAGGCATCCTTGCGCACCATTGTTGTTTTGGACGGCACCGTCCTAGTCATAAGAGACACGTCTTGGTGGTCTGAATCCAAGATTTTGGCGGGGAATGGTAACCTAAATATAGTTGTTAAAATTTAGATTCCGCACATCAAGTTGGCACTGAACTATAATATTTTAAAAAATTCTTACACCTTCTTAGATTTAGCATCTTTGCAGCAGCCTCCTTTCCCTCTACCTCAGCTTTTTCTTCCTTCTTGTTAGCCTCCTTAACCTTGGGCTGAGCCTTTTCTACCCTCATGATAGCTTCATCATCATTCAGCTTCTTTTTCTCCAGCATCTGCAAGCCTTTAAATTCTTCAGCAGTGACCTTTCTCAACTAAGTTTTTGAGGCCTCCGAGGACTTCTTTTTCTCCTCACGCATCCTCTCACACTCAGCAAGAGTCTGATCAAATTATGAAGGTCAGCAAATACAAGTAAGAACTACTAAAATCTTGACTATTCAGTGAGGCACTATTCAACGAAGCAGTACCTTTTTCTCTTCTTCTAGTGGTTGCTTATCATCCTGTATCTTTAAACCATCTACCTCAGAATCTTGCTTCTTGTCCGTTGTTAGGCTATCTCCAGCGGGCTTCGGTAAAATCTCCTGTTCTGTAAATTTGAAGGATACTGTAGCGCCTCTTCCCCTCCAACGCTATCCGCTATCGCATACTCTAAAATGGGGGAGGAGCGCTGCGTCCCGCACAGAGGAAGGGGCGAGCAGCGTCCTCCATCCCGGTGCTACTGCCACGCGGCGGGAGGCGGGAGCAGGGGCGGCGGGCGCGGAGGAGCGGAGGGCGGAGCGGCGGGCCGGAGGGCGGAGCGGCGGCGGGCGGCGGGCGGCGGGCCGCGGAGGAGCGGCGGCGGGCGCGGAGGGCGGAGCGGCGGCGGGCACGGGAGGGTGGAGGGCGGCGGGGAAGGGCGGAGGGCGGCGGGGAAGGGCGGAGCGGCGGCGGGCGGCGGGCGGCGGGGCGCGGAGGAGCGGCGGCGGGCGCGGAGGGCGGAGCGGCGGCGGGCGCGGGAGGGCGGAGGGCGGCCGGCGCGGAGGGCAGCGGGCGCGGGAGGGCGGAGGGGCGGCGGGCGCGGAGGGCGGCAGGCGCGGAGGAGCAGGGGGCGGCGGGCGCGGAGGAGGCGGGGGCGCGGGGCCGGAGGGGAAGGGCGCGGCGGGGCAGGGGCGGAAGGGGCGGCGGGGCGGCGGAGGCGGAGGGCCGGAGGGGCGCGGAGGGGAAGGGGCGGCGGGGCGGCGGGCCGGAGGGGAAGGGCGCGGCGGGCCGGAGGGGAAGGGCGCGGCGGGGAAGGGCGGCGGGCCGGAGGGGAAGGGCGCGGCGGGCCGGAGGGGAAGGGCGCGGCGGGGAAGGGCGGCGGGGAAGGGCGCGGCGAGGCCGCGGGGAAAGGCGGCGGGGAAGGGCGCGGCGGGGGCGCGGGGCCGGAGGGGAAGGGCGCGGCCGGAGGGGAAGGGCGCGGCGGGGAAGGGCGCGGCCGGAGGGGAAGGGCGCGGCGGGGGCGGAGGGCGGCGGGGCAGGGGAGGCAGAGGGGCGCGGGAGGAGGGGCGGCTGGGAAATGGCAGTTGGAGGAAGTATAGAAAAAAATTGAGATTGTGGGGTATAGAGGATAGAAATAGAGGATATTGTTGGAGTTAAATTTGATGTAGAGTATGAAGTTGATTTGAAGGAAAAGGATAGAGGATGAGATTTAGAGGACATCGCTGGAGATAGCCTTAGGACCATCTTGAGCAGCACCCCTGGCAATAAAGCATAACAATGATAAGTTTCTGATAAAAAAAATATTACATGGACGTAGGGAGATATCTAGAGTAGAGAATTTGTACAATAGAAAATTGGAACTTACCCAACAGATTTATCTGATTCAGAAGCGGCGGCATTATCAGCATTGATATCCTTCTTCATCCTAGGGTAGCCCTAACGGTTCTCATGCCTCTTACCATTGCTATAGTTGTCATGACCTCTCTCAACCTGCCTCTCATCCTGTCCATATGAGTAGTGCTCACCACCATCACCCACCCGGTTGTTACCCCCAAAGTTGCCAGTATCATTATTGTTGTAGACATTGTTTTTAACTTTGTCATAATTGCTGCCAGAATCTGCATTTGCAAAATCGGAATTATTGCATTTCTTCCTCTCATCATCCTCTAAAAGAATGTTATGCTCCATATAAAAAGTTTTTCTTTAAGGCACCAATATGGTTTCATCCATCCTTAGTTTCCTCTACTCATGCCTCAGTCTCCTTTGCTCCTCAAACAACTCCTTGATATGGCCTTCCTTTCTTTCCTTCTCCTTCAATTTTGTGTCCTCATCCCTTAGTTTTATTAGAACCTCCCTCAACCTTGTCAGCTCTTGCTGATATTTTCTTACACCTGCATCGAACTTGCATGGCGGGGTGAGATGCGAACCAAAACGCACATGAAAACTAAGCATGTTATAAATTAATAGTCACAAAAGATTATGATTACCATGACATAACAAAATCAATCTACCAATCAATAATAGTGGTATAAAGGAACTGAGGATAACAATCGACACAGACGACAAGAATGCATCAAACGAATACTATACCATATAGAAATACAATACCATATAGAAGAAGATTTAATCGAACAAGATCGGCATCAGGAATTATATAACTGACTAAATAGTAAATTATAAAGAATCATATGATCAGACAACATCATTGGCGGACCCAGACCCCGCTGGGCACCTCCCGGGCTCCTGGTCAGCTGAAGTGCACACCTGCAATGCTCCTCCAATATGGTCAATGACAGCTGGGCAAGGGGCGCAAAGCACACATGTGCCCGTGAGCTGATGCATGGATGAGTACATGTGCAGGCGAGCTGCAAGTAATTTAGTTTCAGGGGCACGATCCTCCATCTAACACAAAGCTCTAATCACCAGCGCGACCTAACGAAGCAAAGGGCAGCCGGGCAGGCACCACTTCACATCTGCAGACTGCAGCATCTGGACTCCAACAAATAGATCACTTAATTCATTGCTTTTCTCAAATCTCATTAGAGCTGGACCCAAGACAACTTGATGTTGCTACACTGAACGTCTGAACGTGAACTATTCTGGGATGGTCTCAGAACATTAAAGCTCGGAAAATACAGCAGCCTCGTACCCATAAGGTTGCACAGTGTCTCCTTTGTTGATATACTATTGGATTTTTTATGGCAAATTGTTGGCTCTTAATTTATTTTAGTGTTGTAGTGACCAGTGAGACAGTTGTGATATCTCCTTTTCCTAATATACGCATATTCACATATATACTAAACATGATTCGTCGGTTCCAGAATTGGCCGGCAGCTAAACCTACTCGAAGTGTGTATCGTGCGTCGTAATCGGATGTGGCCTAACCCTGGTTCAGGCAATCGTGCCCTAGTCCAGTCGGGGGCTAGTCTGATGTATTGCTTGAGCCCAGGTGCTCGTGAGAATTGGGGAGTTACAGGCTTTCAACGGGAGATATGGTGCATTGTCTGCTAGTCGAAGATGTCCTTTGCGCGGCTAACTCTCCCTTCTATAGCCAAAAAGGTTGGTGGAGGAAGAGTTCTTAGCCCCGTCGGTTGGGGTCGCAACTCTTTCGATCGGGTCCGCCAACTCTGTTAGTCGGAGTTCTCTGTCGTCCACCGTCCAAATCCTGCATCGTGGAGTGGCTGTCCGGTCTTGTCCCTGTTGTATCGTACTCCGTTGGTCGGGGGGTGAGCCCGTGCCAATAGGTACGGCACGACAGTCACGCCACGTTCCTGGCACCACGCCTTGTCACTCCGTCGTGATGGAGGCGTGCCCGCCGTGTTACGATGATGTTGCACCATGCCCCTTCGCGAGGACGGGAAGGTAGGATAGTAGCAGCTTGCTGCCACAACAGAGGAGACTGTGACCCCGTAGAGGGAGTGGTTGGGCATATACGACAAGTTGACCTCGAGGCTCATCCTTATCCTCCGCACCTGCTCCTGGGGCCCGCTGGTATGCCGGGCCTAGTCTCCTGACCAGCCTGCCGGTCGGGGAGGTGGGGACGTGCAAGGCGGAGGCCAGTCGGAGTTCTCGGTTGGAGTTTTGGTACGGACCCAGCCTCCGATCGTTCGTACAGTCGGGGATATGGGCCTTAGTCATCCTGACCGTGCTGTCAATTGGAGTTGTGGACCGAGGCGGCAAAGATGAAGTTGTCGCCTCGTGCAAACGGATGCTTGTCCCAGGCACAATCTTAGGCCGGTCAACAAGAAATGAGCCTGCTGAGGACCCGGATCCCTGAACCCGTCATGATTGTAATTCCAAAATTATCAAGAAACTGCCAGCATGCATGTCTATATTAATAATCACTATGTTATCAATTGTTATGTTCGTCCATCCTCTAACAAATTTCTGGATCCGCCACAGGACAACATGATATCACGCACGGGTTAAGAAATGGATCGAATATATAAGAAATTGAACGACAAATTGAAAAACGGATCTACACTAATTTCAACCAGAACATACAAGATCGCATCAACCAACAAGCCAGCCAGCACGAGCGATCATCTAATTCTAATATAAATATGTAAGATTAGGGGGATAGGACGATAGGGAAGGGATCGATCCGTACCATTGTCGTGCTGCAGCTTGATGAAATAGGAGTACTTGGACTTGCCGTGAGCGGCCGGCTCGACGGGATCGGCGGTGTCGACGAGCTTAGCGGCGGCGGCCTCGATCATCTTCTTGCCGACGACGGCGGAGACCGCGGCCTCCCTGGACTCGCCGTCCGCGAGCTCCAGCAGATCAAAATTGTAGGTGGCCATCGTTACTAGCTAGCTAAACCCTCGCAGCCCTACTCGGGAAGGCGGCGCGCGTCGACTCGGGAAAGCGGGGCGCTCCTTCTGGACCGATCGGTGGTGCGCTTCTTCGTTCGCCGATGGTGGAGAGATATATGGCCCGGACCCGGGACGCGGCTCTACGTTGCATCGCTCGCGTCCGGCTCGGACGGAGCGCCGAATCCGCGTCGATTTCCTTGGCCCGATTGATCGCGTCACGTAACGTACGGCACCGAGTCCGAGTCGGGTACCAGTTCCTGCATGCGGCCGTTGCTGATTTGGATCGGCGCCCTCGTCATCCCTCCTAAACTTCACCTGTCAGAAAACACCAAGTTAATAATCCATCTACCATGTTTGGAAACCAAAACATAGTCGTCGTCGTTTCTGTCAGTGTCTGGTCTGGCATTTCCAGTTTGCCACACATAATCGTGCTGATGAGTTCCAAACAGTGGTGCTAGGAGACAAGCACACTAGAAAGGATAATAACCAAGAATCAAACTTATTAGCATTTGATAATCATTTCCCAGGTAATCAAAAGGTCAAGTGTAATGACCGCTGTTATTTGAAAAAGATAATCAGATTTTATAAACTTTTATTATAGTAAGAATCAAAATTATTAGCATTTGAATGCATGTAACATTGTACTAATAACAGGGAGTACAATGCCTCTGCTGTCCATCAATTAGTGCTACTGTTAAAGTTTGTGGCGACCCTATTCTATTTAATTTGTTTGTCTAGACATGGTTGATTATTACTTATTAGGGTGCATTTAAATAGGATCATAAATGAGGGAGGAAATGGTTCATAGAGAAGAAGAAGAAGAATGAAAACTGCATAGAGTCATTGCGTGGCATTTTCCCAAGAAATTATACCGGAGGGTTGATACACTAGATAGAAAAATTATTGGGAAAGAAATTGGATCCAAATATGAAATAGCAGCAAACCGACGAAATCGGTCGCTGACCAGTGACCAGCCTCCCAACCTGGGCGACTTCCGTGGGACCCGCGTAGCCAGTGTCCCATCCCGCGGCCAACGTCGCGGGTCGAAGTCAAACGGAGAACCGCCAACACCGCGCTCCCGCCAAGTTCTCTCCCTCGCTGCATGTCTGCATGTGTGTGTGTGGCCATCTCCCTCATACATATACAGTCGATCGCCCTCGCATTGCCGATTCTTAACTTGCAGCTGCTCGTAGAGATAATAACGGAAGATTTATTGCTCAGCGATCCTTCCTCCTCCGGGCCATGGCCGCGCACCGGGAGCTGCTGCTGCTCCTCCTCGCCGCCGCGGTCATCGCGGCCCTGGCCGCCGTCGCGTCCGCCGACGACGCCAAGCCGACCATCCTGACCCCCGTGGCGCAGACCCCGCTGGGCTCCTTCGACGGCGACACGCCGGCCTCCGACGACGACTCCGTGGACGACGACGACGACGCCGCGCCCGTCGGCGCGCCCACCGGCGCCACCATGACCGAGCCCAAGCCCGAGCTCATCTCCCCGCCCGGCACCGAGGCTACAGCTGGCGGCGCCGCCGCCAGCGGCGCGCCCGCCGACCTCGGGGTGCTGGCGGCCCGCGTGGGCGCCGTCGCGGCGGTCGCCGCAGGAGTCTTCGCCTTCTGATCGATCGAGGCACTCTCCGGAGCGATTGGAGATTGATTTCATTTTATGCATGCGTTGTGATGGGTTGCTGGGACTGGGAATGAGCAAAGCCGACACCCTCTGCGTGTCTAGATGATCACGACGACAAGCTTGAGCACTGCAAAATTTACATGTCCAGTTTCTTTGATTTGATATATGTATAACTATTTTTTTTCTTTCTCAACTCCGAGACAAGCGAAAATTCGCATTAGAAGCATCAGATTATATTAGAGCATATGCTTCTGAAGACAAAATGCTGGTGTATCCGTATTGTTTTGTCAGACATCACCATGCATTCCAAAATTATTGTCACGAGGTATACTGCTAGCTAAGTAAAATATCAGCCGCTTGTACGGTCAAAAATCAGGCGAGGATGGAAGATACATATTTACAGCTACCATACATCCATCCCAGCTGGAGAACGTAGACAGCTTCACATAATCTACACCTTCAAATTCTAGAAAAGAAAGAGCCTAGCGCTAGATCGTGGTTTCAAACAATTTAGCCTCCCGGTATCTCCTTGTGATACTCGACTCTCCTGCAGCTGTGAAACTATTGCTCACTATCTCAAACTAAACTGGACGATGAATTCAGAACAGCGTGTGGAAGAAGCAGATCTGCTTGTGCCGGCGGTTTTCAGAGAGCGTATCATAGCAGTAGAATGGCTAGAGGTGCCTACATGCATTCGCTACACCGCATCATTTCCATTCTCTTGGTCCGTCAATTTGTGGCTGTCTGATGAGGTAGGTTTGCTTACTGAGGAATGACCGTCAGGTGCTTCCTGAAATTCATAGACAGCCAAACAGGCATATTAATAATCATGTTAGCCTTTTGATGGATGCTCATAACAGCGTGTTTTGATTTTCATACTGGAACAAACATGTTAACAGAAAGAGCTCCATACCTTATCTGAGTTTCCATTCAGAATCTTTTCATTTCTACTATGGTTAAGTCCACCATTATTATTAGCTACGACTGATCCATTTTCATGAGGTTCCTGTTTAATATATGTTATCAACAGTCAAAGGACTTCTGCTGCTGGAATAAACCATATACCAAGCAACCAAACAAACCTGTACCTGTTCATCTTTGTTGTCTCCAGAAGACGCGTCCAAATTTTGTGCTCCATCAAGGACTCTAGATTCAGTGCTTGACTGTTCTGATTGCGTTGCTTGTCCCAGAACCTCTTTTCTCCTCGACTCTTCCTCCTTTAGTTTCCTAAATCTGAACATAAAAATGCATAAGAAGAAATCACAAAATAATGTAGCATATTTTCAGGCTAAATGCAACATAACTTGTCCACTAATCCTTCAAAGGACGCAAGACCAAATTAGACTTGCGGCCAACTTCCTCCATCCTATCACTATTTGTTTTTTACTTTTACTTATCACAAAACATTGGATTCAGCATTTGGCAACGGTAAATGTATTTTCATTTCGTAAGAGCCCAATCAAATTGTATGCCAAGTGTTCATTGTTGTAATGAGGTCTGGGATCTGATAGTTTACTGACCATGACTTTAGTGCTGAGATAGCTTTCACCAACTTTTGAACATTCATAAGTGATCTTCAACAACTTTTGAACATTACCTTTCACCTCGTTGTGGCCCAGTTGCTTTCGGCTCTTGGCTGGGCTGGGGTTTACTAAGGTTAGGGAGGGGTTCATCCTGAACAGCAGCTTCATTCTTCCGAACATTAGCTGACTCTTCTCTTGAAAGTTTGTCAATGTATTCTTTGACAGGGTTTTTTGCACCTCCAAGCTTTTGAAGCCACACTTGTTGGGCAGTGCTGAGAATATTATTAGTAAGCCTGCAATAAATCTTTAAATTATAAATGCCATAACTAAATAATAAAAGTTAAGATGAAAACTAAACAGAAAACAAGCAACACTCAGTGAGACTTACATAAGTAGACACAGAATCAGAATATTTACAGTTAAAACAAGGTAAAAGGGTGAAAAACTTGCTTTTGAATATAGAGCATGCTAGATTCCAGACAAAACTAGCGTAGCAACATACTCAAGTTGAGGAATAATTTTCTAATAGTATGCCAACTCTCAGTATGTAGCGACTATACTCATAGATAATAATTAGCTGTATGGGCTTGTATGACAATCAATGGCTATATCTATCTTTGCGCTAAAGCAAATTTTAGAAGTATTTTACAGTCAAGCATCTTCCAACTTCTTAAGGCAATATTAAAAAATAGTAAGATTAATTGGAAGAACTGCATTAGTGGAACCTGGGAGCAACTGGAATAAACATAGGGCTACTGATTAAATGATAGAACTGCACTGGAGTCAGGAAGCAGTCAAAATAGGTCTAGGAGGTTGCTCATATATTGGTTAAAAGACATAATAATCTGCCTCAACACTTTCAGATAATAAATTTAAATAATACAGAAATGAAAACTTCACTAAGCTGATGAAATAAAAAGCAACAGCAAAGCATTGACAGTGTTTATTAACCATTGAGAACCGAGTAAGGTAGATCCTCCAGTTGAGGTCAACCACCCAGGCCCGAACCTGGGTGCTCGCAGGTGGTGTGAAGACCTCCCTTAAAAGGTTTGGTACCCCTCTCTTATGACAAAGCCTGGGCACCGTCTTCTCCACATGGTCAAGTTTTTTTTTTTCATTAACCATATATCACATTGTGATGACAGGCCAAGCTAGTAAGGCCACAGGCAATGACACGCAGTACAAGACATGCTGATTCCATCACCTGGACTTTTGAACATTTTTAAATAAATAGCAGCTCAAATTAAGATATACTCTTACCAGTATAGACTTAGTCCAGAAGGCACAGAAAGAGCAAAATAACCAATTAGCAATGGCAAGAACTTTGTAACAGCTTGAGCACCTTGTTGGCTAGGATCATTGCTCTGCAAAACATAATATGCCAAACAGTATGTTAGGAATTTGAAAATTTTGGAACTCCATGGGCTACTGCCTACTGACGTATACTTGCGTCGGACATCAAATAAAGATCAGCCCTCAATATTCGTGCTTTCTCAATTCCGCAATTCTCTTCCTTGAATAGTTAGAAGAAAAAAATTACTGCAATACAGATACTTAATAATGTGTTTGGTTTGAGAAATCAACCAATATAGGATGGGGCAGTTCATCATCCTACAGATCTTAGTGGGATCACACTGTTCCTTGAACTAATCATGCTTGTGAGGGATGAGATGGTGATGAATTCACCATTCCACTCCTCAAACCAAACAAGGTGGTTTGATCCGGATCTAGGATAGACAATCCATCAATCATGCCACTCTACTAAACACTCCATAAGGTGAAACGAGCTGACAAAGGCAAGCTATCTGATCTTTGGAAGAATCATGTGTGGTTGAACTGAAGTTGTTAAGCCAACTCATATACATCATATGGTTATTCATTAGCAGGTTTGCTAGTTCACATACAAGGAACATTGCCCATACTCTTTATCATGTAAGTTAAGGCATAATCATGACAATTATCAATTTTTAATAACAAATCTTCATATGAATATTGAAGACGAGACGAATATGCGCTTAAAATAGTAGCTTCAGTGATTAAACATGTTCAAAAGTTGGTAAAACTAACCTTTGGTGGCTGCATTACTTGAGCAGATATGTATTGTGAAATGACAAGAAGAACTGGCAAGACAAGGTATGCCAAAGTGTCCGACCAGCCAAGAGGTGGATGGCCGTCCTACAATATCATCAATTTAACTTATGTCAGAAATATAAAATAGACCCCGCATTCCCCAAAACAGTGTCGACTATCATTTTCAAATGGTCTTATCCAAAGAAATACTTATAAGTCACCATAAGGCATAAGGCAGCATTAAAATCCTGTGCAACCATAGCTTAACTTCTACATTGGCGAATAAAGCTAAATTTATGGACAAACTCCTTGTTGTAGATCCCTCCAGTATTTATGGAAAACACATACACACAGATGCTGCATCATGCCAGCAGGTGCCCGCAGGAAACTGAAACTGGAGTCATGAATTTTATTTTTAGACACACAAGTACAAGAAAACCATCATATGTAAAGTTGTAAACTTCTCTGCAGAACAAATCGATCTTGATGGAAGTAAACAATTGAGCATGGGATCACAGAGAATTCAATGTGATCCTTAACAAATATAAACTGCATGGGTAAGTCAGTGTAGCTCCACTAGTTAGTTGCATTAGGCTGCTGTTACCAAAAGGCCTTAAAAAAAATAAGCTGCACGAGTCAGTGCAGCACTGCAGCTCTAATAATTCTGCTGAACTGTGCTGCTGTATACAAAAAAGGAACAAATCCGATGCTATGGGACATCAAGTTATTCATGCTCAGAGCTTACCGTAAATGGAAAAAGCCAGGATATTCCCTGGCCATTTTGTCGAGCAGCAATTGTTGTAGGACCAGCCAAAGAAGGTATCCAAAAAAAGCCTTCAGTCAGAAGTCCCTTTTTTAATGAAGACACAAGCACATCAGGTAATGTGAATGTTTACTGTTCAATACTATAATGAATAATGACAGACAGAATGGATGTTTCAGCATATCAACCTCATTAGCTACATTTGAGAGAGCTCTGTATAGACCAATCCAAACTGGTATTGTCACGAGCGTAGGCAAGCATCCTATTGCAGGAAAATACCAAAGGGAAGTATACATGAATAACTAACAGAAGAACTTATTCACATAAGGATGCAAAGCAGAAGAGGCAGCAATAGACAGAGACAATCTGGACCCAAATGACCAGACACTTCTATCAAGACTTGCTATGGATTGAGGAGCATCCACTCATAGTAAAAACAAAAAGTATGATGATTCAGAGCTAACCTGCAAGTGGGTCAACACCAGATAACTTGTATAAACGAGCAGTTTCAAGCTGTATCCTTTCCTGGTAGAACAAATAAAAGATTAACAAAGCAATTGTAACTCCAGTTGAAGTTTAAATCCATTTTGTAGCCTAAAATGCACTTTGGAAAACAGATGCACTCTGTCTAATAAACTGCTCAAATGAAATCTGCACTTTGCTGTACCTCATGGACAAAATTACCCCTGTTTATTGATGTCATAATGAACTTTGGAATCAGCTAACAATACATCAAAGATTTAATATTTTAATCATGATGGTTTCTTAAAAAACATCATAACAGCTCTGTGAGGAAAAAATTAATCAAGACAATAAAACTCGACCTTACACTTGATAAGGACCTCAATTTACAGTATATGATATTTCTACTGTTGGTAATAAAATGACTGTGAGGTTTACCCTCACTGCAGTACAGTACAACATTAAAGAATCCAAGGTAAGAATATATGCAGCGGTCAAACATAAGAAACTATGCAGCAATCTAGCATATATTATGCTATAACAGATCAATATATTTGCCAAGGAAAAACAGATCATATGTGAAATATAATCACCTGATCACCAGCATATCGTTCTTGAATGGCCTTCACTTGAGGTTGCAGTGACCTCATTGCAAGTGCAGACTCAACCTATAATAAAATGCCATAATGTGCTAGTTTCAGTATTGGGTATTAAATGAACATCTATAGCATATGCACTATTTTTAGCAGAAGGTAACACATCTGACAAACTTGAGGGCACATCTAAGCAATGTCCAGATATTTGAAAGTTCTCTTGCAAGGATCTTCAAATGAGAAATATAATTGAAGCACCTAAATAAGTGCCACAGGACTAAAAGAATGTAATTTCATACAGAAAGATTGATACTAAAAAACCATGAGTGCAATGTCCGTGTAAATAATAAAGGAAGACAAATAATGCCTAGACAGAAAAAGTTATCAATGACCAGTAAACTTTACCCCACATTATGCAATCCCCCACCCACCCACAAAAAGGGTGTAGCATTAGGTGATATGTGCATAATTTGCAGAGAGGCATATAAATAAATAAATGCAATATTGCAGCTGATTAGGTTTCCAAGAGAAAAAAGATACAGCTGATTCGAAGTGTATATTTTTAATTTTATATCATTTATTGGTAGTAGGTAATGCTTGAATGCCAAATTTAACCGGACCCAATCTCCATAATTGTTCCTGAATCAGAGAGCACAAAATTCTCCCCACAAGGAAAAACATGTGTTTCACATTTCTCTAACTACAGTTCCGGCATTAAAGTTTCTTCCGCAAAGCGCTGCTTCAAAGGATGAAGTCATGCATTAATTACTGGATGAGGTGGTCCAGCAAGGAATCATCATTTTCCATAATATCCTTGAAGATACAGCCAGTGGATAGAAGAAAGAAAATACTGTCACGGTGCCACATACATAGGACATGTCATTTAATCAAGTATCGATAAATATCTCAATCAATTTTGTTGAGCTGCAGTTGAGCAGAAGTACGCTAAGAGTAAATTAATCATGCCCAGAAAAAAAAAAGTACCCTTCACCATCTTACTTGAATAGCATTTATGGAAACCTACATTTCAACTATATCACAATGTATTCTGACTGTATACTCTCGCTGTGGTCTAGGGTATTTTTTTTAACCTGACTGTAGAAACATAGCAATATAGCATAGAGATTTACCTGCTTCTTTGTAAGAGGAAATGTAGCAGCCTTAACAAGAACAGTGAGGAGAATTATTGCAAAACCATATGAATAGGGAACATGGAGAGCTGATAGACCATCTTTGAGAACCTGTTAATGGGAAAAATTTATCACCTGAATGTGTTGAAGCATGATATACACTCTAAACATATAAGACGAGGGTGCAGACTGAGAATAAGGAAAACCATAAGATGTGCACAAATGAACAATACACATAATAATAATTATCAATAGTCCAGAGTCAATTATATGATCATGTGACAAACATGCAGGAAAATAGGATGGAAAAACTGGTTCTCTTCTTCTCTTTCTCAGCGTTAGCGAAAAGTACTCCTTATGTTTCTTTTATAGGAAGATTAGGATTTGAAAGGGTCAGCCTTTGGAAGCATATGCATGTTTAGTGCACAAAATTTGTATCGATAGATTAATTTTCCATGAATCTTTTAATATGATATTGGTACCAATAAAGTTAAACAGAGGGAGTAAACTTTCATCTTCCATATCTAACATCTTGTATGAATTGGGAGTTACAGCAGCAAAACATGGGCATTTCCGTTCTCAATAGTCAAAAAGAAGCATGAATGGATAAACTATTGTGCACTTAAAGCACACTAATCAGTAACTTTTGCAATTAATCGAACACTAATTATTGCATGCGGTCATTTCCTTCCATCAAAAACCTGATTGAGCCCTTCAGCCTAGCAGCGCCTTTAGGCTTTGACTACTCAATCTCAACTAATGAGCTTCGGGCAGGGTGTCAGGGAAGTTTTTTTTTTCACATGTGAAATGTTAGTGAAACTTTAGCCGTTAAGCGGCTGGAAGAAACAAGTTAGTTCTTATAAATCCCTGTAGTCCCTCAAGTATGGCAGCAATTACACATATCAGTATCAACACTGTGTGCCTGCAGGAGTTCAGGTCTAAATCAGAGTTATTGAACTAGTGATGGTAACTTGTCTTCATAGCAAAATATATAGGTAGCAGTTGGCACAATCATTGGAACAACAAAACCTTGGCTAAATAGCTTTACGAAAAATTCAAATTATTTAGTTATAAATTTGAATAGGCTACGAAGTGATAAGGCATGGCAAATTGTGTCTTCCCGTTAAGGTATGTGAAGAAGTTGTTCAGTGGGATGCAGACTCTTGCAGAGTTAGTGGCTTCCTTGGTGTTTAATCCCACGACCCTTCATCTCAACCAAGTGCCACCAAAGGGTCAGCACTCTCTAAAACGTCCCGCTATATTTATATAAAAAAGTTACTAATGATTGAGCTGCCTAAGGTGGGTGCTCAGAAAGCTAATGAATCTCATTCCTCCCGCGACCTCGCCACATTAACTATTTCGGAGCATGTTCAGAAAGTGCGTCGCTCCTTTGCAACAACACGAGAATGCCTCGAAATAAATTCCGCGGTGCAACGCTCCCCAGGCAACACAGCAATCTAAGCAAGTGGTTGATTCCAGCTAACATTCCTACACTTTGCGCCATACCACTTTCAGCGCAAAAATGGGGGGTCACCGCCACCGCCTCACCGGACAGCTGCGCGAAATCCCAAAACAGAAGACAGAAGACAGAAGACGCGTCGACTGTCCACACACGGCAAGGGAAGCAACCCACGCAACCGCGGCATAAACCCCAGTACCCAATTGAGCCGGGACAGGCAAGCACGGAACCGCAGGCTGGCAGGAGGGAAGGCAGGAGGCGCACCTTGAGCACGGTCTCCATGGAGTTGGTGATGCCTGAGAGCCAGTCCCCGGCGGCCTCCTCCGCCTCCGGGGCCGCGGCGACGGCGGCGTCCGCGACGGTGTAGAGGAGCGCCTCGACGCGGCCGAGCATCTCGCCGGCGTCGGCTGGGCCGAGCGCGGCGACGGGTCGGAGGCGGAGGCGGCGGAAGCCGAGGCGGGGAGAGGCAGCGGAGGGGCCCCGCGACGAGGGCGGGGCTAGGGCTAGGGTTTGGGGGCAGCCCAGGAGGTGGAGGTGAGAGGGCGCGGCCATTGGAATTTGGAGGAGCAGGAGGCGGGGGTGGTGGTGGTCGGAGATTGGGAAGGCCGCGGCGGGCGGTAGCGCAGAGCAAGCGAGTCGAGCAGGCGGCCCCAACACAAGCGAAGCGAAGCGACGCTAGACTTGTAGTAGGAGGCAGCCAGGCAGGAGCAGACGCCGCTGGAGGCGAAGCGACGCGGAGTGGAGGACTCGGTAGAGTGTGGGGGAGCAGCGTTTCGATACGGAATGCAAGTCACGCGTGCCTTCCTACGCGCCCGCCGCTATAACGCACGTGGGCCGGTCCTGGGCATCATGGGGCCCGCTTTCTTCTTTGGATTTACACATTATAAATTCGTTTGAAAATACCTCACTTTCGATGCCTCTTTTTTCCGTTTGAAAATTAATATATATATATGATAACAATGACGACGGCGGCGGCGGTATCAAAAGGAGGCGCGTGAGATGGGACAGTAAGGGAGCAACGCACTGTTTGGAGTGCCGTCTAACCCGCCACGGCGTGTCTAACTTGTGGCGCTCAAAACGGCCGCTACAGCTGCGGCGGAAAAAGTGTGGCGCGCCATGACGGGTTAGGCGGCACTCCAAACAGCCCTTAAAAAATGCATCGCCACGACAACACCAAAGCAAAATCTGATTGTTACCAAGAAAAATATACATACATTGATACATACATACATACATACGGACCAGAGCACTCTCCGTTTCTGCAAGTCTTCAACCCTGTTAACATCTGCTACAAGTCTGTGATCGGGCGCTGGCTTCAACTGCGCGCACGACCGCCGGGAGGACACAACACGAGGAACGGCATCAGGAGTGACTGACTATGTGCAACAACGATAGTTAACTTACTGCTCATGGATCATGATCATGGTTTGGGAACTCCTCCGGAGGATGCTGGAGACTCGAGAGGAGAGACGGCGTTCTCCTCCTCCACCACCGACGGCAGGCTGGGCTCCCACGTCCTCCTCGGCGTCGCGAACGCCCTCAACCCCGCCGCCGCCGGCGGGCCCGCGGCTGGACGACGCTCTCTCCGCTTCTTACTCCCCTTCCGCTTCTTCTTCCCCTTCTTCCTTGCCTTGCTCTTCCTCGGATCCGGTTGATCTTGATCATCTGTGCTCGGCTCCACGGCGAGGCCCTGCTCCACCAGCCTCCTGAAGCGGCACGCCGACCACCGGTCCCGGGCCACGAAGTACTCCCTCGCGCTGCACGCCGGCATCAAGCTGCTACCGTCCCGCTCCTCCTCCTTCTCCGCCGCGCCGCCGCCGCTGCGGTCCTGGTCCTCCTCCTCCGTTTCCGTGGACGACGTGGCCTCCTCGCTCCCCGTGTCCTCCACATCCTCCTCGTCCTCGTCGGCGAAGGCGCCGATGGAGCTCTCCGGGATCTTCTGCTTGAGCTTGACGACGGTGGACCAGGGGATGAGCAGGAACTTCTGGCCGGGGAAGAGCGGCTCCAGCGGGCGGAGCACCGCGCCGTGCGGGTTGCGGAACACGTCCGGGTGCGCCAGGCAGAGCCCCGGCGGGTGCTTCCGGATCACGGTGCACGCCAGCACCACCCCCGGGTACACCTCCACCACCCCGCTCGACAGCACCACCCGCACCACCGACTCCTTCCTCGCCGCCCCCGCGGCCTCCTTGCAGAAGGAGCTGATCAGCTCCGTGGAGCTGCCGCTGCCCGCGGCCGCCGGGTCGCCCTTGGCGGGCTTCTTCTTCGGCTTCGGCTTGTCCTTGGGCTTCTTCTGCATGCCGATCGCCGCCCGGAGCGCGCGGCGCACCGACTTGCCCAGCGGCACCGTGGTGCAAGATGGCTGCTGATGGGATGCGCCGCCGCCGTCCGACATGGGAGCACCAGCGCTAGCTAGATAGCTTGGCTACAAACGAATCAATCTAACCACGACGCAAGCTAGCTGTAGGTGTCTTGAGCACAAGGAAAGAGAAGGTAGTAGAGTAGGTGGAGGCTAGATCGGAGCTGCGAGGAAGAAGAGAGGGAGGTGGCTCGATGGAGCGCGGCCGTGTAGATATAGCAGGCTCTCGTTTTGTCAGGTTCTAGCGTTAGTTTTTTCTCCTTGGCCGTGTCGTGGCGAGCGCGATCTGCCGGCGCCGGCGCCGCAGATTCGGCCGGGTGGCCGATGCTTTCTCGCGATCATCAACACTGTTCTTGTTTGGGCCTTCCTTGGAAGCGTCGATCGCTCGAGGAGACCACGCGATCAGGAAGGTGGCGACCCGAAATGCCCACGAACCCACGTGTCCGTCGACATCCAGGCATGGATGTGCCTCGCTACATCTAGCTCTCTAGGGGCGTCAAGCAAGATGCCTCCTTGGGATAGCATCGACCAGTTCGATTCGGCATTTCGGCTGTTCAAGTCAGCCAGGGGACAGCTTATTATGCACTTCTTTTACTGGATAATATCTACTAGCTCACACATCGTTCCTAACGAGGAAGAATTTACAAAGGAAGGAGGCTGTACTTATCGCCTCAGGTCACTCTCGGACCTCAGCTCTCAGCACCACTGCTGGATATATGCAGTCAACATTGGATGAGCATTTTGTTCAGAGTTCAGTGCACCGTTCCATAAACAAGGACCGATTTGGATAGGGGATCTGGTCCAAAACCACATGATCTAGTTAACTTCCTGGTAGAATCCTAAACGTTCCTGAGGTACTGAAACAAAACCGTACTGAATAAATCTGCATCTAGCATGCAGCAGCGATGCAAAGAAAGGAATGTCAAGATATAACTAGAATCAGGAGGTAGTGGTAAGGAACAAAAGTTGCTGAATAAGTTTGTACTGACATAAAACTTTGGTATACTCATATACACAAAAGCGGCCTCAAGAGTTCAGACAAGTACAAGCAGTGACATCAAAAGGCAGACCCCAGCAAATACATACAACCACCCCTTAACGACATGCTTGTGTAGAGGATGGCTAAACTACTCATTGTAGCGCTACAAATATTTACAGATTTTGGTTGGTGTAGTATCCAACAGAGACAATAAAAGTTTAACAGAGTATGGTGACGGTGACAATATTTCAGGCTGTTTGCTCGTGCAGTTGATTCGTTATAATGCTTTCTATAGTTAGAAATTCTTTTTTTTTTTTGGGGGGGGGGGGGGCGGGGGGCAGGCAACCACACCTCTGCTTCTACTTGCTGTGTGCCAGACTCAAGGAACACGCCCTAGTACTCTTTGCACAGCCTTCTTTATGCCCTCCTGGTCTAGGGAGGTTGTCAAATACACTTCCTGGACCTGCCAAGTAATACGAAGGAATCATAATTCTTGTACTTCTAGCTAGTTGGCACTGACCCAGCCAAGGCCAAATGAAACCCCTCAGAAAAGAAAAGAAATCAAGTGCAGTATCAGAAGAAATCTAACCTGCCTCCCAGCTCGCGCAAGTAGCGTGAACTTGTTATCCTTAGCTGGCACCTGTGTAATGAGATCCGACAGGTTATTCCAAGTTTTTAACATGATTCATTTGTAATATCCTGTGAGCTACAACTATGAAAAGGTTGGCGTTGACTGGAATCATACGTTGGAAAGCCAAAGCTCCAAATCTTGTGAAACAACACGTTTTTCCAACGCTTGCCGTCCAAACTGTACATCAGTTATACTGTAAAGATAATAGAATTAATTAGACTATGGATGATACTGTGAAAATATACAGCTAACTTGACTATAGATAGATGTTGCCGTAGCATTTGTGTGACCTGGTATATTTTTGCCAGTAAGGAACTTGCTATCGATGTATATACAACAATGTTAAAAGATTAGATATCAATCACAGAAACAAAAACATACCCATCCTCTTGCAGTAGTTCATTACATATACCATCAAGTCCTGGCAGAAGTTCAACTTCTGAAGGAGACATGATGCGGTCAGGAGATTGATCAGCTTCCTATAAGAAAAAAGGTTACTAAATGAGTCCACATTCATCCCTCCACAAAGTTAAATACACTAAGAGTCTTAGACATTGCGTTCAACAACTAACCAAAGGAATAACTTTGTCCAATGTCTCCAATAGAGGATCTTCCTCCAGTTGTCTGATTGATAAAGCTATCCTTGACTTCTCCCTGTTTTTTTTAATGCAAAGTATGTCCAATTATTTCATATGAACCTCATTCATGACAAAGCACAAAGAAAAATGATGCTTTGCTGAAACAGATAACTAACTCATATCAACATTCTATTAGGCTGCCCTCCTATGAATAGTATATCTTTCATAACTGAAAGAATGTTAATTTGAAAATGTGGACACTTGTCATGCATGCTCTCCATAGTTACCACACCCTTCAGTCCTAATGTATACCAAGTTACCGTACATCCATGCCAACTGACGCAACTAACAATTTCCATGTAGGGTGTTTCTATGATACGGTAACTGAAACATTTTACACCAAAGTTTCATATATTACATCTACTTCATCAAGACACAACAGTAGCAATTGTGCATGCAGCTAGCCCAGTAAGGTTTTAGAAAGTGCTTACATATCAATATTGACCACTAGGACCTTGACAGCATCCCCTTCATTTAGAAAATCCTGAACATCTTGGACAAGATCCCAAGACACCTCAGAGATATGTACAAGACCAGTAAGATGATATAATCCTGTAGAATGTAGCTGTTGTCAGATACTCTACATCGAATAATTAGCACAGTAAATGGCAAATATGTTGCCAATAAGTACCATCAGGAAATCGCAGGTGAACAAATGCACCATAGGGGAACACTGAGCCCACAATTCCATCATAGATGTCACCAATCTTGATTTGGGAAGAGTATTTTGACCAACTAGCATCTTTCTCGGAGAAGACAAGCTTCCTTTCCTCCTCATTTACTTCAGACACCTAGTGTAACATTCAGCTTCTAATAAAATTAGATCGACAAAACCTCAAAATCTTGAGCTCAGTTTATCCAATTTTCAGAGTATAAACTTATTAGGCAGAAACCATGTTTGTTTGTGATGCAAGCAGTAACAACAGGTTCAAGTTGCACACAGGCTGCATTATGAGTCAGGACATTATACATAATACATATAAATAAACTTTGGGTTAATCCTTCATTTTCTTCCCAATAGGTTACAACAATAATAGTCACAGCCAACTGCAAACAGATGGTGCAATGGAACAATCAAAGAAAACTCAATTACCTTGACAGAAATGGACGTTCCCACTAGGTCCTTCGTAGCATCTTGGATGGGCCTTTTGGGGTCTGCAAGCTTAACTAAAATCAACCACTACCTCATATTTCCTGGCAATCACTGGATGTTCACAAAATCTGCAGCGGATTGCACGAATTGGAGAAAATAAAACTAGTACCTTTACACCAGTGCGCGGGGCTGAGGAGAGGGTTGGGCACGAACCCCTGCAGGGAGTTGAACTTGACGATGAGCCCGCCGCTGTTTGCCCTGAGCACCGGCAGCGTGAGGATCTTCCCCTGCTCCTTGTCCGCGCGCGCAACTTCCCAGTCCGCAGCGAACTGCAGGCAGCACAATTCCCTTAATTGACCGGCATTTCATCGAGCAGCAGCCGTGTGCTCCAGCAGCAGACGAGAAGGGAATACCGAGAAATTAACACGGTACGGACCTGAGCGAGGCGCGCCTCATCGATCGGGGGAGCGGCGGCGGTGGAGGAGGAGGAGACTTCTCCCTGGCCTGCCGGGGCGCCGGTTCCCTCGGCGGTTGCGGCGGCCGAGAGGAGCGGACGCTGGTTGAGGCGGGCAGGGAAGGAGAAGGAGACTGATGGCGCGGGGCTCCTCCGGGCGGAAGGGGAGAAGGCCGCGAGGGAGGGCGCGGGCTTGAGGGACGCCGCCAGCATTGCGTGGGCGTGGGTGCCGGTGGCGGCCGCCGGCGGTGGTGGACCTGGTGGCGAGGGGGACAAGCGGAACGAGTGGAGTGGAGGTGGAGGGAGGGTCTGAAATGATTCCCTTCGCTGCGATGGATGGGCGGCAATCCTGTGGCGGCCACGAGCTGGCCACTATGCCACGTGGCTTGTTCTCTGTGCTGACACGTGTACGCGAAAATTCCGCCGTGTTGAAAAATTTTACTGGAAGGGGAAAAAATCCTTATCCGCAGACCACAAATCGGATGAACTCTCGAAGGTTCGAAACTTGGAGCACGGATGGTGATTTGACTTCGACTGTATCTTGATTATGATGCAGACAACAATTCAAATGAACGAATTAAATCCATTGAAAGAAATCAGGGTTTATCAAGACTATAAATTTGCCAACCTGCTTATTAGTTATTACAATCACCATACAAATAACAAAAACACATCCTTTCTACAATACAGTAAGGAGAAAAAATAATTATCAAGATCAGAGAGATTATCAGCTGATGGTCTACTCTGTCCCATCCAAGTTTCATGCGGAGGATGTCCACTGGCTGGCCCTCTCGAAGCCGTTCTTGCCGTAGTAGTAGTCCTCCATGGCCTGCTGGATCTCGGCGCGCGAGTTCATGACGAAGGGCCCGTGCTGCACCACCGGCTCGCCCAGCGGCTGCCCGCCCACCAGCGCGAACCGCAGCGGCGCGCCGGACCTGTTCCACACGCTCAGCCCGTCGCCGGGGCCCAGCACGAGGCAGTGGTGCGCGCCGACGGCGGCCGACTTCTCCCGCCCGAACACGCCCTCGCCGTCGATGATGTACACGAAGGCGTTCCAGCCCTCCGGGACGGGCTGATGGAGCTCCGACCCCGGCGGCATGGTGAAGTCCATGTACATGGTCGGGGTGCGCGTGTACACCGGGGAGCGCACGCCGAAGGCCTCGCCGGCGATGATCCGGACCTCCACGCCGTCCTTCTCGGCGCGGCTGATGTCCTTGCTCTGGAGCTCCTGGTACCGGGGCTCGATCCTGCAGGCAGGCAAAATCACCACCCATTCCCAACAACAATGAGCACTTGCAACCAAAATGTCAACAAGCTGCTAATGGCAATCGTAGTACGTACATCTTGTCCTTGGAGGAGAGGTTGATCCAGAGCTGCAGGCCCTTCTGCACCCCGTCTCCCGCCGGCATCTCCGAGTGCACGATGCCTCGCCCGGCAGTCATCCACTGGACATCCCCAGTCCTGATGGTGCCCTTGTGGCCTGCAAAGTCCTGGTGGGTGAAGGCGCCCTGCAACCCGACCAACAGCGCAGAAGCGGACATTTGAGCGAACAGCTCGCGGGGGCAGAACGCGGCAGGTAAGCAAAGGGTTGAGGAGTAGAGTGGACGCACCTCGAGCATGTAGGTGACGGTCTCGAATCCTCTGTGGGGATGGTCGGGGAACCCGGCGGGCTTGGAGACTGCAAGCAGAGATTCAGAGAACAGTTAGTTGCAGACAAGGTGAAAATCTGGACCATTTGCTTTGAGCATAAAAAAGAAAGATTGGAATTTTAGGCGGGTGAGCGGAAAGGAGCTAGTAATCCTCCTACCTGAGAACTCGTCGAGCATGAGGAAGGGGTCCAGGTTCCTGAGCTCATGCCTGCGCAAAGAGGCGAGGGAAAGTCAACGCCCGATCAGGATCAGCTAGCTGAACTGCAGAATTGCACAAGGAAAGGAAATCGGGATCCCCGGAACCGGGGGGATACCTGCCGATGCTCCTCCGGACGGTGGCGCCCTGTCCCTCGGGCTGCGACTCGGCGAGGAGCTTCTTGACCACGGCCCTGGGCTTCTCGAACGGCGCCGAAGCGGCGGCGGCGTCCGAGGCAGAGGAGGACGACGACGACATGGTCCGGGCTGGGGGCAACAAGACGGTCGGGATCAAGAAGAACAAGAAGCAGACTAGCAGGACAATCAGGAGGAGCAGGAGCTTGTTCTGGGTAGCAGTACTTGTTCGCAGCTTTTGCGGTGGCGCGATGGGGAGGCGGTGGTGGTGGGCTCTGTTGCCGATCCTGGCGATGGCGGAGGTATAAATAGGGGAGGCCAGGTGCTGCCTCAGCCTCATCATCGTCGTCGTCATCGTGAAACACTTGCGCGTGGGTTTGAGGGATGGGATCACGGGATGGGAGGGCACTAGAAATACCTTTGCCGGGTTTGACCACGATCACCATGGCTTCCGCTGCGGCGCGGATTATAAAAATTAAAAAAAGATCGAAGGAGAGTTCGGGGTTGACCGGCTCGGCTGCGGCAGCCACCCGTGGTTGCTGGTGCTTCTTTCCATTGCGGCTGCCGGCTGGGGTGGGCTGGCTGGGTTGGGGGGACGCGGCTGCGTCGTGCCAATGCACACGACGTGCTTGCGCACCCTCGGCGTCATGCCAACGCCGGCGTCACGCTCCCGTCAGCGCTATGCAATCCTGCACATCACCGTCACGTCACCGCATTCATTATCCTAATCAACTAGCGAACCTTTTCATAAAACTGCTAAGTCCAAATAAACATGCGACAGGATTAGATAATTCATTAAAGGGGCCCTCCACGTAATCCGACTTTCCCATTTACCTAATCCGACTTTCCCATGTGCCACCCTGTCGGAGGAAATCTCTAGCCGGGTGGCGGAATGCACCCGCCTAATCCTAGTTAAGGATGGGTTTGGAGGAGACTTAGGAGCGCTCGATCGACGTGCGGATGAACGCAGGAAAGGCACAAGGATTTAGAGTGGTTCGGGCCGCCGGAGCGTAATACCCTACGTCGACTTAGAAGTTGTATTGGTTGTAGAAGCCTGTCTGTGAGCCCTGTGAATCTTAGTCTGGATCTTGTCCTCTAACGAGTGCACTCTTCCTTTTATAGTCCAAGGGATGTGCTTACCCTGTGCGGGGCCCCGACAGGTGGACCCGGCCAACAGGAGTCTGTTCTATGAGAGATATGCAGATCTTCATCTCCAGCTCCTCTCCGTAGTCTTCTCTATCGAGAAGTTGATGTGCGTATCTATAGCCAGGATATGGCCGTGTGCAGCCTTGTCTTGCATCGTGACCGCCGTCAGTGTTACCCAACAGTGGAGCTGTGTTACCACCGTTGGGTGAGAACCTGTCAGGCGAAGGAGCAGCGCTGACCCGCTGCGTCGTTGCCTCCGCGTGCACTGTGGCAGCGCACGCCTCGGCTCTCCTGTTACGGGCCATCATCACGCCGTGTGCGGCGCTGTGACGGGGCTGTACGCCGCCTGCGCACAGTATACGGTGACACGACGCGCCGCCTCGGAAACAGGCGGGCTTACCGTGGTGTCAGCCTACCTGCCCCGTGTGTCAGTGGCAGGCCATACTTTTTGACTTAGGCGCACCCGGCCCAGCTACCGCATTAAAAGCCGGTAAGTGGACTGAAGACCCACGAAGGGCCCCCGGCAACGGGCACGTGGTAGGGCCAGCCCCGCTCCCACCGCGGGGGCGGCACGTGGTGGCACCGGACCCCTTTCCCGGGGGAAGGGGGTCCGGGCCCCCGGGGCCGGTTGGAGCGGCCAGGTCTGTGATGGTCCAGCCATCACACGTGGCGGGCCCGGACCTTCCTGGGGAGTCCGGGTCTGCGGGAGCTACCCGAGAGCTCTCCAGCCTCCCTGGGCACGCGGAGGCCCCGGACCTGGAAGAGCACGAGGAGGGTTCGGAGACCATGGTCCCAGCTGTCAGGCCCGGACCGTATGCCACGTCACCCAGAAGGCGAGGGGGAGATCACGGATTGTGAGACGCTAAAGGCCTGAACACCCTAGCAGGAGGTACCCCTGTTCGTATGTACCGACAGAGGCCCCCGGGCCCACCTCGGGTGAGGGATGAACCCGCAGGTGGGGCCAGATCCCAGCATTGCGCCGGGTGGACAGCTTGTTCCCGCCGGGGAAGGGCATGGATGTCCTTTCCCTCAAAGCGGGATCCCCGAGGGGCCCGTCCCCCGCCCGCGCCATGCGCGTTAGGCGGTTCAGATTCTTGTCTTATTCGAGCCCGCCCCGCGGCTCGGGCGGTTCGGATTCCACCCTTCTCCCATTCCTCCAGCGGTCACGCCTTTGACTGGCGGGCCCGGGCCCACCGGTCATTGGGTGTGAGAGGAGGGGGCCTGGTGCAAGCAACTGTTCGACTTCTCCTTGGTCGTCGCGGAGCGCAAGAGGGCAACAACCTTTTGCATAAAAGGTAGGCGCCGAATGGAACGGCTACCTTTTTGCTCTTACCATCAACAGACGCTGTAGCGCCCCTTCGTCTTCACAACCTTCCTTGCGATCAGCTTCCTTGCGCTCGGCTTCCTTCTCTTCCCTGCTCCTTTGCGATCCATCCTTAGCGATTTCACCGCCATCGCCATGTCTTCACTTCCTTTCCCGCGTCGCTTCTAGACCCAGGCCCAACTGGACCTGGTGCGCCGCCTGGTGGGATGGACCTCGCCGGCAAACGCCAAGAAGATCAGGGCCGGCAAGATCCCCCTCCGCGACCTTGCCGCGGGGGAGTTCATTCTCTTCAACTCGTACGCCATGTGCGGGTTGGTCCCTCCGTTCTCCTCCTTCTTCCTTCTGCTCCTGGAGGAGTTCGGCCTCCAACTTCACCATCTCACCCCCACTCCATCCTTCTCGTGGCGGTCTTCGCCCATTTCATGGAGATGTTCGTGGGGGTGCGCCCCTGCACCACCATCTTCAGGCATATCTATGCCTTGGTCGGGATCGGGAGGAGCAGGCGCGAGGTCGGCGCGTACTACTTCCAGCTTCGGCACGGGATGGCGAGCTCCTACATTCCCGCCTTCTCCAGCTCAAAGTGGGAGGACTGGCGTGAAGGCTGGGTCATTGCGGAGGCCGACCCCCACGACCGCCTGGAGCTGCCAACCGACGGACCCCAGAGCGACCGGAGCACTTGGAAGGCCAAGCCGACGATACCGAAGGAGCTCGGCCCGGTCCTTGATCGGGTAAAGAATCTCCAACGGAGCGGCCTGACATCCATGATAGTGCTGGGCGACTTCTTGAAGCGGCGGATCGCCCCCCTGTAGTAGCGGACCCGGATGGCCTACATGTACACATGGCTAAATGATTGCTGCAGGATCGCGCGCGGACCCGGGGCCGACTTCACCAGAGCGGAGCTGGAGGTCGCGATCAGGGGGATGACCGGTGACGCATTCAGCCCGGAGTCTCTGGTCCTCCCGAGCGGGGTGAAGGCCCTGTGCGAGGACCAGGCGCTGCGGGCGTCAGTCCTGGCGTCGATGCCGACCCTGGACGAGGGTGGCCTGGCGGTCCGGCAACTGGGAGGCGACCCCAACCGCGGGCTCCAGATCCCTGGCGCCACACCGGACCGCCAGCAACGTACCAGCGAAGGTCCCGGGGAGCCAAGACCCGGAGGTCCGGCCCCCGGCGGGAAAGGGAAAGAGAAGGTGCCGGTGCCGGAGCACCGGCACAAGGACAATGCGGGTGCTGCCCCGGCCCAAAGGAGCGACGAGGCTCAGGGAGCGGCACCCGCGCAGAGCAGCCAAGCCGAAGGGAGCAAGTCCCGGAGGCTCCAGCGTGGCGATGGCTCCTTGGTCGGGGAGCCGGCGCCCAAGCGCCAGAAGACGGCGGGGGCGGAAGAGCAGAGCGGAGCTCCACCACCTCCGCCGCAACACCAGTAGCCGGAGAGGAGATCGGAGGAGGCGCGATGGCCTCCTCCGAGGCAGCAGACTCCTCCACCACCACCGCCGACACGACGACCGGCGACGCCACCACCACCGCCCGAGCCCAGGCCACAGACCCCATTGCCGCCGCCAGAAGCACCGGTGGCCGGGGACACCCGCCTAAGGTCCGGGGGGTCCTCGGCGGGGAAGAAAGTCCCCCCAGCCGCCCGGGGCAGATGGGAGTGGTATGACTTCGCGTAAGTAGCCTTCTCAGAGTTTTTTCATTATCCCTCTTAACTTCTAGGCCTTAACCATATCGGTGATACGGCAGGCCCCAATCTTCAGAGGCACCAATCGGGGGATCCGGCCCCCAGCCAGCGCCGGAATCTTCGGCGTCGACTCCAGCAGGACCCCCGCCTGGGACAGCTCCAGAAGCCTCCGGACCTAGGGGTCCGGAGCCGGAGGCCACCACACCGCCATGACCCGAAGCCGCCCCCAGGAGGAGGCCGCCAGACCCGCTGCAGCGACCGAGGCACCGGCAGCAGCACCGAGCGTCGAGGCCGGGCCCCCTACAGCTGAGCCAGCACCAGAGGGGGCCGCTGCTATGGCGGAGGCTGCAGCGCTGGAGGCAGCGGAGGCGGCGGAGACAGCGGCACCGGAGGTCACTGAGGTCGCCAGCACCGCCGCCCCACCAGCGGAGGAGGAGGAACCGGAGGTGGTGCTGGGAAGGCGCCTCCTCCCGAGCACAGCGGAGATCCCTCTCCCCCGGCTCTTTGCCAAATGCCAGCAGGCTCAGAAGGAGTTGGAGGCTGGCATTCGCCGGGAATGGGAGAAGCTGGAGGCGGAGCATCTCCGGCTCTCCGACTGGGAGCACCGCCTAGGGGACCGCATCAAGTCCGTCTCCGCCCGCTACGCCGATGAGCGCGCCAAGCTCGTGCTAGAGCGCGAGCTCCTGCAGGAGCAGCTGCAGCAGGCTCGCAACCGGGAGGCGGCAGCATTCCAACGGGAGAGAGCGGCCACGCGGCGGGAAGCGCAAGCCCTCGAGCGGGAGATCGCGGCGGAGGAGAAGGTGCTGGCGGCAGCAGACAGGGAGCAGACCGCCCTGGAGCTGGCCGACCAGGCCAAGAGGGCGGCGGCAGCGGTCAAGGCGCAAGAGACCGTCCTTGCAGAACTGGCGGCAGCCGCAGCGAAGAAAGAAGAATGGCTGGCCGCCCGCGAAGCAGAGGAGGTGGCCCGGCTCCAGGAGCTCCAGAAGCGGGAAGAGGCCGTGGAGGAGGAGTTGGCAGCCGGGTCCCGGAGGCTCCAGGAGCGTGAGGCGGCCCTCCAGGAGAGGGAAACCAAGGTGGAGGAGCTCCTGGAGGAGCGGAGCGCCAGCATCGACCATATCACAAGATGGGTCGGTGCGGTGAACCCTCTGCAGGATGCACTCGGAGCTAACCCCATCTGGGTGACGGAGGCTCCATCTCCACTTGGCGCCGCCCTCCAGGTGCTGAACTCCACCGCCGAGCGGCTGCGGGACGTGGAGGCCAGCATACAGGACCTCCTGGAGACGGAAGGGCGTGCAGTTGCTCAGGGGATGGCGGAATACATCCTCACCAGCTTTCGTAGCCACGACCCCGCCATCCAACTGACCCCTGTGCTGGTCGGACCTCTCCGGGCAACGGCAGCCGCCGCGCAAGAAGGAGTCCAGGAGGCGGCCGACATGGTCATGGCACGCATTCGACGCCGCCCCGAACCTGTAGAGAGTGGGGGTGCCGCCGGACAGTAGTTCTAGTATCTTTTTGTTGTTTCTTTTGTAATATAACTTTTGTTATGTAAGATAACTTTGTGATGTTGTGCACATTATCAGTAATGCATTTAAGTATTTCGTGCATCTAATTTTTTGCGAAAAACTTAGCTGTTTTCCTGGTTATCAATCTGTAAAGTGTTCTCAAGCACACTGAGGTCCCGTGGGCCCCTGGGAGGTAGTCGCGATAGATCGGGACTAGCTGCCATAGAACTGAGGTCCTGCACATGACTTAGGATCAACGTTTAGTAGACGTCCCCACGAGGTCTTGGACTAGCGAGCGAAGGACTCCTAAGTTGCGTAGCGAGTCAGAGCACCAGGGCCTAGGTTCGGGGATTAAAGGGGTCCCGGCCCCTGGGTCCATGGTTGGAGGTACGATGATACTCGCTCTAGGGGGGCAGGGCATGCAGGCTTAGGGTACGGAACCAGGCTAAACGGCTACACGACCCTGGACCCCAGCAAAGAACGAGCACGTCTCCCTGAAATCGATTCCCGGGTGTCCGGTTCCTTTTCTCCTGCGAGACGGAGGTCCCGGTGCAGAGACGTAGCGCAGCAACTTAAGAAAGGCCTTGGGCACGAGAAAGACGCGAGAGGCCACGTGGGGGGTTAGCGTAGCAAGAAACAAAGAAAAATAGAATCGTATAAACTTCAAGGACACACTGAGAAACAAATTTTTCCTTAATGAATTGGTACAGAAGAGTTGTGCGATGTACGCCAGGGGCCGGGTTTACGAGGGCGGACCTCCACCGCCCTGGTCCGCACGTTGATGCTACCAATTACAAAGGAAAATTTTCCTCTCAACTAGGTCCTAGGGATAGAACTTACGGAGGTGCTCAATGTTCCATGGATTGGGTAGTTGCATGCCTTCCTCCGTAGCCAGGCGAACAGATCCGGGTCGGCATACCTTTGTCACCCTGAAGGGCCCCTCCCAGCTAGGGGAGAGCTTGTGGAGGCCCTCTCGGTTCAGGATCTGCCTCAAGACTAGGTCCCCGACCCGGAGCTCCCTACTACACACGAACCGTTGGTGATAGCGTCGGAGCGCTTGGTTGTACCGTGCGTTTCGAACTGCTGCTCGCCATCTGCGCTTGTCGACGAGGTCCACGTCTTGGCGACGCTGCTGTTCCTGCAAGTCCTCATCAAAAGCTTGGACTCATAGAGAGCCCATGGTGATCTCCGGAGGAAGGCACGCTTCGGCCCCGTAGACCAAGAAGAAAGGGGTTTCCCCTGTTGCCCGGCAGGGTGTGGTCCGGTTTCCCCACAGCACACTCGGAAGCTCATCAATCCACCTTGCGCCATGTTTCTCAAGATCACAGTAGGTCCGGATCTTGAGTCCTCTGAGGATCTCAACATTAGCCCACTTGACTTGGCCATTGCTCCTGGGATGCGTCACTGAGGCAAAACAGAGCTGGATGCCAATATCCTCACAGTACTCTTGAAAGTACTGGCTTGTGAACTGAGTTCCATTGTCAGTGATGACCCGGTTCGGAACCCCGAACCGGCACACGATCGACTTGAGGAAAGCGGTTGCTGACGCCTTGGTGATGTTGACCACTGGAGTTGCTTCCGGCCACTTGGTGAATTTGTCAATGGCGACATAGAGGTACCGGTACCCGCCGACGGCCCTAGGAAAAGGTCCCAAGTTATCCAACCCCCACACGGCAAAGGGCCAAGAGGGAGGAATCATCTGCAGCGCCTGAGCTGGAGTGTGTATCTGCTTTGCATGGAACTGACACGCTTTGCAGGACCTTACCAACTCAGCTGCATCCTGGAGCGCTGTCGGCCAATAAAGCCATGCCGGAAGGCTTTACCGACCAGCGTGCGGGATGAAAAATGGCTTCCGCACTCGTCTCCATGGATCTCCGCGAGCAAGTCGCGGCCCTCATCCTGGGTAATGCACCGCATGAGGATGCCGCTGGCACCACGGCGGTAGAGATCCCCTTCTACCACTGTGTATCGCTTAGCCATCCGGACTATGCGCTCAGCAGATGTTTGGTCTTCAGGAAAGAAATTATTTTTCAGGTAGTCCCGGACCTTACAGATCCATGCATCGGGACCTTCCTGAGAATTTGGGCATGGCTCCCTGAGGTCTTCGGAACCCTCGAGGGAGCACACAACCCTTGGCGGGCTCCACGGATGGAGCGCCGCCGGGACCACTAGCTTCGAGGTGCTAGTCCGACCCCCTTCGCGCAGGTCGGCAGGCTGGGCGGAGGGCTTCAGCAGACATCTCTGGAAGACGCCCTCGGGCACGGGTGCCTGAGTCGATGAGCTCGCGGAGAGTGCATCAGCTGCTAAGTTGCCCTCGCGTGGAACATGTTGCAGTTCCAGCACATCGAACTCCTTCTCCAGCCTCTTCACGTGAATGAGGTAGGCTGCAAGCTGGGGATTGTTACAACAACATTCCCTCCGGACTTGCCTGATGACGAGTTGGGAGTCCCCTTTGACCAGGAGCTCCTGGACCCCCAGGGACAGAGCCGCCGTGAGTCTAAAGATCAAGGCCTCATACTCCGCTATGTTGTTGGTGGCCTCAAAGTCGAGGTGCACCATGTACTTCAACTGCTCGCCACATGGGTTGATGAGGACCACGCCAGCCCCCGCTCTCCTGCTGCGGGCAGACCCATCGAAGAAGAGTGTCCAGTGAGGTCCGGTGAACACCGGAGCCCTGACCTCCTGACGTGGGGGGTCCGAACCATCTCCCGGACCCCCAGGGACGCTTGGCGCTGGTGTCCACTCCGCGACGAAGTCAGCAAGGACCTGACTCTTAACAGCATGGCGTGGCTGGAAGTCGAGCTGGAATCCAGCGAGCTCAGCTGCCCATTTGGCGATGTTGCCTGTGGTGTTGGAATTGTGGAGGATTGCCCTCAATGGGTAGGAGGTGACCACCACAATCTTATGGGCCTGAAAGTAGTGGCGGAGTTTTCTGGACGCAACGAGTATAGCATAAAGGAGCTTATGCGTCTCAAGATACCTGGCTTTTGCCTCGTGAAGGACCTCATTCACGTAGTAGACCGGCTTCTGAACGGTCCTGACTCTGCCAGCCGGACTGGATCCTTCTGCTTGAACTGGGGTCCCGTCGGACCCCAGGTTGCTTGGTGCCTGTCCGGGTCGGGACCCGGCCGGACCCTCCGAAGTAGGGCCGGTTGCTGGAGTGGTGGAGGCCGGACCTCCGCCTCCTGCAGGAGGGTCCGCGGGGGGCCCCTACGGGAGATGCACGGACCTCTCAGTGACCAGCACCATGCTGATCACTTCAGCCGTCGCTGCAAGATAAAGAAACAATGTCTCACCTGGGTCCGGAGCGACCAGGACCGGCAAAGAGATGAGGTACTGCTTCATCTCTTGGAAGGCACGTTCTGCTTCTTCAGTCCATGTGAATGGACCGGACCCCCTCATCAGTTTGAAGAAGGGTAGTGCCCTTTCCGCCAGCTTCGAGATGAAGCGGCTGAGAGCTGCAAGAGACCCCGTCAACCTCTGGACATCCTTGAGGCGCGCGGGGGGTCTCATTGCCTCGATCGCCCGGACCTTATCCGGGTTGGCCTCGATCCCCCGGTGGGAGACCAGAAAGCCAAGGAGCTTTCCCGCCGACACGCCGAAGACGCATTTCTCGGGATTAAGCTTGGTGGGGATCGCTCGTAACTTGTCGAAAACTTGAGCTAAGTTTTCTAGGAGGGAATTTGATTCTCTAGTCTTGACAACGACGTCATCAACATACACCTCAACTATTTCTCTAACCAAATCACCTAAAGTGATGTTCATTGCACGAGCAAAGGTGGGTAGAGCATTAAGCAATCCATAAGGCATTACTATATAACAATAAAAACCATCCACTGTTATAAAAACTGTATGCTTCCTATCATTCTCAGCCATTTTGATTTGGTGAAAACCAGAATAGGCATCTATGAAAGACAGCAAATCACACCCGAAGGTGGAGTCTACAATCTGGTCTATACGTGGAAGTGGATATGGGTCTTTTGGACATGCCTTATTAAGCTTCCCATTAGCCTTCGGGACCACGACTGGGTTGGCCAACCACACTGGGTGGTAGACCTCCTCAACGAAGCCAGCCTGTAGCAGCTTGCGGACCTCTTCACGGATGAAGTTTTGCCGCTCGATGGACTGCTTGCGTGGCTTCTGCCGGACCGGCCTGGCGTCGGGGTGGATCTTCAGATGATGCTCAATCACCTCCCTAAGGATCCCGGGCATCTATGATGGTTCCCAGGCGAACACGTCGACATTTGCCCAGAGGAAGGCGATGAGCGCGCTTTCCTATTTCTCTCCCAGATTCCCCTCGATGCGGGTGGTCTGGGAGGTCTCCGCTCTGACCTGGACGGTCTTCACGGGTACATCGTCCGTGTCGGACGGACGGACCTTGGGCACCCTGGCCAGAGCCTTGGCACGCAAGGTGGAGGGGTCGGACCCCTGGGCGCCAGCTGCAGGGGCAAGCCCTGTTGCCAGCGCATGGAGCTTCTCGACCGCCACGACGGCGGCGGTCCGGTCGCTCTGGACGCTAAGGACGCCTGCCGGAGAAGGCATCTTCAGGACCAAGTACCCGTAATGGGCAATGGCCATGAACCGGTACAGGGCCGGTCTGCCAATGATGGCGTTGAAGGGGAGGTTAACCTCCGCCACCTCGAACTGCACGTTCTCGGTATGGAAGTTGTCCTCCGTCCTAAATGTAACCGGTAGGGTGATGGTCCCTACCGGGTACACCGGGTTCGGGCCCATTCCGGAGAATGGGCGCGAAGGAGTCAGCTTGGACTCCGGGATCTGCAGGTGTTTGAACGCCGCATAGCTAATGACGCTGAGGCCTCCACCTCCGTCGATCAGCATGTGGTGGAGGTGGACGTTGGAGATGGTGGGTGCCGTGACAAGCAGCAGCACACCTGCGCGCGCTATGTTCTCTGGGCAATCCGACGGCCCGAAGGAGATGGTGGTGTTCTTCCACTGCTGGTGTGGCGCCGCCTTTAGCGTCGCCGGCTTCACCGAGAGGACTTCTCGGCGAAGGGTCTTGACGTCCCGCCGGGAGACGAGCTCCGAACTGCCGCCGTACATGACGTACAGCTTCTTGCGGCGCTCGTCACCACCGGACTCGGAGTCGGACTGGTGGAAGAGACCCTTGAGGTCTTGTTGGGGGTTTGATACCCCAACTCCCTCTCCGCCGCAGTCGCATCGGCGTCGGAGACCTTCTCTTTGCCGAACCACCGCAGAGGGGAGGAGCCTTCCCTTGAGGCTTGGTCGTGCCTCTTGCTGAGGCGCTCCGCGAGCTTCTGGATCTCGCAGCATTCGGTGGTGCTGTGGCGAGCCCCAGGGTGAACAGGGCACGACCCGGGGTCGGTGCGCTGTTGCCGTGGGCGCTTGCCGCGGGGGTTCTGGCCCCCGGTAGTTGCTGCAGCAACGGCCGGACCCCCGACCCGTGACTTATTGAAGCCACGGCTCTTCTTGTTCTTCTTCTTGCCGCTGTCAGGGGCAGCGACACTGGGCCCACTCGTCTGAGCGGGACCTGTCTGGGTTGCAGAGTGCCATGCACGGCCTTCTGCTGCCCTGGCGCATTTGTCCGCCAAAGCGAACAAGGTGGTGGCGGTTTCCACCTGGTGGGTCGTCAACTTCTCCAGCATCTTCTCATCACCGGACCCCTTGTTGGAAAGCCGTGATAATAGACGCGTTGGAGATACGCGGAATCGTTCCACGTACCTTGGTGAAGCGGGAGATGAAGGCCCGGAGGGTTTCTCCGGGTTGCTGCCTCACGGGCCTCCACACCGTGGTGCTGATACGCACTGGCAAAGTTTGCCGTGAACTGTACGCACAGCTCCCCCCAGGATCGGATGGATCCCGGAGTAAGGTTCATGAGCCAGGTCCGGGCTGGCCCGGTCAAGGCTACATGAAAGTAATTTGCCATGATGGCGTCGTTACCTCCAGCCGCCGTGATGGCGGTGATGTAGACCTGCAGGAATTCTGACGGGTTAGAGGATCCATCATACTTTTCCGGCAGGTGTGGCCGAAACTTGGACGGCCAGGCGACGGCGCGAAGGTGATCTGCGAGCGCGGCGCAGCCCACCCCGGACACCGGCGCCTGGACAGGTCCCTGCGGGGCCGGAACCACCGCAGCGAATTCGGCATCGAGGTCGCGACCCTCAATACTGAGCCGGCGACCACGCGCCCGCTCGATGGAGACACGGGCGTCCTCTCCCGCACGTCTGCGGTTGAGCTCCGCCCGGAGGTCCTCGGTTCGTGCACTCCTCATTGATGGTGAGTGCACAAAACCGGATGCGCCGCCCTGACGACGGCGTTGTCTGGAGGCAGACCCCCCCCCCGCTGAACATGGGGAAGTCTGTGCCAGGTTGAGGAGGTGGTCGACGTCGTCACGCCATTGCCTCTGGGCGTCGGGCGAGGCCGCTTCACCAGGGGGGTTGCAAAGCAACTCCCTGGCTGCCATGAGCGGCCCATTTGGTGCGGGCACCGATTGGGCCACGGAAGCCCGCGCCGCAACACGCTGCGGTGCTACCCGCGCCACTCTAGACGTTGGACGACGGGAAACGTGTGGCGTCGTGGACGCCACTTCCTCGCCCAACTAGAGGTCGTGGTGACCATCTTCCTGCGCCATTGCGGTCTTGAGGGTCGACCGAGCGCAAACCAAACCTAAACCCCCTACCTGGCGCGCCAAATGTCGGAGGAAATCTCCAGCCGGGTGGCGGAATGCACCCGCCTAATCCTAGTTAAGGATGGGTTTGGAGGAGACTTAGGAGCGCTCGATCGACGTGCGGATGAACGCAGGAAAGGCACAAGGATTTAGAGTGGTTCGGGCCGCCGGAGCGTAATACCCTACGTCGACTTAGAAGTTGTATTGGTTGTAGAAGCCTGTCTGTGAGCCCTGTGAACCTTAGTCTGGATCTTGTCCTCTAACGAGTGCACTCTCCCTTTTATAGTCCAAGGGATGTGCTTACCCTGTGCGGGGCCCCGACAGGTGGACCCGGCCAACAGGAGCCTGTTCTATGAGAGATATGGAGATCTTCATCTCCAACTCCTCTCCGTAGTCTTCTCTATCGAGAAGTTGATGTGCGTATCTACAGCCAGGATATGGCCGTGTGCAGCCTTGTCTTGCATAGTGACATAGTGATCGCTGTCAGTGTTACCCAACAGTGGAGCTGTGTTACCACTGTTGGGTGGGAACCTGTCAGGCGAAGGAGCAGCGCTGACCCGCTGCGCCGTTGCCTTCGCGTGTACTGTGGCAGCTTACGCCTCGGCTCTCCTGTTAGGCTGATATCAGCAGGCTTGCTTTCGGATCTTGCATTTTGAAAATAGCAGACCGGCCCACTCCTCAGTAGCGTTTGCATTTTGAAAATAGCAGACCGGCTCACTCCACGAGGGAACAGCTGGGATTTTACACGGGCTGATAACAAGACTACTGATATCAGCCTTACGGGCCATCATCACGCCGTGCGCGGCGCTGTGACGGGGCTGTACGCCGCCTGCGCACAGTATACGGTGACACGACGCGCCGCCTCGGAAACAGGTGGGCTTACCGTGGTGTTAGCCTACCTGCCCTGTGTGTCAGTGGCACGCCATGCTTTTTGACTTGGGCGCACCCGGCCCAGCTACCGCAATAAAAGCCGGTAGGTGGACTGAAGACCCACGAAGGGCCCTCGGCAACGGGCGCGTGGCAGGCCAGCCCCGCTCCCACCGCGGGGGCGGCACGTGGTGGCACCGGACCCCTTTCCCGGGGGAAGGGGGTCCGGGCCCCCCGGGCCGGTTGGAGCGGCCAGGTCTGTGATGGTCCGGCCATCACACGTGGCGGTCCCGGACCTCCCTGGGGAGTCCGGGTCCGCGGGAGCTACCCGAGAGCTCGCCAGCCTCCCTAGGCACGCGGAGGCCCCGGACCTGGAAGAGCACGGGGAGGGTTCGGAGACCATGGTCCCAGCTGTCAGGCCCGGGCCGTATGCCACGTCACCCAGAAGGCGAGGGGGATATCACGGATTGCGAGACGTTAAAGGCCTGGACACCCTAGCAGAAGGTATCCCTGTTCGTATGTACCGACATATCCCATATTGCTGCTTCCGAGAGAGATCAAATCGCTCGAATCAAATCACAAAAACGAAAGCTGCTGAAACAACGGAAAGCATCAGTTACAAACTTTCACGCTAATACTTTTGCATCTTTTATTTTTGAAAGGAGCACTTTTGCTAATTGAAGTAGCATTGCAACGGATCATGCGACAGGATTAGCAATTCAAAGGAATTGGAATAATTTTCACTTGTCACGCGCCCTATATTTCTTACCGGCACATGCATCACAAAGCAAATAATATTCCAACAGCATAGCAGCTTTCGAAAGATACAACAAATCCCATAAAGTAAACGAATAAGAACGGAATTTACTGAAAGAAAAAATGCTTTAGAAAGACATATCAAATCGATTAAATTTAAATCAACAGAAATAAAATTTACCGAAACAACTCAATGAAATAGAAAAGCATCCGTTACAAATTTCACGAGGCTTTCCTCGTGTTCATCTCTCCATCTCTAACCTAATCTTTTTTTAAAAAAACTAATCAGAAGAGTTACGTCGAAGTCGGAGCAGAGGCCTCAGCTAGGGCTGGTGCGGATGCAGAGGCCAGCGCCGCAGATTGAGCCGAGGAGGCTACAGGTACCGCGGGGAATTTGGACATGTTCTCGACGTCCAGAAGCGGCGCAGAATTGCGGTGCTCCCCGTAGTACCTTTCATCGGCTGGACGTCTCTGCTGCTGCCCGCCCTGCTGATGTTGTTGACGGTACCTACCATTGCCTTGGTACCCGTCGTAGCCGTGTCCGTCGTTGCCCCTGTTGTACCCGTCGCGACGTCCAGGACCAGAATAGTCGTCCCTTGGAGCGCCGTTGCTTCCGCCATTGTAGGCATATGTTGACGCACCATCGCCATTTTGGACGGCAGCTTTCTGATCATAGGATACACGTTTTGGCGGCCTGAACCCAAGATTTTGGTGGGGGACGGCAACCTGAAAATAGTTATTAAAGATTAGATTCCGTACAATATATTAAGTTGGCACTGAATTATAATATTTGAAGAAAATCTTTATACCTTCTTAGGTTTGGCATCCTTTGTAGTAGCCTCCTTTCCCTCTGCCTCAACTGTTCCTTTCTTCTTGCTAGCCTCCTTAACTATGGGCTGAGCCTTTTCTGCCTTCATGACAGTTTTCTCATCATCTAGCTTCTTTTTCTCCAACATCTGCAGATCCTTAAATTCTTCAGCAGTAATCTTCCTCACCTCAGTTTTTGGGACCTCCGAGGACTTCTTTTTCTCCTCGCGCATCCTCTCATACTCAGCAAGGGTCTGATCAAATTTTGAAGGTCAGCAAACACTGGACAAGCAAGAACTGAATGAAATTGCATGGCTATTTAACGAGGTATTACCTTTTTCTCTTCTTCTAATGGTTGCTTGTCAGCCTGTTTCTTTGAACCATCTACCTCAGAATCTTGCTTCTTCACCTTTTCTGACTCATTGCCCATGATTTTCTTAGCATTTTTCTTCTTCCTCTTCTTAGAGCCGTTAAGCCTCTCCTTTCGAATAAGTTTTCTTTCTCCAGCGGCGGCACCTTGTTGGTTGTTAGAACCATCCTGAGCAGCACCCCTGCAATAAAGCACAACAATGATAAATTTCAGATCAAAAATATTACATCTACGTAAGGAGATATATATAGAATTTATACAACACGATATTAGAACTTACCCAGCAGATTTGTTTGATTCAGAAGCATTATCAGCATTAGCCTCCTTCTGTTCTGTCGCTTTAGCAGACACCACATTCTCTTCAGCTTTTTCCTCAGCCTCTGTTCCAGCATCAGATGACGTCTTCACCTTACGCATGTACACCTTCTTCATCCTGGGCTGGCCCTGACGGTTCCCTTGCCTCTCACCGTTGTTGTAGTTGTCATGACCTCTCTCAACCTGCCTCTCGTCATATCCATATGAGTAGTGCTCACCGCTATCACACACTTGATCGTTGCTCCCACAGTTACTGACATTATTATTGTTGTATGCATTGCCACTAATCTCATCATAATTGCTACCAGAATCTGCATTGGCAAAATCAGAACTGCCGGATTTCATCCTCTCATCCTCCTCCAAAGGAATGCAATGCTCCTCGTAGAAAGCTTTTCTTTGAGGCACCAATATAGCTTCATCCATCCTCAGTTTTCTCTGCTCCTGCCTCAATCTCCTTTGCTCCTCGAACAACTCCTTGATATGACCTTCGTTCCCTTCTTTTTCCTTTAGTTTTATTTCCTCCTCCCTTAGTTTTATTAGAACCTCTCGCAACCTTTTCAGCTCTTGCTGACACTTTCTTACACCTGGCATCCAACAAGGGCGTGGCGAGATCAGACTTGAATCAAAGCGCACATTAAAAACTATACATAGCATAACTCAATAGTCGCACAAGATTAAGATTAACATAACAAAATCGATCTACCAACCAGTGGCATAAAGGCAGCTGAGTATGTCAATCGATACGAACACAGCAAGAATGCATCACGTGAATACGATACTATATAGAAGAATCCTAGATAATCAGATAATAGTGACACCTAACACAGGTTGACAAACGGATCGAACATATAAGAAATTGAAAAACGGATCTACACTTCTCTAGCTACATCAGAACAATCCAATCAGAATATGCAAGATCGCATCAACCAACAAGCCAGCCAGCGCGAGCGATCATCTAATTCTAACCCCGATATATAAGATTAAGGGGATTGGACGATAGAGAGGGGGATCGTTGCGTACCATTGTCGTGTTGTAGCTTGGTGAAGTAGGAGTACTTGGGCTTGTCGTAGGCGGCCGGCTCGGCGGGATCGGCGACGTCAGCGAGCTTGGTGGCGGCGGCCTCGGACTTCTTCTTGCCGATGACGACGGAGACCGCGGCCTCCCCGGACTCACCGTCCGCGAGCTCCAGCAGACCGAAGTTGTAGGTGGCCATCGCTAAACCCTCGCCGCCCTACCGGCTAAACCCTCGGTGCGGCCATGCTTCTGCTGAGAAGCTAGGCGGCGCTGATCGGAGATCGATCGGTGGGCTGGGTTGGTTCCCCGCGGCGATGCTTCTGCGGAGAAGGCGGCGCTGATCAGAGATCGATCGGTGGGCTGGTTTGGTTCGTCGATGGTGGAGGGGCGGCGCGTTTTATATGGCGTCCGGCTCGGATTGGAGGGGCCGCCGGTTCGCTTGCCTTATCGATCGCCTCACGTTACGCCCTCCCCCGAGTCGGGTTCCAGTTCCAGTAAACCAAAACCGTCGTGTCTGTGTTACGTATGCTCATCGTTGCCCGGCCGGCCGTATTCGGTTCCAATTTCCAACAACCTCCTCACGCAGATTTTATACAGAGTACGGATCGACGACCGGCGGCGAGATGGCGGGAGGCGGCGGCATCAAGCCCAGCGCCAACATGTGGGCTCTCCTGTCCAACAACGACCCCGGCGACAGCGGCGGCCAGGCAGAGACTTGACGACGGGAAGGCAAGGGACAAGCAGCAGGCCGCGGCAAGCGGCGAGCCGGAGAGCAGCGGGGTAAGCGGCGCCGCTGCAAAGCAAGAACGCAAGGACAAGAGGACGCGGAAGGAGCGCAACAAGAAGCAGAAGAAGCCGGCGGCGGTGGCCAACGGCGAGGCGAGCACTGCCGTATCCGCCGGGGAGCACCAGAACCAGACGATGATGAGCACGAACCGGGAGGCTGATGATGAAGACGGCGGCTACAGCTCGGGCCAGCCGACAGCTGCGGCGGCGGGGTGGCAGCTGTTGCCGGGAGCTGCTCCGCGGGCTGTTCCATGCGGCCGTCTTTGTCAATGTCGCAGCGCCTGCTGGCACCGCCGGCCCTCCAACCTGACCGCCGGTGCCGTCACTGCATCTCGACTGAGTATATATATTTATTTATTAAATGCAACAGCCTTGTTTCAATCAGATAGACGCATCATCGTTCTCTATATATCCTCTCAATTTCTTATTGCAGCTGCTGTCTGCACTCACACTCCATATCTCACTTGAACAACGCTTCGATCTCTCCCTGGTATTTTGCTGTCACTTTGTCCCGTCTTATTTTCATGGTGGGTGTCATCAGTCCATTGTCAATCTGAACAGAAAATAATGTCAAGCTTGCAAGCAAGATAACTTCTTGAGTATAAATATGAGTGAAAACTTACTGTAAATGGTTCGTCGACAATCATGATAGGGCCGATGCGGAAAGAGCAATGTGCGGTCCTGAAATTTATTGGCAAAATAATTCAATGCCTCCTCTGATTTAACTCATAGGCGCCAAATACTCGAATCATACATCAAATTATTATCACGAAATAGTGTCACGTGCACACAAAGTATGGCATCATCACAAAAACCCATGTACGGCTGTAACTATCTCCAGATCAAACCAACAGAATTGCATGTACCACTTTTTCAATTCTGTTCACCCATGTTTTAAGATTCCCAACAGCAAGAAGAGGGCAGCAGAATGAGAGAAACAACAACAGATCAGGCAACTCTTACCAGGTTCTCAGCTCATCATATAGCATGTTCATGACCTTATCTTTCGCTACTTCGCCATTCTCATCAACGAGGGACTTCCTTTTTGCTTCTGCCAGAACTTCATTATTGGGAACAACTATGGCACCAAGACGCCGTTGATCCTATGCAGAGAACAAATGAAGGAATTTCATAACTACAAAGGTTACTTATCTATTTACCGTAGCAGTATCCAAATATAATCTTGTCACAACAAAAGTTCGAGAGAGAATTTTGATAAATACAAGTGCAATGCAATAGCAATAACATTGCATAGTTTATGATAATTACATTCCCTAGCTGTATCGCAAACTGTTTTGGTAACAGGGTATATTCCTTACCTGGCCGATCACAACTATCTGATGAATCAAGTTACTCCTGCTAGCTGCTTCCTCGATCTCAGAAGGTTCAACATTTTCACCTGCACATGTAATAGTCAAGTTACAGTCAAAAGTTACATGGTCACCAATGACAAGAAATCATGATGCTCAAGTGTGCAACATTGAAGAGGTAGAAGTATTCTCGTACTAAATCATAAATAAGTATGACCAAAATTACATGCGTGCAATACTTGGTTTACATGCTGAAAAGAAAAAAAAAGGAAGCATATTATAATCTGAACCTGTAGAGAGAACTATTGTATCCTTTGCACGCCCTTCAAGAACAAGCATCCCTCCACACTTCCGACTCGGCCCTATAGCATGGCGAGGTGCAATCCAACCTATATCTCCGGTGTTGAACCAACCCTCTTGATCCAAAGCTTCATTGGTAGCAGATGGGTTCTACAACAAACAAAAAATTATGAGAGAAACCAGTTCAAGAAAAAGTTGAATAAGATTTGAATAATATTATTTTTCACATGGGGCTTTAAATGGATTGTAAGATTTAGATAGCTTGCTTCTTAATGTCCATTTCTCTTTTGGCTGTATCCAGTGACACCATACAGAATGATTAATATATTAAGTACAACAGATGAACCTATAAAAATATTGCAACTCCTTTTTGTCAAATATCTATCAAAGATATTAGATATTAGGTTGCTCCACGAATAGCCAATTAATTTTTATGAAAGAAATGATCAGTTCATTTCTACCTAAATGCCTAAAGGAAGTGTTACTTTGACCCAACAAATTTGTATCAATCTGATTTATATTTGGCAATTGATTTTTATCAGTAAAGCAAGGAAATAAAACCTTATAGTATCCCTTCATAACTTGTGGTCCTTTAATTTTCACAATCCCCTTTGAACCATCTGGAAGCACATCACCAGTCTCTATGTCAAAAACCTTGATTTCAGTATGTTTTACTGGGGGGCCAACTGTGCCGAGAACCTTCAAGTGGCATAAATTACTCATGTTATTACTTTATAGATAGGAAACGATATGTATGACTGTGTCCATTTCATGAATAAAAATAAGTGTTTTCCTTGTCTTACATTGCAGAATGGTCTTCTAGCAGCTACAACAGGAGAAGTCTCAGTTAGGCCATAGCCGTTTTGTACTTTAATGCCAATGGCCTGAAAGAGCAAAACATCAATGGAGGTATCAACATTTTAACATTTAATTAAGAAGTTCAGTGACAACTCTCTACCTCAAAAAATTTATCGACATGCATCGGAAGACTTCCACCACCACTAATACCAGCCTGCAAGTTATCACAGAAACCCCATGATTTATTGAGTAGTTTTAAGATATGAGTTAAGGAAGCTAAATTACACTCAAAACCACAAGGATCATCAAGGTAATACAGAAAGAGGAATGTTTAAAAAATAATGTACCTTTGAAATCCCGATTGCTGAATGAATTTTCTTGTAGACTAGTATCTTTGCCAGATTATGCAAAGGCCACAAAAATGTGGCAAGAAATCTTGCCCATATCCACTTGCCCATATAGACAATGAATGATGGTTGAACAGGATTGTTTGATAAAACTGTTCCCTATCCAATGGGTGAAAAAATAGGAAAAGAAAATTAAGTCAGGTGGAGAAAGAGGCCACAAGCAGAAATTAAAGAGAACAGGACTTCTTGATCATATCGTTACTAAAGAATGAGATAAACAAAAAATAACATCTTGAAAGCAATTTCCTTGCAGCTAAGTAAACGAAGTGGCATATGCCAACTTGGTATCCAGACCTCATAGATCTTCTTGGCCTCCATATATAGTAAGCTTATCTTGATTAGTGAAAGAGCAATGATTTTTCGAGCAGCTGAACTGGAAGAAATCTGACTATGAATGGAACTGTACAAAGTGAAGAGGAAAATTAGGAAATGGACAAAGGACTTACAACCGTTCAATCCTAAAAAAATAATGCCCTAAACTGCTACCTACATATAGCAACATTGTGGGCACTACTGCATTAGTGAACTGAATGTCCCTACTAATGACCAACCATTTCCAGTAGAATATTCTACATAAGCATTTTTTTTACACTCCCGTCATTCTATTTTATTGACGCTCTTGAGTTTTCACAGTTCCAAGATGACTGGACCATTATTTTTTTGTTCTATAGATTGATAATTTTAATAATCTCATAAAGAGATATGTTTTCGCAAGTGTGTCCAGACAGATTATAAAGCATCGGATAAAAAAAGAGAGAATGGCGAAGTAGAAAAACAAACCTGTACAAAGTTTCATAGACCAGCGGTACCGATATAATATAGTGAGGTTGGTAACGCTGCAAATCTTCCTATCAAAGAAGATAGAAGAAGATGTCAAAATGCCCTAAGGAACTTCAGATTCTTCTGCAACAGATAGACAATAAAACTAGTAAACAACAACACAGATAGAAGTGCAGAATGGAGTTCTGCAGACTGCTGCATGCCAATACAAGATCTGACTCATTTTGCAGCTTTTAGTAAGCTGATGAAGAATATTATAGCATTAGTCATGCATCTGAGCACACAAATATAGTATAAGATCGCATGAATTTCTCATTAACAATAATAACAGGTGATTTGATGGAAGCTAACTATAGTAATCGTCCTTAATAACATTATAAAGCGCTTAATGCAAAGATTAACTATAGCACGGTAATTTATGTTGGAGTATGGAAAAACTATACCTTCAGGTACTTGACGTTAGTGTAAACTTGCTGGATTCCGTAAGTGAAGATGAAGTACTCACAAGCACGCTCATAAGCATGCCATGGTGGAAGCATGCTTAGGAACCTATCACCAGGTTCTGCTGGTACAACGTCCCACAAATTCTTTATCTGTAGAACATATCAGCATAAAACATGTATAAACAAGGAATATATCAAACACAAAACCTAAGCAGTTTGGTTGGAATTCTTTTACAGGGCACTTGAATATTTATGTTTATAGGAAATCCAGGGAAAACATAATATTAAGCATAACTGCCTATGCTGATATCATAAGGATTAGCCGATTAGGAAATCACATCGAGATAAGGAAACAAAATAGTGCCTATTACACAAGGCAGCATATCATCACTTAACGATTGTGGTTAAAATTGAGAGTTTGTCTTTACCTGATGCAAGAGATTTCGGTGGGTCAGCATTACACCTTTCGGTGTGCCACTTGTTCCACTAGTATATATAAGTGTTGCCACATCTTCTGAAGTAATAGTTTCGAAGACTTCTTGCTGACCTGACAGATGCGAAACAACAATTCATAGTCTAGCCCATAGTTGTGTAAAAGCAGCTGTATATGGGGTGCAGATTGACTACCAGAAAGTATAGAGCATGCACTTTTCATGCATTGCCAAATTTGTACAGGCATAATCGTTTACTGCATGATATAGCAGTATCATTGAAGAAAAGAAAGAAATTATGAAGAATGTAATTCAATCGATTGCATGATACAGCAGTATTATTTCATTGAAGAAGAAATTTCTGAAGAACTAAAAGATAGGTGAGGTTTTTCACTTATATTGTTCTAAATTCAAAACAAACAAGAAAGAAGTTATGTAGGTGCTCTTCTTTAAATCAACATATTTCAAATGAATGCTGCTTAGTAAGAATCAGCTTGGATTGGCGCAGAAAAGAAGTTAATTTTTAAGCTCTTGATATGACTAAATGATCAAGTCAAGCATTAAATCAGAGATCTGAAAAGGAAAATGCATCGAAAATATTACACAGCAGCTGTAATTAGTACAGTATGGGATGCTTATGTTATGAGGTGTGATGCCATCAAATATAACGAGAATATTGCAGGACAGCATATCTTAGGAATTAGTTGTCCTTTACCTCTAGAAATAGCCAAATGACCTAAGAACATGTTGACAAAAGTCAAGAACCACAATTCTTAAAGAAACTGCGCAATCAGATGATTTTCAATTATGATATCACACAAAGTTACCTTGGTGGCCAGAAAGAACCAGAGCATTACGACTCTCCCGACCAAGTTTAGTCATATCCTTGTAGTCATAAAGTGGTATATCCTTCACAGCTTTGCTATCTATGCATGATTTGTCTCCCCAAAGTAGCACAATGAATCTTGCATTAATCCTTGATATGAAAGATTCTGCAAGCCGGTTAAAGAATTGAGGACTGTCCACAACAAGTGCAATGCTGTGATGGGAAAAACAATAAGTTCATAATCACGACATGAAAGTAAAAGAAATATATATGTACTGAGTATTATTATGCAGAATCATAAACCACTCCTAGTATGTCATCTCTCTGTCTATGTTTCCAGAGTTCATTATGATAAAAAAATTATCAAGTTTGATGAAGGAATGTGCTTCACTCGCATGTCTATATTATATAAAGACATTGATATTTTGATTCAGCAAGCAACCGGTGATAATGTGTTCCATTGTAAAGTTGAAGACAAAACAATCCAGTGAATTCATATATGGCATATGTATTTCTTGTAATCGAATTTCTGGTGATCAAGTATACCATAATAATAGCCCATTGCAAATATTTTTCCTACCATAGATACCAAAAGGCAAGCAGAGTTGCATGCTGAAAAAGGTCTAATATAAAAGGTGCACTATTTTTTTTTTGTGACCGTGCTTGAGCACGTTTTTCACTAAGAGGGAGAAGGTGGACTATTTGAACACCCCCCCCCCCCCCCAAACCCACCCACCCAACTCCATCCCTATTGCTAAGGGTGATGTAGCTCATCCAGTTCTTATGTAGATGGAGGGAGGGAGAGCGTCAAACTTGCACCTAGAGTTGCATGTCCCCTAAAAATATCTAAGTTCCCACCGCAATATTACATGAAGTAGAATCAATGGAAGAACTCAGTAAGGCATTTTGAAAGGAATGGTCATTTATAGAGCTTTCCATTTATAACTGCTACAAGCGAATTTGTGGGTTGAAGTCTCGTAAAACCATCTGGGTTGAAGTAGATAAGGGCCAGAACTTCATTTAATGTCATGTAAGTCTGGAATTCCTACGTCTCTAAGCCTCTAACCCTATATGATATCAACTATGTAAAAGTCCAATAAATGGTTTAATTTGAAATTTACGTTAAAAAACAACTCAATAAAACTCACCTTTCTGAATGAGTGTATATTTGAAACAATTCTTCATCGGAAGATCTTGTTCCTCTAACAACATTGATTGCACCAGTAGCCATGATTCCTGTATATCATATGTTGTTAGTGAAAATCATCAATGATGAATGAAGCTGCCCATGTATTGGACAATAGTTACATGAAACCATCTAGATAACTGACTAAATATGATAAGCACATAATTAAGCAGATAAATTCATAAAAGTGTAGATAGCATTGTGTTTTATAGCCTTAGAGCACATCTTTATCTATTTGAAAAATCAAGCCCAACCTGATAGTTGTGGACTAGTATCTGTAACAGTAGAGTAGATGTCATAGCTACAACAGCTATGTGGGAGCTTCAACCATGGCATGTTTGTTTCGGAAGAAACAGAATTCACATAAACTCGAAATGCAACTACAGTAATGCTAACCTTCTAGCGCTCCGGCAGCAAATATCATAAAGGATAAATAACCACAAAACTATCACCAGGAAAGAAACAATAAAAGGGAATGACAGCCTTGGGATCACAATGTGTATCTCAAAACAAAAAGGGTATGTTACCTTGATCTGCAACTAACCACCGACATGAGTTGTCAGCAAAAAGAGCTAGCTTTTCATCTGGAGCAACGCCAATGGCTCTTAGACCTTGAGAAAAATCCAATATTTCTTGTTCAAGCTGATAAGAACATAAATTAGCAATTAGATACCATACATCTGTGGCCACTAAAGCTCTGAAATAAATGCGATCGTGTATTCTAAATGTGATAGGGAAGATGAATAATGTATAGGTGATGAGAAGGTGTAACTCAAATAGAGCAGTATTCGTTATTGTTACTGTTTGCATGCATCTAAACTGAAATCATGCAGATAACTTTAGGGGATGCTTGTTCTAAATATTCATAATGGCTTTTCTTATCTTTTCCTTTTCAGTAATGGAAGAACAAAAACATTTCTGAATGCCCATATCCGTTGATTTCCTCATTTTATTCCTAGATTATCAAGAATCAATGATTCATATTGGAGCCAGAGATGTACCTGTGTATATGTCCATTCAGTCGGCGGTTCATGATAAGGATCTATTACAGCTACGAGGTCAGGATATTTTTCTGCCGCTGTCCTCCAGATATCTGGAACTGCCTTCCATTCATGCACACTCAAGTCACTTCCGCCAGGTAATAGAACACTCTCAAGTAGAGGAGAGCACTTTCTACGAAGTGGATGTTCAAGCTGCAAAGTAGAAGTGGATTAATGCAACTTTCAGGTTAAACATCTTATAATTTTAGCAGGAACTCAATAATGCACATGCAGTAATAATCCATAAAATATACTACTCATGCTTCACAGCATTACTATTTTGCTGCAGAATACTTGAAAACTCCCACAGTTTCACAATTTGACGCATGTACCAACAATTTCATGATTCCATTCCATGTAGAACAGTGGGAACAAATCCACGATGGCATGCCTGTAACAAAATCAAGCTTCTCACAGGGCTAAACAGGAATCTACAGATCAAAAGGTTCCAAATAATAATCAAGACTCCCACAAAGCTAAAAGAGAATCTAGACATCAAAGTGGCCCAGCTAACCAAGGATCAGGATGACAGGAACGGCTGTACCACCTCATCTGCCCCCCATAATTGACATGGGTGATACTGCCTAGCTCGATCACACTCGCACAGCAAATTTGGATAATGAACTCAGCACCTAGTGTACGGAAAGCTGCATGCGATTAAAGGTGGACCGAAAGTAAGTGGCTCCTCCGTAACCAAAGCGCCGGTTGCTGACCCCGGAGGCATAAAAGGGATGGTACCACTACCACTGCCAGGTAGGGATCGCCCCCACCGGGGAGACTGAACCTCGGGCGCCCGGCATTTATAGCAACAAAGCGGCGCCGTTGGGATCGCGGATCGCCGCAGCCTCCCCGGCTCGCCGGAGTCGGAGGAATTCCGACGAAATGGTAACGAGCACGGGCGTTTTGTCCCGCCTCAACGCGGAGCACGACGAGGAGTAGGAACAGCAAGGGGACGGAATCACCGGGAAACAGACAGGGTGGAGAGCGCGCGTGCAAGGACTGACCGCGGAGTCGGCGGACGGGGGCGGCGGAGAGGCAGCTGCCGCGCACCGGGGCAGGCCGCCGCGAGGCGTGGCGGCGGAGCGGCGGGGGAGCAGCGCGGCGGGGCGCCGAGGGAGCAGGAGCGGAGAGTGCGAGCGGCGCGGGAAGCAGAGCCCGGCCATCTGGCCGGACGAAGCAGCGAGCATCGCGCCGGCGATTAGACCCCCGACGAAGACTCCTGCAGAGTCCAGAGAGCAGCGGAGCCTGGACTCCGGGAGAGTGATGTGTGTCTGTTGCGTGACGCACGCCAACGAGCGCTCCTCCGCTGTGCTGCGGCTGATCTCGATGGTTGCCTTCCCAGCTCTATATCTGGTGAGGTCGAGGTTTCTCCGTGTCTCAGTGGCCGCCGTGTCGCGTGGTGCTGCCTCGGCCTCGTGCGCTTCGTCAGGACGGGGAGGCATCGAGGCGAGAGCGCCCGCGGCCGATTGGACGCTTCCATCTTCTGCGTCACAACTCACAATGCTTGAAAGATAAGATGGAGTTGTCGGAGTTGAATGAACATGATCGAATTGTTAGACGCTAGTGTCGACATCTTTGGATGAACAAGAATTCAGGTTTGCCAAAGCCCAAAGGTAGAGTATGGTTCTGCGGATTGCCGGCAGCGAGCTCTTCCGGTGAAGAATTTCTTTCCTATGGCCCTAGGAACGGCAGAAGGCTGCCGGGGCGGAGGAGCTTGAAAATGGAAATGTTGGTGTTGATCATATCCAAACATACTAGCACCATTGCAAGTTCAAAATATTGCGGCCATTGCAGAGTGAAAACAAAGATCAACCCAGAAACACACCAGAAGAGAAAACTAAGATACCCAGGGTCAGGATTCATCTACATGACTACAACTGTTAAATACCAACCAAATTCAACAGCTACAGCTTCTCCGATGACTGATTCAAAATTTTGTTCATGCTGAAATACAATAGAGGTTTATTGATCTATAGTAGAACATAGAATGAAAAGAAGCCATGTATATGTATATTCCTCGGTAAACAAACAGGTATTGTACAACCCGTGGCCATGGGAGCATCTAATTTTAACCTTTGCAATGTTGGTGCCATAAAAAAAACAAGCATTATGCTGGCATCAATTTAATTATCTGTCAACGAGGCCACTGTCGATCAGGAGAGTTTCATGTTCTTCAACATGCTGCTGATAAGGGGCACCTTTGATGGAGCCTTTTGCTTGTAGTTCTCCAACAGTGCTTCTGCAGCCAAGCTCTGCAGCTCTGAGCCCTCTTCCTCCTTGTTCCTTCCTTTGGTCAACTGATTGATTGCCGAAGTACACTGGGTGTTTAAGATATGCGTAAGGATCAATATTGGATAACACAAAGAAACAACTAAGATTCTTCAAGTTTTCCAAAACCCATACGGCCTTACCAGACATACACCAAAGAGGGCTCTTGTATTCTTGCCTCCAGTTAACTGGATCGTTGATGCATAATACTTCTTAGCTGTCTGAAGATTTTCCAAGCCACCCATAGTGTACAGAACCTTCAAAACAAAACTACATATAATCAGTAGGATTGCATTGACAAAAAATCGGCATAACTACATACAGGTGCAGAGCAAAATTCAATTATGCTTCCCATTGAATCTTGAATCAAGACATGCTTATGGTTTCTTAAGTACTAGAACGTTTTGTGCAACTGAGTAATGTGGGACAGCAGGATTGACTCTAAATTTGTTTCACAGAAAAAGGGTTGACTTTAAATTCTAAGACACAAAGACAACACAAACAAACAGTGAAATAGTTAAGATGGTGGCATATAAGCATGTGAAATAATTAGCATGTAAAACATCAGAGAACTGGTAGCTGGCAGACCCAAAGTTAATTCACTAAATAGTTAAGATTCATCAAAGCTACCTCACAGTTGTCACAAAGATGCAATGCATTGTATCTATTGCAAATTACAATTCATATCTCAAGAAAGTCGTTACTCTGAAACATAATATGAAACAAAACAGATGTCATATCAATATCTTTTCTTTTCGCAATAGATGACTACGTACTGAGTTTAAATCTCTTGAATCCCAGTGCATCAAATAACTTGCCGTGTTTTAATTTGATAATTGGATGTTTCATTTCATATATGATGTTAAGACCTTTGCTTGGTAGCAATAAAGTATCCATCAGTGGAAATAATTGACAAAATAATGAGAAATAATTTGATAAATTGCAAAATATATTTTCATTCACCCTTTTAGCAGAGGGCTGCCTTTGAGTTGTTTAGATTACCTCAGCATAGGCTATATGATAAAGTGGAATGGTTGGGTGGGCTAATATTAGCTCCTCATAACAAAAGGCAGCTTGCTTGTACCTGATAAGAAATGGAAACATTTTAGTATTGTGACATCCCTATCTATCAGATTATGTAGAATGCATCAATACTGAGCGCCTTACATTTGTAAGGAAACATATGTTTCAGCAAGTTCTCTCCAGGCATCATGATCTGCCATAAATCTGATATAAGAAAAGGAGTTAATGTGTTACACCAAAAGGAATTAGGGATAAGTATATCTTACTCCTAAAAAAGTGAATGCAGCTACTTACAATTCCAGATACTTATTGAGATAATCAACCGCTAACGACATATCGCCTTGTGCTTTAGCAATGGCAATTTTCCTCTTGTGGACAATCTGCCAAACACAGAAGATAAACATTCATTCTAATGTAAAATGACATCAGATAAGGTTAAAAAACTGTGAACCATAGGATTTGACTGGTTCAATGGGCAGAGGAGATTGGCAGATTGAACTACTATGGCACACCAAGTTCTTAATATGAGATACGAGAATTGTCATCAGAATTACAATTTGCCATACCTGATCAAATGGATTGTTTTCCAGGATTAGCGCGTAGGCTCTTTCAGCTTCAGCCCATTCACCCTTCGCTTCAAATAGAAGAGCTTCTAGCCGGGCTACATATTAGGACAAATTCAATTCAGCATACAGAAAGATGACCAAAGTATCAGCATCACATAACCCGCAGGATGTCTAGGTCTTTTGAACATAAACAGAAAATCAGGAATTTTGGTCTTAGATTGATATACACTTTTTTACTCTTTATATGAACTATGATTAAGATCTCAATAATCAAATCACATCACCACTAATTTCCAACCATCCAATGCCTTCTTTCTTACCAAGAACTTAATTACAACATCGACACTTTGCCTTGATACATTAATCTAAAGTGCACATATACATGTTTAACTTCGAAAGAAAATCGCAACCTTGATTTCGCACCTTCATTGAGTTAAGAAACAAAAGAAAGGTGACACCTGACCAAAGTACCAGCATGGGATAACTCAGCTGATGCCATGTATCACCATGATGATATCTTCATTCATAATCTAGTGCAGTAGAGAGTACATGTATAGATGTTTAACTTCAAATAAACCAGCATCCAGACCTACAGCTTGATTGGGGGACCTTCAGTTGTACTTGCCAGGCTATACTTACGGGGATGAAACAACCACCATGATGATATGAATACCACGCAGATCTAAATCTAACCCAAATAGTTGTGTTTTACAGAAATATGGCAGAGGCTAGATTATGTATTTAAAACTTTCATGTCAAGTTAGCTAAATTATCGATCAAACTCTATTTATATTGAAACAAATTCCTCCTTAGAAAAGAAATTCTAACAACATCTGAAACATAGTAAGTTAGGAGCCACAATATCCTCACTAAAGTTGAATTCAGTAACAGCACTTACCAACTCGGGTGCTCCCCGGAAATTGCTTTGAGAGGACTCCAATACAGTCCTGCATATCCATCAAAAGATAGCTAGATTAAAAAAAAAAGTAATGGCACCACCGCATCAGAGATTCAGAGAACAGGAACTTGAATCAGAGAGCGTCCTAAATGACTGGCACAGGTTACAGAAGAAGTTCACCTTTGCCACATCGAGACGCTGGCAATCCATGGCTGCCACGGCAACCTGCTCATAAAGCGTCCACTCTGCACCGAAAGAAAGCAGGCACGTGTTTACGACTAGAGTAGAGAGAGAAGCTGCAAACTTAGCGGCCATATTTTCGCAATTCAGCTAGCAAGATCACAGTGACTGTGAAAGATCCCGCAGAGACATACTGCAATCTAAGCATCTAATGGGTGGGATTAAGAAGGGTTGAGCCGCCGGGCAATCCAAATCCACCGTACGGATGGACAGATGGATCGTAGCGGCGGGGATCTCTATCGGGGAGGAGACCGCCGGCGAGATCTATGCATCTACAACTACAAACCGGGACCGCCTGCGGATCAGCGAGAGTCAGTGGAGGGCGGAGCGCAATTACGTTCTGAGGCGAGGCGGGAGCGCGCGGAGGCGTCGTTGAGGAGGGCGAGGCCGACGCGGAGGACGTGGGCGGGGCGGCGGGCGCGGAGGCGGCGGGCAAGGCAGAGGTACTCCCAGGCGCCGCCGCCGCCGTGCTCCGCCTGCTCCTCCAGGCGCAGCAGCCGCGCCTCCTCCTCCGCCGCCGTGGCAGCGGGAACCGCGGCCGCCGTCGCAGCCGCCATGGGGGATTGACTCGACCCGGGGGAGCGGGGCAGAGTGAGGGGGGATGGTTGTGTCGCGGCGGCGTGCTGCGGACGGATCGAGGCCGAGGCGAAACTACGTGCTTGATCTTGTGTGTCACGTGCTTTTGTGTCCGGTCGTGTGCGCGGCTGCCACTTCTGGTTCGGGAGGAGACCAAACTTCAAACGTCTGCACATTGAGAGTGACTTTTGGTGTCACAACATCCTTGATTGGCTTCGAATTCAGGTTTGCCATCATCGAGGGCTCGAGTGCTAGTTTGTAATTTGTAAACATAGATTCAAAGTTCACCGTAAAATTTGTGTGCTATGAACATTGCTAGCAAAGCATAGTACGCTAGCTATAGCGGTGCAGCTTATTTCCATCCCGGCCTTCCCGTTGCGCACACACCGAATGATATGCAATTGAGTTCTACCAAAATTCTTTTTTTATGCGAATCAAATTCTTTCAAGCAAATAAGATGGTATTATTGGCTCTTTTAAGTTACATTGCAGGGTTAGTAATTTAGAGTTTACAGATTGCATATAAGGGAAATTATTACGAAGAAAGGATAAGGATAAGCTAATTGAGACTTGAGAGAATTGAACTCAGATATATACATAAATCATGTCAGGTAATAAGCTTATGAATGTTTATTTTCTTCTATTCATTGTTGAAAAGTTTGATTTTTTTTTCCTTGCGCGCCTTAAAAGTTAAAGAAGCGAGTAGGACACAAAGAAAATTATAGTGGGCAAAACTTCGTTTGTGACATCATCCCTTCTCATTCTTTATTATTGATGACCAAACAATTGTGATAAAATAAAGACGAACACGTGATGAATTTGCGGTAAGCCAAATCCAGGAAATAAACTGAAACGCGACGCAGTCCTTCATTTGAGCACAATGCTTGGAAATTTGCATGATCCATGGCCTGAAAAAGAAAAATACCATTCGTCAACTCATGATCCACGCAAGAGAGAACCGAGGACCAATCGTCAGTACTGTGATCAGCTAAATCTGGGACTCTCCCAACCAAACTTGAATTTGAATCCTAAGTTTCTAACGACGACCAAGTTCAAATCACTTGGGACCAAAAAGTTGGCAGTTTTTGTTTAAAAAAAAAACTTGAGATAAACAAAATGCATGCCCTACTGATGACATGTAATAAAGGCTAAATATATGAATGAAACGGAAGCCAAGTGTACTCACTGGGATCGACGGTGGTCTCCACGGCGAGGCCGCCGAAGTAGCAGCCGCCGTAGTCCTCGCTGAAGCTGTTCCAGTGCGCGCTGAAGACGTAGCTCGCGTGCGCGGTCACCGTGCTGGGCAGGTAGCAAGCTCCGCCCGGCCGCACTGGGTCGCACAGCCCGGCCTTGTCAGCGCACGCCGCCGCCGCCTGCTCCCTCACCGCCGTCTCGTTCACCGGGCCCTTGTCCGTCCTCACCACGCACCACAGGCGCCCCGGGTACGGCCGGTCGTTCAGCGCCGGCGGCAGCGGCGGGTACGACGCCAGCGGGCGGCGCCCCGTGAGGTCCACCTCGTACACCGCGGTGCCGTTGGGGTAGAACAGGCCCCAGTGCCGCTCCGTGCCGGGCCCCCACTTGAGGTTCTCGTTGAAGAGCGCGAACACCATCGCCGGCATGCGCATCCCGGGCCGCCGCGGCGTGCCGGCGCCGGACGCCAGGTGCCGCGCCAGGTTGCGGTTGTACGTGGCCGCGTTCCGCACGTTGGCGCCGAACTGGTCCAGGTCGCCGGCCGTCGGCCACCCGGTCTCGGCCAGCGCCAGCCTCACGCCGCAGTGGCCAATGCGGCACGCGGCGGCGACCACCGCGTCGAGCATCTGGTCGAGGAGGTTGGCGTACGAGAGCCCGGTGCCCGGGTCGTGGTACACGAACCCCGGCGACGGCTCGAGCAGCGCGTAGGGGAGCGGCACGATGGAGTGGTTCGCCGACCAGGTGAAGTAGGTGTAGGCGTCGAAGAAGAGGTAGGACTCGGTGCGCTCGAGGAAGGAGAGCAGCGGGCGCATGACGGCGTCGGCGATGTCGGGCCGGAACACGCCGGAGGACGGCGGGAAGACGTTCTGGTGGTCGAGGTCGTGCATGCTGAACGTGGTGCTGACCTTGACGCGGCCGAGGCCGTGGCGGCGCAGCGCGCGCTCGACGTTGGCCATGGCGGGGACGAGCCGGGGCCAGCGGGACCTGGTGGTGGGGTCGGAGAGGACCTCGTTGCCGACGAAGAGGTAGCTGAGGCCCGGGCTGCGGCGGAACGGGAGCATCGTGGCGGCGACCCAGGCGTCCGCGGCGCGCTGGGAGGCGGCGAGGGACGGGATGAGCTCGTTGGGGACGCTGGGCACGAAGACGAGGCCCGAGGCGGCGGCCGCGGCCAGGAGGGTGGCGTTGGCGTCGTAGAAGCGGACGGCGGCGGCCCCCGCCGAGCGGGCGAGCTCCATCCCCCGGTGCGGGGGCGGGAGGTTGTCGCCCAGTGTGCCGTAGTTGACGCCCAGGAAGTGCGCGGTTGGTGGTGTTGTCGCGGTGACCATGGTGGTGGTGGCGAGCACCAGGAGGAGGTGGAGCGTGAGGAACGGCGACGACATTGCCATGGCTGAGGCGTAGGAGAGGACGATTACTGACTGCCGAACGAGTGACAAGCAGTGTCATCAGCTCGCTCGTAGATACAGGGGCTGTTCGTTTCCCACGCTCTCAGCTCTGGACCCATCACATCAAAGAGAATCTTGCTATTTAGAAGTATTAAATAAAATTTGTTTATAAAATTTTTTGCACAGCTGTGTGCTAATTCGCAAGACAAATTTAATGAGTCTAATTAATCCATAATTTGCCACAGTGATACTACAGTAATTATTCGCTAATCATGGACTAATATACCTCATTAGATTCGTCTCGCGAATTAGCACTAGGGTTCTGCAATTAGTTTTGTAATTAGACTTTATTTAATACTTCTAAATGACAAGATTCTCTGTGATGTGACCCCTCTAAACTTTAGGTACCCGGAAACGAACACACAGGCCCGGTTGGTTTCCTACTCTCTAAATTTTAGACCCATCGCATCAAAAAGAATCTTATTATTTAGAAGTATTAAATAAAATCTGTTTATAAAACTTTTTGCACAGCTGGGTGCTAATTCGCGAGACAAATTTAATGAGTCTAATTAATCCATAATTTGCCACAGTGACGCTACAGTAATCATCCGCTAATCATGGACTAATATACCTCATTAGATTCGTCTCGCGGGGTTCTGCAATTAGTTTTATAATTAGACTTTATTTAATACTTCAAAATGATAATCTCTTTGATGTGACCCTTCTAAACTTTAAACTTTAGACCTGAGGAAACAAAGGCACCCGTAACCGAAGACTAGAGCGTTCAAGTGAAATCAAACAGAGGGCACGTGAATGGCAACAAGAAAAAGATGGAGTAAAGAAAGGGTAAGATACTGACACAAAACCACCTGCCACACATATGATACTATATGGTTAGCTACGCAACTTACAAGCTCACTGTAATCTAAAAAAAAGGCAACTTGCAAGCTTATCAATTCAACATTCATGGATAAGAGCAACCAAACGGGGGGACAAGAACAGCAAATCATGGACGCTAGTGGCCCGTCAATCTAATGCATGCCACGGTCCTAAAATCAACATTCAACGACCGTTGCTCATCTCATCAAGAACTCCTGACTGCCTGAGCACAAGTTCTTTTTTTTTTCCTTCGAGGAGATCATGATGAAGTAAACAATATTCATTACCAGATCACAAACTTCACACACCCCGGACAGGAACTAACCATGGATTAACACTTAACAAGACATTACTAGTATGGCCAATGCAAACAAGCCTTGAAATGAATAATGGAGTTTGCACGTTCCTGACGTACTTCTACACCTTTCGTATAAGTAGGAAAATCCTCTGATCCAGCTCAAAGCTACCAGCAATGGAAGGCTCACCCCTGAGCAACATCAGGAGACCACCGAATGATCCAAAAATCTCCCTGAAAGGAAAATAAAAGAAGCGCATGAGGAAACATCGATAATTTAAAATATCAACTGCCTATACAAAAAGAACATGTCATCGTCACTTTACATTGATCTGAACTTGAAGGTCTAAACAAATCAATTAAAGCAAGTTTACTCACGTTTCGTTCAAAGAAGAAAAAAACGAAGTGATCTGAAGTAGTTTCCCACACACACACACACACACACATATATATATATATATCCAAGTAATTGCTACCATCTATGGTTCATGAGATATCTAAACCAGAACCTTTTCATGTTGAAAGTGTATACGAGAATCGCCTTTGCAGGATCAAATTCTCTCACAAAACATGCATGATACGTTCCATGGGCTTCATCAGGCTACATGGCTACATTTTCCTTAATTATGACACCATGCACCATGAAGTTGTTCCATTTAATAAGCTCAGACACTGTGGAATTCCTTCTATTCTAAGTTCAGAAAATCAATAGCTGTTGAGGATTTGCGAGCTGCAATATATGCTTCCTCCTTTTGAAACTTTATACAAAGCTTATTTTGTTCCATTATGACAAGTTTTTAGGGAAGAATTACTCCATTAATTTATAACTTTCAAGGCCCAAAAGTGATATCATTAGATTCTATTAGCAATACTTATAGTTTTATAACACATAAACAAAATATTAACTAAGTAGTTGTCGTCAAAGTATTGAAACAAAAATATGCCCTATTAGAAAAAGGGAGTAACAAATAATATGCAGCATAGCAAAAAATGCACGTTGCTACACTATTCACTAGCTTTCAGTTCAAGGAAAAGTGGAAAACCACACATTAGGATCTTAGCTTTCAGTTCAGTATAAGGAAAAATGGAAAACCATACACTTTAGGATCTTGTTTGGGGGTGTCTTCATCATTTTTGGTGGAGGTGTCTTCATCTTTTTTGGAGGGTGGGGGTGGGGGTGGTGTATAATACGAGATTCTGTAAAGCTTCCCATGCATGATATAGTGAAACTGATCAGCCAGTGTTTCTCGGCCAACTTGAAAAGCAGACACAGTTTATGTTAATTACACCCTAGAGCTCTATTTAGATAACCTCATCGGGACAGATACAATTTGGTAAACAGAAAAGATATGATATGAACCAAAATACATTCTTAACTGCATGCTTCATTGTACCAGCCAATACCACTAAAAGCCTAGCTGAATGCATGGATGATGCAGATTAAATTTCATAGAAAGGTTACTCACCTGTGTGAAGTAGCCAGTATCTGGATCAGTGCCATCCAAATTCAGAGTACTAGCTAGGACCATCTTAAATTTCTCGCCTTTGCGCATTGGATAAACCTCTATAGCGACATCTAACTGCATATATATACTAGAATCCTCGCTCTTAGCTGTACACATATACAGGAGGTCATATTAGAACAAAGCTGGACAAGTTAGCATCGCAATTTAACCAGCAGTACTAGCAAGAAGGATATCAAATTCAACCTCATGTGGGAAAAGTTAACCATAAAACTATTGATAGTACCGACGGGAGAGACATTTCAAGATCAGACCATCGTATGATTGACAATGAATGCAAGCATATTATTTCAATGCAGAATGCAACTTTAAATTTTAATTGTACGCAGGAAGAACACAGTAGATCAAGCACCAATGTTTCCTTAGGTGCGAGGTAATTCGACGGCACATGAGCTAGCTAGCAAAAGTTGGTTCCCCATGTTTCCATACACTACCGGGTCAAGTTTTCAAACTGGGCAGGCAGCCACAAGCCAAGAAAAGTTGGGCGTACCACGGTGGTTGTACCTAGCGGCAGCGCGGGAGCCCGACGCCGTTACGCGCCGCGCCGGAAATGACCCAACAGCCCTCGTCGCGCTTATCCACTCGCCCGCCTCCCCGCCACAGACCTCCCGGTTCCCCGCGTAAATAGCCCCCAACGCCCCGGGGCAGCGCGGTAATCACGCCCCGCCCCCACCGTCGCCTCGCCGCCCATATCTTCTCGTCTCTTCTCGTCCGTCTCCTCCCCCTCGGCCCAATTTCTCGTGGCGTCCATTCCAAAATATCGCCCACGATTCCCCACCTCTCTCTTCCCTCCCCTTCCTCCCCTCGCCGGCGGGCGGCGGAGATCCTCCCTCCGGGCTGGGATCGGGATCGTCGTTGGCTGGTGAGGAAGCCCTGCATCGCCTAGATTGGGTGTTGGATTGTTCCATCTTTTATGCGCTGCCGTGTCCTTGGGCTGTGAGGGCTCGAATCCTAGCAATTTCGTTCTAGAATGGATGCGCTGCCCAGTTCGTTGCGAGCCTGAGCCTGGGTGCCAATTGCAGTTTGTTTATTCTCCATTTTCCTCGGGGTTCGATCGAACCACCATTCCCCGTCAGGTAGCCCCTGTTCCAAGCAATCCGCGGATCAGCACGCGGTTATTCCCGCCGCATTTCGCCAAGTTTTCTCCCCACGTGTTCTTCTCTGGACATTTTGTTTACCTTAATCAATCAATCAATCGCGCGTGGTGTTCTTCCTGGTTCGCGATTTGCGAACGTTGCTTCGTTCGCGAATTCGAATCTTCTAGAGAAGATCCTCGCGTCTTGTTGCCGCACGCCTGCCCGCGACGCGTTAGATTTGTTTTGTACTCTTGTGTGAGCCATCACCTTTTTTTTTTACTTTGTTTGATAGCTGTTACTGTTGGATCGCCTTTTGCATTGTTCACGTGTTTGGTACTTTGCTCCATGTAGACATAGAGGCGATGCATATTGGGTAAACTGCACACGCTTCTATTCTTTTTCCACCTTTATCGAATTGGATCTTAATCAAATCTGTCAAATCTTTGTTTTAACATGCAATTCAAGCGGACTCGGGGTATCTGATGAAGGCAATTGTTCTAACCAATCTTGTTAAATCCTGTTGACTGCCTTCCTGTCTTGCAATTGAATTGAATGTAGAAAGTGACGTTGTGTTTCCATAGGTCATGTATAGGTTGTTAGGCTTTGTTTTCCACGGTAGAACTACTTTCTGTCCACGAAATGAGAAACTGATGCATATGTTCATGTATGACCTCATGGTCTGTTTGTTTAATTCCTGTGTTTAGGGTAAATACTATATCCACTGCTCTTTTTTAAGCAAAGGCTTCCTTTATTCTTCCATTGCAGATTTTTCCATGCACGTTAGGCTAAAAATGCTTTGGTCTGAAACCTATCTGCTCTTTTTTCCGGCCAAAGATGGTCTCAGCCAACATATATCATCAACGATGACGATGCGCCGCTGAAGCTGCAATAAGCATGATGGTTGTGCACATAATGATGCTTAATCATTCATGCTGCGATACCCTCGAGTGGAACTTCCTTCTTCTGATGCAACCATGTATAGGTGGACCTAGTGGTGACGTGGCTGCGATGAGTTTTCAAGGTGCTGAGGGATCTGTGCTGTGGAGTTCTATTTGTTGTCAGTGATTCTTGGCAAAGCTCTTGGTGAAGTTAACAATCATGGAAAGGTAGGTTGCAAGTTTTCTTTTTCACCTTCTACTAGGCTACTAGGTTAAATAGTTTGCATAATTCTGATGTCACTTCCTATTTCTTGCAGGTACAAAATAATACGGGAGATAGGTGACGGAACCTGTGGGAATGTTTTCATGGCCTATAATGTAGAAACAAATGAAATTGTAAGTGCCAGGACTGACTTATTAGAACATTTTGCTGTTGTCTTGTATATCAGATCAAAACTTTCTTGCTTTGTTCTTACAAGAGTTTATTTACTCAACTCTGTGTGCATGAGTTGATGGGTTCGTTTATTTGCTCATTCTACCTATTTCATCGAAGAACGTTTATGAGACTGAGCAGATTCGTGTGGTATGACCTGTGTTGACTTCCTTGTTTTCTTCACTCCATCCAGGTTGCTGTTAAAAAAATGAAGAGAAAGTTCTTCCAATGGGAAGAATGCGTTAGTCTGCGAGAAGTGAAGGTATTTTGTTTTGTCAGTACTAAATGTATCACATATGTGTTCAGAAGACACTGTTTTGCCACTTGGTATCCTTAACAAATAATCCTTCTGCAGGCTCTTCAGAAACTAATTCACCCTAACATTGTGAAGCTGAAGGAGGTGACGATGGAAAACCATGAGCTGTTCTTCATCTTTGAACACATGGTTGGTCCTTTTCTACTTCTGGCATATTGTACCATATTTGTCATATGAAAAATGACAGAATTTACCATGTGTTACCGCACATGCTGAGATGATAGTAGGTGTCATGATAATAGTATAGTGGCAAGAACTTAATTGTCAATTTAGTGTCCATGCACATTGGCTTGGATTAACCACAATGTCAATTTACCTTCACGTCCCTCTATGCATGTTGGCTTAGATTGACTGTAATGTCAATTCACTGAGGTTTCCTAATTAACTGTGCGAACCATTGCTATTATTTCCTTGTATTTGTGATATACATTATAGCTTATTCTGTGAGAGGTGTAAGCTTCTTCTGTCAGCTCAAGCATTTGGTTTTTTCTAAGCTGCTTTTGTTACCTGCATTGAATTGTTTTTCCTGTACTTTGCTCGGTCGTGAAGTGTCAGCTGATCTTTCTTTTCAGGAATGTAATTTGTATGATGTTATAAGAGAAAGGCAAGTTGCTTTCTCTGAAGGGGATATACGGAATTTTATGGTCCAAATATTGCAAGGTCTTGCATATATGCATAATAATGGATATTTCCACCGTGATTTGAAACCTGGTAATATGGCCTGTCAATATTACATTGGATTTATGCTGTCTCTATTCATGTTAAAAATAATTGGAGTTTTTTCTGTTTTCTTAGAGAATTTGTTGGTGACAAATGGTATAGTCAAAATTGCTGACTTTGGTTTGGCAAGAGAAGTATCTTCCAGTCCTCCTTACACTGATTATGTTTCCACCAGATGGTGAGTTTGTGTACAAAATTTGAAACACGTTTTTTTATTTAGATCTTGACTGTGCGACTAACACTTCAATAATATCTTTACTCTTTAGGTATCGGGCACCAGAGGTTCTGCTGCAATCGTCAGCTTACACACCTGCTATTGGTGATTTGCTTTTGCCCTTCTCCTGTGTTCTATTAACTTCTCATCTTCTTGATTCTGTATTGCTTGCTCAATTTCCAATACTGCTATGCACAATGCACGCAGAGGATTCCTCTTATGCTACAAAAGCTAGCCAGAAAAAATATTTATCTTACTTTGCCAACCTTTTAGTTTGTCATGCACTCATGCCTCATAGCGTCTCACATTTATTTTATTTTATCCAAACTTGAGCATAATTCCACTTCAACAACAGCAAACAACACGATGCTCTTTTTCTCGAAGTGTTTTTGGTTTAGTTATGTTATTTATCTTCCCGTATTAACCATTTACTAGCTGTGCACTTTCAGACATGTGGGCTGTTGGTGCGATTTTGGCTGAGCTGTTCACATTGTCCCCACTTTTTCCTGGTGAAAGGTAATATTGTAGTGCTGATCTTTTGTGTACAATCACTCTATTGCTAAAGCAGTTGTCTATATTAGGCATCATGTATTTATTCTAACTGTATGTTAATGCATATATGGCACTTGTTTAGTTCTTCTAGTGTGAAATTTTTGTGCTATCATGTTTTATTTTCAATAATCAACTTTTCAGTTCTGCTGAAGGAACTTTGAATGCACAAGTAGTTTCTTGTTTGTCTTGATGAAAATGCATAGCTCGCTGCTAGGTAGGAAATTCCACTCCACACTTTCAGTTATAATTTGATTACCAGTATAAAGGTCGCTCACCTCTGTAGCTGTTTTGGAATTATGTTTTCGTCACATCTGTATCTATAGCTCATGCTCTGCCTTGCATTTTCCTTTTACATGCAAGCAGCCTTGAGAATGATCGTGCTGTTGACGTATTGAAGCTCAAGTTAATAAAACTTGCACCTGAATTTTCATGATTCCAGTTGGGCCTTTGTAAACAAAAAACATGTAGACCTTGTTTGCAATTATTTTTCCATGATATTGTGTGATTTGACATTTTTTCTTTTTTGTTTTATTTTATTACAGTGAGACAGACCAGCTTTACAAAATATGCACTGTACTTGGGACCCCAGATTGCACTGTGTGGCCAGAGGGAATGAACCTGCCTCGTTCAAGTAGCTTTAAGTATTTTCAGGTGAAATCGAGTACCCTCTGGATTCATTGGATCAAATGTTTCCAGGCACTGATTGTTTTCCTTTCTGATAGATTCCTCCAAGAAACTTATGGGAGCTTATTCCTAATGCTTCTTTGGAAGCAATTGATTTGATCCAGGTACATTAACCAACTTTGTTTTGTCTTAGTAGTAATTCTCCACATTTTATGCGGTGGATAAATCTAGTTATGCTGCTTTGATTATTTGTCCAATAGCATATCTCAATATTAACATGGTACCCTTTTCCTTTGTTTTGATAGCGACTTTGTTCCTGGGATCCACGTAGGAGGCCAACTGCTGAACAAGCATTACAGCATCCGTTCTTTAATGTACTGACTTGTTGATTTGTTGTTGATACCCTTACGTTCCATTTCGAGTGTGCCTGATTCTTGGAGATTTTTAGGTGTGCAACTGGGTACCTAGGCCTGTTCATGATGCTCCCGATACAAAAACAAATGAATCTAGTGAGTCTTTTTACAAAATCTAGTTTATGGCATGTCAACTTTTTGCAAGACAACTATATTCAGACTGAGATTCTTTTAAACTTTAACAGAAGCACATCCAAAGCTGGAACTGAACCTGTGGGATTTCAGCACAGAACCTGATGACTGTTTCCTTGATTTAACACTCAGTCTAAAGCCAAGTTTTCCTGGAACAGGTGCGTGGATATTTTGTCACTGTAAAAGTGTATCCATGGTTTTAATCTATTGTTCCATATTTGTTGGAGTAGCATTTTGAGGCTCAAAAATATAGTTTGGTCATGCACTGTTTTACTTTTGGCTTAAATGGTGTCGATAGGTTTTTGTTTGCAACCCTTTGTCATCATTGCTTGCTTATCATCTTGCCAGCTGTTGCATGCTGTTCTAAATTCTTCCTTTTGTTGTGCAGACCTTGCTAACCATGTTCCACAACGTACAGAAGAGGTGAGATGTTATTAGAATGTGTGCGCGCAAACGATTTTAGAATGCAATGATTAGTGTCATCCTAACATTAGCTATTTTGACACGCAGGAAATTCTACTATACTCAGGATTTGAGAATACGCCTGGTATGTCTGGTTGTATCTTTTGTAGGATTGTTTGATGCTTTTCCTTATCAAATTGAATGAAGTTTCAAGGGTGTTATCACACGCCTGACAAGGGCTAGCAAATGCAATAACTGGATATTTATGACTTAATATTTGTCACGTGTTGCACAACTTAGCACCAGTTTTAGATGTCATTTTCAGTTCAGTTGACAAACGTGGCTTATTCTCTGTAGCAGGTTTTTGGCCACTGGTGCCATCAGATCGTCCCATTGGTGATGTTCCAGCCATGCCATCCTGGCAACAGGCGTACATGGTTGACAGGTAAAGATGGACAGACACATTTAGCATCCGTCCTTTGCAAACGGATCAAATTCTTTTGTCGCCATAGTTATGTACTATAGGTTAATCCCGCTGTGAATGATCGAACCTAACATTGTTTGTGTGTTGCAGCCAGTCGTCATTGCCAGGATTTTCCGGTTCTCCATTCGGGCTGTCGTTACAGCCGAGCCTGTTGGAGAACCATTCACTAGCGCCTATCCGGCAGGTGAATTTCTTCTGACCCGAGAGAGAATTAACAGATTGAGCATTCATACGATTCTTGCGTTCTTGACACACTCCAGCATCTTGCTGTAATACACTAGACTCTAATAAGTGGCGGCGGTAGAGGAAATGTACATACTATTCGTAGCTCTTAATCTTTTTTTTTCCTCCCCTTTGGTTACTCCCCATTTATGTAAATAACAAGATGAACATCCCCCGAAAAAACAGTTTTGTTTGTATGACCATGTTCCAGTGATATGGATGAGTGATGAGTTCCCGAGCATGTGTGCTGGTTGTTCTCTGATGTTATTGTGGTGATGTGGAGATATATGGCCGGTGGGTTGGGCAGTAAGCGGGCGTCATGTCCGAGAGTTAAGTGTATGATATGACCCGACAGTTTTGATATTGTTGGCACGAGGACCTACTCGCCGGACTGGACATGCAGTCGCAGCAAAAGGACGGGCTGGTGCGGCAGGGCGTGGCCGACTGACGCGCCGGAAAGCTTTGCCTCCCTGACACGGATATGGATGGATGGATGGATGGATGGATGTAAACCCGATGGAGTAAGAGCCCGAGCGGGCGTACCACCTGACTGCCGCTGGGCTCCCTGGCTCACGTGCCGTTTATCTCTCTCCGTCTCCGCCTTGTTGCCTTTTGCTTCTCTGTCTGCGGCAGCCGGCAGAACCTGTGTGTACCTGTACGTGCCGAGGCAGCCCTACTGTGTTGCGGTTGCGGGTAATGTGTCGCCCCGCGTTGCAGTGAGTGGAGGGGGCGGCTCACGAGGCAACCACTGTTGCAGTTCTGGAAGGGAAGGAAAGCAAGGGACCGGCGCACCACATGGCCGAGAAGCCTTGCTGGCAGATGCTCAGCAGCTCAGCCTGGGATGCTGGACGCACGAGGCGAGCTGAGCTGAGCTGACACGCGGGAGGGGGAAGAAAGGCTGTTCCATGCCTGTTTCTGAGCTGGCCAGCCGTCTCCACTCTCTCTGTCTCTGTTCAAAGTTGCTTGCACCTGGAAGTGGAAACCGCCTGTCGGGCCATTCATTCATTTCATGTGTACTAGACTACTAGTACTGCACTGCACTATTGCAGCAGTAAGTGAAGAGTGAAGGCTGAAGAACACGGCACGACTGGCAGAGTGGACGTGGATGCGTATCTCCCCAAGTAAATGGGGGCAGGAGACGGAACACATCCTTCTCGCAAACAACGCAGCCGTGGATTAACACGCCCCTTGTCTCTCGTCTGGCGGCGGGAGAGTGAGTGAATGCTTTCGATTCCTCTAATTAACCACAGCTCTTTACGAGCCCGACACCGCCGAATCTCCGAGTGAATGAACACGATGATGGTCTACAACCCAATCAGCATGTACCCTTGACTGGGCTTGTAGTCCATAAAAGTACAGAGCTCGCTCCACACCAAAAGCGTGTCACGTCACACACTTGCTACATAGGAGTCCGACTGCTCCACTAGTAGCACCCTCTTTCGTTTTTTGCATTACTACTCCTTTGCTCGGATGCAACCAACTTGAAAGTGATTTTCTGGCTTAATTTGTAGAAGTGGAAACATGACACCTAAACGAGAGAGGGGATAAAAAGATTTATCATAGCCATTGCACCGAGCACATGCAAGAGTGAAGGGGCCGGTGCCAGTGTTCAGGCAAGAAGCTTCGGCTCCTGGACTAAAGCCATTGGATTACGTGGTGAAAGTTTAGTAGCCTAGATATTACTGCACTTCCTAAACGAGAAGACGGAATCGAGGATATATAACCCAATGCAAGATACTCCTTGGTTTCGAAACCGCCAATCAATTGGTTTTATTTGTGGTTGATTTGGCTCTTGGTTGATGCTGTTATTACAATAGTAGGGAGGTGGTTGGATCCAAGCGCTAATGCCAAAACGTGCTAAACTTTAGCACCAGTATATACAAATAGAAGTGCTAATAGGGTAGACTAAACTTTAGCCAAGACTATAAGTGCGTGCTAATAGATGCTAAAGTTTAGCACTCAACTTTAGTCCATCCAAACAGATCCAAAATCTAGTACGATTAATTATTACCATATTTAGTAACCAATGAAAAAGTACCATTTCAACTGGGGCGCGTCTATTGAGTTAGTGTGGATGTAAATTACATAAATAATACGATTTCAAAATGCTGCCAACCCTTGTTGTCGATTAATAAGATTTCTCGTTTCCTTTTTTTCTGTCCTTGGTCCCTTCCCGCACGTCTTTCTCCAGAGTAACTATTTTCATGGTTGCATTTCATACAACTCAAAATAATTTTCGTAACCGCCCTCCCTTGACGTCTCCGCGCGCCGCGCCGCCACGGAGGCGCCCGAGCGGGCCCCCGGAAGCCCGTGCGGCTCGCGAGGAGGGCGGCGGAGGGCCCCTTTCCCCATCCTCCGGTGGATTTGGGCGGGCGCGCCCGCCAAACCTGCATGAGGAAGCTCGCCGGGGTGGGCGGCATTGGAGTTGTCAGGGCCACGGATTCGCTACGGCGCCGGCCGGATGGATTTGGGCGGGCGTGGCCGCCGAACCTGCATGAGGAAGCTCGCCGGGGCGGACGGCGTTGGAGTCGTCAGGGCCACGGATTCAGCACGGCGCTGGCCGAATCCTGTGGCTATGCTGCCTATGCATGCGCGACGAGGTGGGGGCGTCGGTCGACGTTGTTGGTGGCTAGCGACGTGAGGGCGGGCCGGCGGTGTGGCGCGGCAGCGAGCTAGCGGCGGCCTGGCGTGGCGCCCACGGGGCTGCAACCCGACGCGGTGTCCGCGCGGCAGCGAACCGGCAGCGCGGCGTCTGCGTGGGCACCTGCCAGATCCGGAAGCTAGGCGGCTTGGGTGCGCGGGGGCGACCGGTGATGGCACGGGCTCGGTGGAGGCCGCGCGCAGGCATCGAGGAGGCGGTGTGGGGCCGCGCACAGGAGGAAATGCGGTACGCGGGGCCGGCTGTGACCTAGATCCGGCCCTTCGGCGGCCGGTTTCGAGTGACGGCGGAGCGACTATGGGGCTGAGGAGCGACGGCGGGTCTGCGACCTTGGCGGCGCGGAGGTGTGGCTGTTTGGAGGCTGTGCGAAGGAGTTGGCCGCGGCTAGAGGAGGCACGGCGGCGGCACTGCACTCGGGAGGGCTTCTATGGCTGCGGATCCGAAATGCCGGGCTGAGTGCGTGCAGCTAGGGATGGGATTCTCCGAGCGAAAGCGTTGCCGGCATTCTTGCTGGTGGCGATGGTGACGCGTCCGAGGGTGTCGTTCTCCCCGTTGGGAGCTTCATCTTGGAGCCACATCCTTGTTGCATAGGATTCTCTGGAGGAAAACCCTGCCTGCCTATGGACGAGCGATGGCGTCGTCTTCGGCGTCGTCACCTCCTTGGAGACGTCGTTTGCAGAGATCCATCTCGACCTGTGGCATTGCAGGTGTTGCCGTTGGTCATGGGTGGCTTCTGCTAGTGGCGCGGCAAAGCGGCTGGTGCGGGTGGTTAGCTGGAAGCGGATTGCCGAGCTCACGTGGTGGCGGCCAAAATTATGCCTGCAGCCAGGGGTCGTCGCATGGGTGTCGGCTTAGGTGGCTTGCAGCGGACCGCGGCGGCTGGCGTTGCTTGGCAATTGCTTATACGGTGCGGGACTGCATCGGAGGACAGCGCTCGCAGCAACAACATTTAGGGAAGACTAGGTTTCTAGCGGACTGCGGCGGGTTGCTTAGCCTCGCTCGGTGACTTCGATGCGGTACATTGTTGGAAGATGGCGCGGACGACAACATGGCTTGCTAGCATGACGGCGGAGACTGTGTGCGCGGGTGATGCAACGAGATGCTGTCATACCGGCGGGCGCGGCTGGTTTGTTTTGATGGGGTTTTTCGAAACACGACAACACTGTTCTTCATCCTGATAGTGAGTAAACAGATTTATGACTCGGAGTGCTGAGGCGGGCGTGGTGAGGCCCCGTGTGTTGTGTTTCGCGGTGGCGACTGCGAGGCAGTCTGTGTGTGGTCTGGATCCGGTGGTTTCACCCTGTCGGATGGTGTGTGGTGTTGCAGCGGCACTACGGCGGTGGGTCCCGCATGGCGGTGGCCTTCTTCGGTGCGGTGCAGTCTGTTCGTCTCGTTTCCCTATCAGCGCGAGGCCGTACCCGATGGTGGCTAAATGAGATGGAGAAGGTTGTTAGCCGCGGCGGCTACGCTTCGGTTTGCCTCTGTTGCATAGCGGAGTGGTCTCGTCTGTGTCAATGTTTCAATCCGATCGGATAATATTATCTCGTGGAGATACGTTGTGTGGTTTGCGTCGACGTCCCACTCCAACCAGCCTGAACTGTTTGAGTGGAGTTGAGTTCAGCGCGTGTTGATGCCCTAATCCTATCTTCTTTTCTTTTTCCTGATTATGGCCTCTCAAGACTATATCCTTGTAGTTTTTTTTAGTTTTTTCTGCTATAGCAATAGAAACACACCCATCATCGAGTGTTGTTCCTTAAGAAAAACAATTTTCGTAAGAAGATATAGCGGTATAGCCCATACGAGATGTGCTTTACATGAAAAGGGGTAGAGGCGTAAAGCAGCATGAAGCTAAAACAGTGACGAGGGAGGAACACACACACAAAAAAAAGACGAAGCCGGAAATAGCAGGACCATATGTTTGGGTTGGGCAAGCAAGCAGCTGATGGTGGGGCCCGGCCCCTTCCCCCGGCTATATATGCCCCACCCCGGAGTCCCCTCTCCGGTTTCCTCCCCCGTTCCCCTCTTTCTCTCCTGCCTCCTCCCGGTGGAGTGCCCCAATCCTCCTCCCTCCCCCCTCAACCCTACTCCGACGCGACACAGCGGCCGCGGAGCAAACGAAAACTAAAAAAGAAAGCGGGGGAGATCGCGACGGGATAAACGCTTGCGCCCGCCCCGATTCGATTCCCGTCGCGGGGGGCCGGATTGGATTGGATCCTCGGATCCCCCGCGCGGAGGCCAATTCGGGGCCCAGATCCCCGCGATTCCGGCGGCGGAGGCGGCGGGGGATGAGAGGCCGGAGGGCATGCCTGTGGTCGCCCCTGGCGCGGCAGGAGTGAGGCGGCGCCAGCGCCAGCACCAGCGGCGGCGGGACAGCCTGTGCTTGAGGCCGTCCAGAAGGAGGTGGCGGTGGGTGATCCGGGGTCCGAGGCGGCGGTGCCATGTCTCGCTGCTTCCCGTTTCCTCCACCAGGATATGAGAAGACCGCGCGCCCCGACGCCCAGCTAGTCTCCAACCTGCAGCAGCTCGACAAGGTGGAACACCCCTCCGCACTCCTCCCGCTCGCCGTCCCCACCGTCCCTAGAGATTGCCTTGCTCATTCACTGACCGATCGCCCTGTTGAGCTCGCCGGCTCCTAGAACCGCCTAATCCTAGTGGAACTTTGCTGCATTAGGATTGGTGGGCAGAGAATTTTGGTCTCTGCCTTGGCCGAGCAGAGAGTTAGGGCAAGTCGGTTAGGGTTCTGGTGCCAGAAATTTTTCCAAGTTCCGATAGCTGAGGTCACCGGCGTTACAGGATCCGCAAGGCATTATGTGGGGATCCTTTTCTGTTAGTTCAGTGATTGGGGGAACTAGGAATTTGCTGAACCAGTATTCCTTGTTTTCTAATGAACGCCTAGAGCCAGGGCAAGTTGTTTAGGTTCTCGGTATGGGCGTTACAGGATACACAAGGCGTCACTTGGGATATCACTTTGCGACCAGTTCAAGATTGGGGGAATTAGGAAAGCATTAGTTTTGCTGTTTCAATATTCATTCTTTTCCGAAAGAGTGTCCGGCGCTAGGGCAGGTTGTTAGGGTCTCTGTTGAGGAAACTTTAGCAGTGCTAGGCGTTACAGGATGCGCAAGGTGTTATTTGGGATATCTTTCTTGTTTGGTTCAGTGATTGGCTGGAAATTAGGAAAGCATTATTTTTGCTGTTTCAGTATTCATTCTTTTCCTAAAGAGCGGCCAGAACTAGGCCAAGTTGGTTAGTGTCTATGTTTTGGAAACTTTAGCAGTGTAAGGCGTTACAGGATGCACAAGGCCTTACTTGGGATATCCATTCTCTGTTGGTTCAGTGATTGGCGGAAACTAGGAAAGTGTTATGTTTTCTGTTTCAATATTCATTCTTTTCCTAAAGAGCGTCCGGAGCTAGGGAAAGTTTGTTAGGGTCTATGCACCAGAAACTTTAGCAGTGTTAGGCGTTACAAGATACGCAAGGTGTTATTTAGGGGATCTTTTTTCGGCTGGTTCACTGATTTGGAGGGACTTGGAAAGCGTTAGTTTTGCTGAATCAAGATTCTTTAATGCTTTCCTAAAGAGCTTCTCCCTGTTTACGTGAACTGTATAACTAGGGCTGCATGTGAGAGAAAGATGAATGTTTCATCCAGGTGAATCAACGAAACAAGTACTGGTGTTTCGGTGATCTTTTTGGTTGTTGATCGAGGCTTTGACCTTGCAAGGTTGAACAAATTTGAAGGGGACAGTAGATTTTAGCGCGATTATCATGCCAATGAAATGCACTTTTGGAAAACAGTGAAGTAATACCATTCCCATGGTTGAAAACTGATGCGTGTTGGTAAACTAGGATGTGAACAACTGTTATTGCTAGATATATTGTTGGTAGCTGCTGACCACAGGAAAATATGTTCAACCACCTTGTGTTGATACCGTTTGCAACTATAGTTCAAGGCCACATGAAGAGTTACATCGTTGGTCTTTTTTGTGTTGTATTGTCATTGCATAATAACATGATGGCCTGTGCATTAGATATTTAATCGGGATCTTTTCCCTTTTGGACTTGTAATACGTCCTTCTATAAAACACTGCCAGGGCACCATGAAGCTTAACATCAAGATGCTGGTGCCATAGTACAATTGTAACTGTCTGCTGCTCAGTGGCTACAGTTTACTGGATTCAATTTCTTAGAGGCCATATATCATTGTTCCTTGCAACTCAAGTTATGTATCCTTACCAGACAGAAGCTTTGCCATCTTGTTTTATTCTTGCTATGTGTGTTTTAAACTGGACGTGATTTTTATGGTATTCAATCGGTTGTATTAAAATGGACAAAGTAGAAACATTGTAGGAAATAATACAGTTTGGATCACCTAATGTGCAGTATTAAGTTCTAACAAGCTTGAGAATGCAAAATTACTCCCTAGATAGCACTCCAGTTGCTGCTGTAATAAAATCCAGAAATACCATTACACAGCAATACCATGGATTGTAAACATTGTAGACCTGTAGCACTCACTAAGATGGAATGGCCTTGCCTTTAGGTCTCTGTGTTGTTATAAGATGTTTTTTCAATCATTTTCATTTTGTGTGCCATGATTAGCCATCGCTGCAGGCTTTAGTCAGTGTTTCTGCAAGTTATAGTCCATTCCAGTGTTACAAACATCTACTTCACCTCGTGTATCAAACTTGCCTTTTCTCTCACAAATTTAGATGTGTAAAAATATGATCCTTCAGACTTTTAAGCTGATGACTAGTTTTTTTTGTCAAATAGATTGCAAGTCGATCAGACCATTACCTGTTCAATCATTCTATGAATACGGATGCAACTTCACAGAAAAGAAGTTTTTTCATTGCCAACTTGTTTATTTAGTCCATATTTTTAAGCAAATGGAGCTTAACTTACTGTGTGGGTAGTATTGAAGACATTGGCTTGAGAGTGCATGAATTGCTATAATTACTTTGTTCCTGTCAGATTTAATAAGCTGTAGTCAGGAAGCCAATTACCTATTTCAATTTTTGAGAAGTGGGTCCAAAAGTAACATTTCTCATGTGTGTATATTAAGGTAAAAATGCTGATAGTATACCAGTGTAGTTCATATTGCCTATACTTTAGCAATTCTTTTAGCATGAATACAAAGTAAGATGTCAAATACAAATTCAATGAGCCGAGAACTCTGGAATCAAACTAGTATGACTCAGTTAACAATTTTACCAGTTTTCAGTCGGTATGCTTTTACGCAGTGACCCTGAATAGTCATGTACCCGTGTGGCGTGTATCCTGTTCATCCAAAAAGATCGCTATTTTTACCAATTCGGATATTTTAGTTGTTAAATGGTTATTTCTGAATATATAAGGGCAGCTCCAGTGTGGTAAGAAATCGAACAATAGCTTATGAAAACTGAACATGACACGCTGCGGGAGTTGACTGTTCGTTGTCAGAGCCAGAAATCGACCTCCAAACACGGTTCGACGTGAGCGAATAAAAAAATGAACTCAAGCACTCCGACCATCCATTCCCTGTGGATCAGTGCACGAGCTGAGGCTGCCGCGTCTGGACGAGTAATTGCACGCCGATGGAGTCAGCAGTTTTCATTTTTTTTATTTGAGCGTAGGCCCCACCGAACCGAACATGACACTGCATCCGTCGAACTGTACCCACGCTAGCGATTTTGCACTTCAAAAAGCGATGCAGCACTGTAGCTGCCCTAATCTGGACTGTATTTCACTATTGCTATGTTCCTGGCCTTTTGTTTCTATTCATTTGCTAGACATTGTGTGCTTGACATTTAATTGACTTGGAAACAACATTCTTATTTCAGGAGAAATACAAAGAGAAGAAGCATAAGAAGGACAAGGATAAAAAAGAAGGTAAAGAAAAGAAGGATAAAGATAGGAGTAAGGATAAGCACAAAGATAAGAAGGATCGAAAAGAAAAACACAAAGACAAGAAAAAAGACAAGAGCAAAGATAAAAGCAGGGAATCAGTAGAAGGAATTGAAAGACATGATGGGACTCTCCATGATCAGAAGGTCGGAGAGAGCAGCAGGAAATCTGAAGAAAATAAGGATCTTAAGTCCAGGGAGGATTTGGTCAGAAAGATACCGGATGAGAAAGGGGCAGCGAGTCGACCTATTGAAAATTATGCTGTTTCAAATGATAGAAGTCGCGGAGGATTCAGTGCATCACCTGCAATTGAGAATGAAAGATCTGCAGTTAATAAAATGCATATTCACCCTAGTAATGCTTCAAGGAAAAATGAGGGATTGGGTCAGCAGAACATCAACATCAACCAACAGAAGAATGGGACATCGATACGACATTCAGAAAACTTTACCACTTCAGCTCAAAGAACTGCTGCTGGTTTTACACCAGCACCTACGATGGAGGAAAGAGTCAAAGCTGGAAGGCCTCTCTCCAATACTGAAGTCACACCCAGAAAAGAGGGGATTGGACAGCGAATCAGTAACATTAGCATATTGGTTCGGAAGAGAACTGAGACTGCATACAAAGATGTTGCGAAGAAAGAAGTTGGCACCGCCTCTCCATTGCTTCCAAATCATGCTAATACTATGCATAAGGGAAATGGCAAGGTTAGTAGGCCAACGGAGAACACAGCAGCATCTATGCAGAGATTTGACAGTCCATCTACATCCAGTGCAGCAGCGGGGATAGATAGAGGAATACCTAGGTCAACTATCCCAAGCCCAAGCATTACAATTCGGAGGCCAAATGGAATGGTGCGATCACCTGAAAATCTTTCTGTCTCTGCTAATAAGCCTGATGCGGGAGGCCTTTCACCTGCTATGTGGAAGGAAAAGGAACACGGTGGAAGGCTACCGCAGGCTAATATTTCAGCTGATCAGAAACTGGTTATGTCGAAACCTCCAGCTATGGACAAGGCTGCAGATGGAAGAGCTGAAAGATTGGAGAAGGTCAGAGATGGGGCACCTGATGTTGCCAAGAAAGAGGACAAGAAGAGTGATCGGCATGAGAAAAAGAAAAGGAAGGAGAAAGATAAACACAAAGAGAAGAAAAAGGAGAAAGAGGCAAAGAAGGAGAAAGCAGAACATAATCACAAAGAGCAAGATAAGCTAAGAGAGAACAATATAAATTATCCGATAGATAGTCTTCACTTGAAGCCCTCAGGCCCTCCTTTAGCCCCACCAGTTGATGACGGAAAATCTGTTGTGCCTGATGAGAAGAAGCGAAAGAATTATGAGATGAATGGTTACTTACAAAGTGAGTTCCTAGCTTATTTTATTTTACACTTTCGAGCATTATGTAGTCTTGTTGAACACCATTATCCTTTTTTATGGTGCTTTATATTATAAGACTTCTGATGCTGTACAGACGTTCATGATATGCGGCCTACAAAGTTGCCGAGACCAGCGCTCCCCAACAATCGTGTGGAGAATGGTACAGCATCTCATGTAGCCGCACCACTCTCTTCTGTGAAGCCAGAAGCCCTAAATATTGAAAAGGCTGAAAGGCTCCACAAGAAGGAAGAGAAGTTCAATGGCAACAAACAGGCTCAGCAGCAATCTTCAGCTTCAGTCGATCCAGTGGCTGCTTATGAGAATGGCACACCTTCTAGGAAGTCACCTCACCCTGACTGCAAGTATCTTAGCCAGATATACAGCATTCCTGAAGCACCTCAAATGATGGAATGGCCTGAGCATGAAGGTGAGGACTGGCTGTTCGACCTAGGTAGCAGCACCCAGTTAAAGAAGGCCAGTTCAGACGCTGATGGAGCACCCAAAGTGTGGGCTCAGGCTCTGAAAATTGACCCTGCTGATGTCATTGCTTTACCATATGTCATCCCGTATTAGGTTGCTGAGCGGCGATCCTCTGAAGCTGAAACATCAAAGAACTATACCAACTCTGCTTGTTTCTGCTAGTGCTCTTGCTACAATTTGTGTAGCTTGACATGCTGGGATGTTTCATACATTCACAGGTAGCTGTCATAACTGCATGCACCCTTCTAGTTTGGTGCCTAGCGCGCAGCACTTGTGTGAGTCGACGCTGGCAGGGTAGTAGCCCGGCTGAGTGCTGCGTGGAGAAACAGAAGGTGCTGGTTGCCAAGAGGCTGGATTCTGTAACGAAGTGGCTAGCTGTTATCGCTGCACAATTTTGATCTGTAAGGTGTAAAAGAATTTTAATACCAAAATGTACATTAGAGAGGGGGGCTGAGGAGAGGGAAGACTTGATATTCTTCATTGATAGTAGTTGGATGGATTTGAGCTGCTGCCGCCTGAGAAAGATGTGCTTCTGCTTGATTTATTGCAAAAAAAAAAGAAGAAAAAGTTGGCACCTCACCTTGACCTGTCTTTTGTATATAACTCTAGTTTGCATAGATGCTGATGGGGTGGCTTACCTGAGGCTGTAACTTTACTTGTTGATCGGCATTTCTTGTTAAAAGAGTCGTCAATATCACTAGTGAATTTTGAATTAGTATGTCATTTGACCGTTGGCATCTGGCATTGCTATATTCCATGTCTGGTTTTCTTTTTTGCATGGTTGGTTGGTGTTGCGGAGCTGGCTGGCTGGCTCTCCAGGGGAATTGTCAAGATCAGCCGTCAATCTGTGTGGGTCACTGCTGTCCGGATGTTAAGCATTTGAGTCCAGCCTGGAGACATCCCTAGTCAGTTTATCCTTCAGCTTGCATTTTGTTCGCGATGCACGATACCGTGTTTACTGTCCACCAAAAAAAAAGTTACCCTGCATGAACTTTGCCCCCGCATGTCAGTGACTTTAGATATTGGTCCGGGTTTGGTTTGGTCAGCTCGTCCTCGGCGTCAGCCGGCAGGGCAGTTATTACTCTTTTATGTGCTCTTATTAACACTACTCCCTCCGTCAAAGTTGATCAAATTTGATTTAGAACAGTAGTTGCATGCATTTGTATCAGTGTTCAGCCAGTCGGGTCATGGCAATTTTGCCGGCCCCAGACTTGGCTCTCGTGTAACACTGGAAAAAAAAAACGATCACACACTTCACTAGAATCGTATCGGCTCTTTATTACCACATCTACATTTGATTATATAGTGTACAGTACAACGTAGCAATTAATCAGGGTGATACTCTACTCCAGTCAGCTAGTTATGGAGTGAAGCAATAACCAATAAGCAAGCGTATTGGTTCCGAACAGGAAGCCGGCATTCAGTTGTGTTATAACTACGGTTCTCTAAATACTAGCTCCTCCATCGGGATGGTGCGTCTGGATCTCCATATTGTCGATCAATCTCACCTTCCCAAACCATGCCGCAACACAGATCGCCGCAGGGCGATCGATCCTCTCCAAAGCCACCAAGTTTTCCTGCTCCACAATCTGCGTTCAAATCAAAAGGATCTCTGAAATTTTGCTGTCTGATGCTAGAGTCTACATGTGCAACATGCAGATAGTAAAAGGCTACTGCACGAGGAAATCAGCATCACTGCACCACACAAGAAATATTTAAAAAAACCACGATAACATAATAGTACATAATTCAACTGCTAGATAAATTGTCTAAGAACAGCACTGCTCAGGACCAGTAGATATCACTCAAAACAGCTAAGGAAAAGCCAACGATGTGATGTTACCTCGACATAGTCAACCTGACCACCAGCTTCAGTAAGTGTCTGCACTATTTGATCTTTTATTTGTTCGCTGTGATTGTTTCCATTCAGAGCAGCAGTTTTAGCATTCACTAGTGATCTATGGATGGACAACGCCTACAGCAGAAATCACCGCTATTAAAAGCCAGATTGTTTATGAAGAAACAAAGATGTTGACAAAAGTAAGATGAGCTAGTGAAAACTCCATTCCTCCTGACCGTTTGAAACTGTTTGTGTCTAGCAATTGAGCATATAAAACTACCATTCATCTTTCGTTCTGTAATGTGGAAGTAACTTCGTGGAAAGAGGTAATCTGTTCCGAGTGAAGGATCAGCATAATGGTAAACAATTAACAGGTTTAAAATCGATGGCTTCTTCTGTGAAGTTTACATTAAATTCCATACCATATCTGCATTTGCAGCATCGGCTGCCATTCTCTATTGCTGATCTAGTCCTATGGAGTGCCTTAAGATTGTTGTCCTATAAACTGAACAGTAAAAGCGGTGAAAACTTGGCACAAGTTTGTTCAACAAGTAGGTCCAGTCATAAGCAGTTTATACAACAGCAGAAGGATATACTACGCATCAAGAATTACGAAAATGCTAGACACTGCAACTAACTTCTCTGTCTTTTGGTGAATGTTGAGTGCTATATATCACACAATAATGGGGGGAAAGAGTTCACTGCTGAAACAGTTCGTCAGTTTCAGTAAAACAAACCTTCTCCCTTTCCTCGTGTGATAGGTGTACGTTGCGAGAGCTCATTGCAAGACCATCAGCTTCTCGCACTATTTCTGAGCCAATGATGTCTATGGCAAAATCAAGATCACGAACCTGAAAACAGCACGAGCTGCTTGTCTTAGTAGTAGAAAGCAATTGAAAGCTCCTTTGATTGAAAGTAGCAATACAGTTGAAATGAAGCAGCATCAAAGCTGGTAGCAACAAGTTCACAAACTGAGACTCATGGTTCTCAAGTCGGCCTACTTTTACTGTCATTTTTATTTTGAAAAAGAAAACTGGACGGCCTACTTCATCGTGACGTGTTAGCATGAATGTATTTCTCTACGCATAACTAGGAGCAACGGACAGACAGACTGACAGAGTAGGCGCGTGCGTGGATGTCAAAGTAGTTTACCATCCGGCAGATGACGCGCCACTGCTGATAATCCTTCTTCCCGAACACGGCGATGTCCGGCTCGACGATGTTGAAGAGCTTGGCGACGACGGTAGCCACGCCGCGGAAGAAGACGGGCCTGCGGCTCCCGCACAGCCCCTTCTCCAGCCGCTCCACCCGGATCCACGTCTCGTGCCCGTCCCCACAGCTGGCCTCCTCCAGGCATGACACCGCGCCCCCGGAGCCGCCGGCGCCGGCGCGGACGTAGAGGTCCGGGGGGCAGAAGACGGCGGCGACGGCGCCGGTGGCGGCGAGCTTGCGGAGGTCCCCGGCGAGGTCGGAGGGGTAGGTGGCGAGGTCCTCGGTGGGGGCGAACTGGCTGGGGTTGACGTAGATGGAGACGACGACGGCGACGGGGCCGGTAGCGGACGCCGCGGCGGCGGCGGAGACGAGGGAGAGGTGGCCGTCGTGGAGGAAGCCCATGGTTGGGACGAGCGCGACGGTCTTGCCCTCAGCGCGGCGGCGGCGCGCCCACGCGCGCATCGCGGCCTTGTCACGGATCACCTCCGGCTCGCCCGCCACCGCCGCCATTGAGACGGAACGAGCGGTTCCAATCCGACGAGAGGATTCGGTACAAGAGGAAAAAGACAAGAGCTCGAGATACGACGGCGTACGGGGAATCCAATTGGTGAGGGGATGGGATTGGGGAGAGCGGCCGGCGGCGGCAAACGAGCATTAAAAGGAAAAGGAAGAGCTTGTGACGAATCGTGCTGCGATTTGCAACGAAACGATCGCCAGTTGCGTACGGACTACGGGGGGATACAGCATCCAGGCTGAATGATTGAACATGAACTAGCTAGCGTGGCAGGAGACAGCTGCCGCATTGCGGCGAGGGGATGCAGCATGGGCGCCGCCGGATGACACGACGACGACGAGACATTCGTGATGCAAGATGGGCTGGGCTGGAGCACGCGATTATTGCTCGTGGGCCTACAAGCACTCTTGTGCTCGTGTGGACCCTGCTGAACACACACCGTGCGTTTGACTACTAGTGACTAGCCTTGCTGGTGGTCGGCTGCAAGGGCTCCCACATAATCCAAGGATAACAAGGTAACACCCCAGTCCTTACTGTATGCTGACCGTAACCGCGTGATCATCAGGTACACTCTCCCTCTGCTGCTGCTCACCTATCTCATGCGTGAATGATCTTGGTGCCCAAGCCCAAGCCCAAGCTCAAGGTTTCACTGCGGACCCTAACCACCCGATTCCTTCCCTTCCTCAAGCGCGTGCTGGATTTTCTAGTGTTTGTTCTAACCTGCATATTGACCCACATGCATCATGCGTGCTTGTATGCCATGCCCACTTCTGACAGCACTTTTCATTTGATGAGTATACTAATAAATGACTTGATCCAGCACTCTCCAAATGTTGGTGTGTATGTGTCTGTCAGTGTCAGTACGCACTGACCATCAGGATTCAGCAGACTTTTATTTACAAAAGGAAATTAGACGCATGATCATCTATCGTTGTTGATCAGCAGCATTATAACCAGTCGTCTGTAATGTATAGTGACAGCCGGCATCGGCATGGATCGCTGTCCTGTTGTCGACGTGCTCGCCGCACCCACCTCCACCCAACAACCAATCCATCCTTTCCTTTCCTTTCGTTGCTGCAGGGTCTTCTTGCGCAGGGCGGCAGAATCGCTTGCACCCCACTCCAGAAATCCACGCCCATCCCCTTCAGCCCCCTCCTCCCGGAATTGGAAGCGGTTGGTCGCCGCACCCGGCCCTGCACCTGCTGCTGCGGCGGCGGCGCCGACGCCTTGATCCCCTTGCACTATCCCTCCCTCCCTCCCTCCCGTTCCCGCAGTGGCAGCTGATGAGCAGGTCAGGTGTGGAGTGAAGTGAAGCTGCAGCGTGCACGGCTGCATGCATAATTATTGAGTGAGATGAGAGGAGCTAGCTTTTGGCCTGCCCTGATACAGGACTACTGGACTCCAAGTGGCTCTGGTTATGCCTTGGCTTTGTCTGTAAGGCAAGGGAGAATAACAAGAGGAATGAAAAAGGAAGGTTCCAATAATTCTCTAGGAGTAGAAGTGAGTACTTCTTTTCAGTTTCCTTGATGGGCTCCTGCGATCGGATTAATTTGTTCCAAGTACCTACAATTTTTTTTAGATAAAGTTGGTTTTAAGTAGTACGTGCGAGCCGGCCATCTCTTTCTCAAATAAAGGTCTCCCTTGTTTTTCTGAGAGCAAAACGGAGGCCGCTGGCAGCAGGTGGTTAGTTGGAGGAGCACAGACAGGAGTGTGAATGAACCTCACCCGAGAATCAAGCTCTGTAACAATATGAAACCCAACCCGAGATATATCGAAAGCAAAAAGGGCTTTGTATGCATCATGCGCGTGGACATTTTTCACATTTCTTTTCTCGTTCGTTTCCTTGATCGACAGGACAGGTTTGCTGGATTAGATTTGGTTAATGTAATGCAAGTAGCTAGCTGCGAGCAATATAATCCCTTTCATTCTCGCTCGCTTTAATTTATTTGCCTCCTTTTCCCGCCAAAAAAAACATACATACATACATGCATGCATGCATACAGGTGGTTGGGTTGGAGAAGAGACCGACCCATGAACCTCATCAGCTAAATCTACAAAAAGTGCATGAAGTTGAAGCGTGAGAGATCATGGAATTGACTCTAGATCGAGCAGATAACTCATGACTTTATTAATAATGGTGTTTTTCAGCACCTGCTACTGCTAGGCCTCACTAGCTAGGAACTAGTATCCTGAAGCCTGACACATGGATCACCTCACAGAAAAAGTACATGTAGCATTAGCTTGACACATGGATCAAAGCACGCACTTAATAATAATAAGCTTACCCCCCAACTGTCCATCCAAAAAGCACATAGGGTATGTTTCCAGAGCTATGCAAGGGAAGGCAACACCAGGAAGATGAATGAAGCAGCAAGATGGATGCAGCAGAAACCACAAAGGGAAAGGAGTGGCAATTGCTATGATGGCGCCTGACCTAACCCAACCATCTCCTCCTCTTCTCTTTCCTCTGTCGGTCGGTCAAACTGGCCGCGGGATTAATCGCTGTGGACCGACCGATTAAGCAAATCACCTCTTGCTGCTTTATCTGAACGGGTCAATGCTGTCATTAGTTTTGTCCTTCAGAAGATACTGTATTTTTTCTTTTTTTGAATAAGCACAAGATACTGTATAGTAGCTTAGACAGAAATTATGCCCAACAGAAGGAGGCAATCAAACATGCAGATCAAATGCCTGCCATGTTGGTTGGTAGCATCATGCATATCCAGGCAGCAGCAATAATCAGATCAATTCCTTCCTGGTGCCATATATCTGCCAAGTACAGAGATCATCTGGATCGAGATTGATGATGATATCATGCCAATCTCTCTCTCTCTCTCTCTCTCTCTCTCTCTGCGCATGCAGTTTGTGCCTCTCTATCTCTATACCAGTCTCTGCCACCAAACGTTGTTGCATTTTTTAATTTTGGTTTTGGCCCCTCTGGCTATATAAACTGTCAATCATGCATCCTTGGCAGCAAAGCCAAAAACACAAGCCCGGACACGACGGGAGGCCCAACCATCTGCAGCACCACCCTGCATTCCTGGCCGTGTCTCTGTTTGTGCGAGCCTTCCCCTCTTGGCCTCTCGATCGTCTCCCCTACAGGGAGAGGGAGGGCTACAACACAACACACATGAAGGACCGCCGAGGCAGCTCCGGCGGCGTCGAGCGCTTCGCCGTCTTCCCCTTCTCCATGGGCTGCATGTCGCAGTCCGCCGTCTCCGTCGCCGACCCCAGCGAGAAGAAGCCGCAGGGCGACCCCTCCTCCTCCTCCTCGGCCACCGCCACGACCACGGCTCGGAGTAAGTTCTTGATTGATGATCACGAGCGACACGATCGAGTTCAGATGGAGCTTATGTATGGTTTCAATTCTTCTTTTTAATTAATGCAGCAGCAGGTTCGTCAGAGGATGGTGCCGGCGAGACCGTGAAGGAGAAGGCTGCCGTTGCCGCGGCGTCGCCGGGGCTCGTGGCGGCCGGGGTGTCCAGGCTGATGAAGGGGATCAAGAGCCTGTCCCTGATGTTCGCCGGCGACGGCGGCGACGAGGAGGAGGAGGAGAGGGAGATGGTGATCGGGTACCCGACGGACGTGCAGCACGTGGGGCACATCGGCTGGGACGGCCACAACAAGGTCGGCGCCATGGGCATGGTGAACGCCTTCTCCCTGCCCTCCTCCCTCTCCCTCCGCCAGCTCGAGATGGCCATGGACCAGGCGGCGCACGCGTCGGCCTGATCATCGGCTGCAACAACACACTTGAGAGCTCGTACTTCTCAGAATCTCAGTGTCAGTGGTGGTGGTGGCGCTAGCAGTAAAATCCATTGATTGGTTGGTTAGCAGCACGGAGATACTGATGAATTGCATCCAAAGAAAATTCCCATGTGTTGGTTACTACTTATTACTGCTGCTGGTGCCGTAAAAATCTCTGTCGATCATCTGGTACATGCATGCCTTTGGATTTCTTTCTTCATCTTTTGTCCTGGTGAGCGCATGAGACGAGAAGCATATTTGTGTATATATGCATGCCAACTTGTATAGATTGTGAGAGTTGCCATCATATCTCCATCAACACTGCTGGAGTATGTGTCAGTTTGTGCCTGCTGTGACCTCTCTCTGTTTTCCATTTTCTTTGTTTTTTCTTCATTTTCTCAAAAAAGAAAGAAAGAAGAATTGTTCATGGCTAGTACTATCTTCGAATGTGATGAGCTAGCAGAGGAGGAATTGACTATTGTTACCGTGTTCTGGCCTTCTTCGATCTAGCGGTACAAGAATGGTGGTACACGGGATCAGTGCTGCCAGTAGTAATGAATTGCAAGCAAGCATAACACAGTACGTGCACTGATCGTGCATTATGTGTTTAATTTGCATTGCTGGCTCAACAACAATAACAACAACGTTAATCCATCATCATGCGTACACGCATACTACTGACTGACTGCTAGCTGCAATGCCAGCCACTGCACCCTGCTGCTCCTATGCGGCTAGTGATTAAAATGATTCAGACGAATTAACTAATCCGTAAGGCCAGTACACGTAGCAATTATTCTAGAAAAAAGTTGGCAACCACCGGGTGTATGTGCACGCGTACATGGTGACGGTGAAGGGTCCAGACTCCAGCAGCCAACCTTTTTTCGGTTGCTTATCACGTCAAGAATATGACATGGCGATGGGCTACTGTTCTGTCGTTGCTGCTTCTAGTGCTTTAACTTTGATGAAAACGCTATTAGCTTTTTTTTGAAAAGGAAAATTTTATTAATTTCAAGTACGCTTACACCAAAGCGATACAACCATACTTGAATAATTCCCGGCCTCTGCCGAAACGCACACAGTCTAACTTAATAGAAGATAAGTCATCACGCTCCGATGATTATCAATCTGTAGACTAGACCGTCACGCTATTTGCTAATGACGGAAAATATCACACACATGAACTCCTTCAAACTCTATAGTTAGAAAAAAATATGCAAATTTGTGATGTAGGCAGGATTGAGCTCGTGGGATCCACATGTCATAGACACGGGCAATGGCGAACCCGTGACTCGGAAATTCACAGTATATAATAACATATAAAGAATCTTCCCGTAGCATACTGTCACAGTCTTGTCCCACGGGACGATTAGGACAGTACTGCTAGTGGCCATGATCAATGGGTGCGATAGCTCAGCAGGGCAAATCATTTCGATAGTGAATTGAATTCTGATCCATGGCCACCTAGCAGGCCTTGTCTTCATGCTCTCTCTCTCTCTAATTAAGTAATCTGGCCCTAAAAATAATTGATAAATCTCACCAACCACGGATTAATAAGATGCAACTGTCAGTACGTGCCTAACTGCAGTTAGCCCTCTGCCCGCAGCTTTGGTTCCATTTTAGGTTTCCGACAAATTGGCACAAGTTCTTTATAAGTAGTACGTGCAAAGAAACCGAATTTGGTGTAATGATCTGATGTTATCGGTGATGAGTACAACTAGGGGTACGACCAGCAATTAATTGGATGCAAATGCCAGGTTGATTGATATGCTAGATTTTAGAATATGTAAAGCAAGCCTTTTATATCTTTAAAAAGGAAGATTCTCGGTGACAGCAATATACATGATTTACAAAAAAAAGTAGTCAAAGAAACAAAACTATATACATGCATTCTTTTATTTTAGAGTGTTGGCAACAAGCATCGTACCAGAGCAATTCATTTGTCTGGGTTATGCCTGGTATGCAGGGACACGGTCCCACCTGTCAGCCGGTGGACTGTTCTGTTAGTGGGAATCTTAAGGTACAAGTGCCTGTCTGGTTCTTTATCATAAGAGGATCTGGATTAAGTGAGACTGATCAGTCCAGATGCTGTTTTTAATGTGCTTAATCAAATGGGAAGAAAACAAACAGCACAGTGGGGCAGAGCGTTAGCTCACAAGTCCTTATTGTTTAGGGTGAGCTTTGTTATGGAAAGAAAGCCAGCCCGTGACAAACCTAACTGCATCATCACCACCATCGCATTACTTCATGGTTGTTGACGGCAATGTATAGACCAAAGCTCCTACTATTATTTCCAGTTTTGAGTTCCAGGTTTGGGTGGAGATCTTGATTTGCAAGTATCCATAGTTTCTTATGTAGAGTAGGGGTACCTGTCTGTGAAATGAAAAAGGGTTGTGATTACAATGATGCAGTATATGCCTATATTTCTTTTTTGTAAAAGTTGTGGAATATTCGTGGATGCTTGGGTTGATGGATAAACTTAGAAAAGCAGCTAGAGTTTACTTGCTTCAGAAGCCCTATCGCCCTGCAACATACTGCCGGAGGGAGAACCATGAAGGCGTACAGACTTGCTTCTGTTCAATCTGAAAAGAACCAAATAGGAAACCTGAAAAGAAAAGGAACAAGCAGCACCTGTTACTTACTGGCTAATTTAGTTGTTTTCTTGAAGCGAAATACAGAAAAGCAGGATACCATTACATTACAAGGCACTTCAGATGAAAAGGGAGACTCTTCAGAAAGTCATACTTCAAATTCATAAGAGATCACATGCCATAGACCCTATTCATACTTTGGCATCATATTGCAGCTTGACAACTCTCTCAACTCACGAGACGGAATCAACATAAATTATTTGGCCAAGTGGTCAGCCATTGGTTTTACGCAACTCTTGTTCACATCCATCAAACAGACAGCTGATTGTGCTCTGGACTTGGCCGAAATTATAATTCTGATCTCCCTCAGTATCTATGCAATATAATCTCTCGACACAACAGAACAATATCACAATTCACAAGTTGCACACTAAAATGGAATTTAACTCAACATCAGCTGCTCCACTGATAGTGATGCCTTGGTGTCTGACATTCATCAAGTAAGACAGTGAATCATGAGTTACCACCTCACCTGGGATCAGCACTGGGATACCCGGTGGGTAAGGGCAGATTAGCTCACCACAAATTTCACCAAGGCTGTCCTCAATTCTCACTCTCCTCTTCTTTGAAAAGAAGGCCTCTCTTGGAGTCAGATGCACAGAGATCTTGTCTAATGGGCGACAAACACAATTTTCTTTCATAGGTTTGGAGCTATTTGCAAAGAAATATTTTTCTGATAGATGCTTTGCAGATTGCACAAGCTTCTCAACATCTTGCACTCTGGTTCCTAAGTTAACTGTGAATGTCACTGATCGTGTGCCAACAAGCTCAGATACGATTTGATGACCTTCATATAAAATGTCATCGGCTTCATATCCCGACAATTGCAGATCTGAAGCACTTAATGTAAGACGCAATTGATCAATAGCAGGGAAATCAGAGGCAAAACATGGCAAGTCCAGAACAGATATCCCTGGGATTATCACCAGCTGGTCTTTTGTTTCTGATGCTATAGCTAATGGTTCCTCAAATATATTTGTGTTCTTGCTAAGATGATCTCTTGCAGCATCCAAAGATGACAGTAGGAGGTAACTCGGGCTCGAGCTCTGGAGGACCTGAAGGCACTGGCTTACTTGATCTACATTCACAAGATCTCCAGCCGTATGAAGCATTGAGGACTGTGTGAGGGAGCACAGGACCTTGTGTGTGGATTGCACAGCCAGGTCAGCACCTTGCTCAATTGCAGTGCTTGGCAAACAGTCATGGAACCTGAAATGTGCACCATGTGCCTCATCAACAATAACTGGAATGCCTCGTGGGTGACAAACACTAACAATACCTTGCACATTGCTGCATACACCATGGTATGTTGGCGAAGTAACAAGAACAGCGCCAACCCTCTTTCCATCCTCCTCCAACTCTTTTACTGCTTCGTCCACCTGCAAGGGGGTGATACCACCAGCAATGTCCCACGAAGAATTATACTCCGGTATTATGTATTTAGGAACCGCACCAGACAAGACCAGCGCAGAGATCACAGAAATGTGGCAGTTTCGTGGTACAATGAGGTAGTCGCCGGGAAAACAAGTAGCCATCACAGAGGCCTGTATCCCACAGGTTGTTCCATTGACAAGAAACCAAGTTTTAGATGCTCCAAACAATTGAGCTGCTCGCTTCTGAGCATCCAAAATCACACCTTTCGGGGAGAAGAGATCATCAAGCTCTGGTAGCTCGGGTAAGTCATGCAAAAATGCCCCTGACCCAATAAGTTTTGATAAAGAAGATGGAGCAGCTTTTCCTCTATTGTGTCCTGGGAAGTGAAAGCAGGCAACATCTTGACTGGCAGTCGATTGCAGTGCCTGAACCAGAGGGGCAGTTCCACCTTGAATAACTGCTGAAGATTCAGCTGGTGAAACTTCAGGCTCAGATATCCTTGGCGTGCTCGACGATGTGCCACATTGTACAACAGCATGTCGTCTGTGAGATTCCTAAGAGGCAAGAAACTTTGTACAGTCACATACAATACAGTAACTCAACCGAAAATTTCAATTGTCACAGGTAAAACATACAAAGAATATTTTAATTACGAGCTACTCTGGCAGAGGAAGTACAGAGCATCTTCAATAAAAGTTTCAGCACAAAGGAGAGCGAGCATGAGTAAACAAGTATTTGGTAAAAAAAGAAGGGAGAGAAGAGGCTGAACAGATAATGAAATAAAGTTACTGAAAAGTAATACCCTTCACATGATGCACATGGATACACACAAATCCAATGGGATTGGAACGGCAAAGCCATAGTTTCAGCAGAGAATCTGAAGTTACTGGTGCAGCTTAGTGCCGTACATTAAAGCCAAATTCCTCATTAGCAAATAGCAGTCTAATTTACAATGGAAAAAAAACATATAGAAGCAGGAAACTATGAACTGGTAGTCGTCTGGTAGTTTAGTAGATCATAATTTAAGAACAGCTGCAGAGCAATATCCGCAAACAGCTTGTGGGCACTCCGTCAAACATAGCAGAACATCTTTCGATTACCAGGACCCGGGAACCCCCAAATCTCCAATAAACCCACATAAAAGGAAGAGTTCGATACAGAAAACGGAATGCGCACCTCACAGCAGCACTAAATCCCTGATCAAAACTATTGGAACGAAGAAGAACACACAGGTTCCGAGATAAGCCAAAATCATCCAGAGGACGAAGCCAAAGCCAGTGAGGCACAAAGCCGGATGTGAGCAAGACGAGATTACCCTGTGAGGTGGGCAGCGCGAGAAGAAGGCGAGCGAGCTGCTGCCGGTAAGGAAGTGAGCCATGCTTGCGCGCTGTCGTGTTGCTGCAGCACGGGGCACCCGTTAGTTCAGCGAGAGACGGGACGTGGACGACGAACTGAAACGAGGAGGGATTAGGTTTTCAATTCCGGTAGACAAAATTTTTCGGACCTCACCGATAAACACGAAATATCAGAAATATCGGATCAAATTCAAACAAATTCAAACAGTTTTTTAAAAAATTTGGCAAATTTCACTAGGAATTATCTCTAGCCATCATATATCACAATTGCATATACTAGAAGATGTACAGTAGCAGAATTTTAACGACAACCAAAGATTCAGAACAATGGAAAATGGACATGTTGGACTGATACTCTTGAAGATGTGGTTGGTGAATCAGAAATTCGGAAGCAAGATGAAGCCACGCGTGCCATAGTTTCGCAAATCATAATCATGCGCGCGCGCGCAGGACAAGAAGTATTCGAGCAGCAAGACAGGGGAAGACCGGACGAGCACGGCCAGGTTGTGGAGCAGGAGCTCCAGCTCGGCGCTCCGGCTGTCAGATCCTGCGCGACGCTACGAACCCGGCGGATGAACGCCCTGGCGAGCAAGTGCAGCAGCGAGTAGCCGAGGACCGCGAGTGACGAGCAAGCTCTGCCACCGCCGGCCGGGGTGCGTCGCGTGTGAATTTTTTTGGGGAAAAGAATGATTTGGAAACGATTTTTAGGGTTTGGCTGGGAGTATGGATGGGCCGGCCAGCGGGGAAAGGCCATATTGGGCCAGTTTGTTGCGGGCTGGCGCAGCAGCTGAATTTGGCTGAAAAAATTTGAACGGTATGATATTTTTTCGGACCCAACAGAAAATAACGCAAACGGATTTTCCGGCAAAATTGTGAACTCAAGGCGACTGGGCGATAACGTTTTCGGCCCGAGCAAATGTAGCCCATCCCAATATGATTCGGCCCATGTAAGGACTCCAAAGTCCATGTGTGTGGATTGGTTTCCGTTTCACGCCAGCAGGGTAAACAAAACTAAACATATGCAGTTCCATTTCCAGGTACAAGTCGGGAGATTACACAGGCTTACCACTCGAGCAGTGAAGCTAGCGGCAACTGTTTGGTTTCTGTTCTGCTAAAGTGACTACTTGATAGCAAAATAGTTAAATATCTCTCTCAAGTTTGGTCCACAATCCAAATGCAAATAGTCCATTCTTCAAATTTTCATGTGGGATCAAAATGGTTCTTGGGGCTAACATGGCATGCCATGTCAGTTTTGATTGTCCTTGGATGAGTCAGCATGTTATACTGTCTCATTTACCCTTTGTTTCATCCATTTTGTATTATGATAGTTGGTTGCACAAAATCTCTAGTAAAATCATTTTTACGTCAGCAATGTTCAGGAAATTTAGATAGTCAAATATAAAAAGACTTGATTTAGATGAACCCCAAAATACTTATATTTGTAGATATAGGAAGAACAATGTAATTTGATCTCTGCATGCCGAGAGATAACTGACCAATCCGGTGACTTAATTTGGTAATAACCAACTACGGAGTAACTAACGAGCTAGTAATCACTAATCAGTAGGCTAGTCTGGTCGACTTGACGAGGCACTTGTCGGGCTCCCGGACGATGTAAACCTCGTCGCCGACGGTGGCGTGCAGGTCCTGGTTGCGGTGCCACCGCCAGAGCGCGTGCGTCTCGTTCTTCACCTCCAGGATGCCGTGCCCGAAGCTGCTCTCCCTGTAGGCGCTGTACTCCGGCTGCCGGTCCCAGCAGAAGCTCCCGGCGGCGGGGCCCGACGTGAAGTTGGAGGCGCAGAAGCCGCCCATGAAGGGGTCCGGCGTCGACGCCGGGTCCGGGCAGTGGCCGGCCTCGTCGGCGTGGCTCGTCGCCATCTTCTCCCGGTTGCCGCCGTCACCCACCGAGATGTGCACGGGGCCGCACGGGTCCAGCGTGTAGTTGAACACCCGGTTGGATCGCTCGTACGCGTGCACCTGTGACATGATGACCATCCATCGAACATTGTTCAGACAAGTTTTCAGACAGTGGTAAAGGCTTGCAGGCGATAGCGATTGGCGAGGCTTAATTACATGGCCGGTGAAGACGACGTCGACGCCGTACGAGTAGAGGAGCTCCTCCATCTCCACCCTCATGCACTCGGCCTCCCTGTAGTGAGCCTTGTAGGTGGTGTACCAGGGCGCGTGCCAGCCGGCTATCAGCCACGGTGTCACTGACCTGTCCACCTTCTCCAAGTCTTTCTCCAGCCACCGGTATTGCTCACCTGACCGCCACAAATTGATACTCACTTTGTTTTGCAGTAGTAGCCATATAATTAGTGGTGGAAACAGAAACAATGGAGGATTCAGCTTCTCCGCTCATCATTGATCAGGACGGAATAATGTTCTCGTACTGAATTTTGATTACTTGTGACTTGACAATTGTTTCTGTTAGATGATAGTGCAGTGTCACCTGATTTCTTGTAGTCGACGTACGCCGCGAGCATGAAGAAGTGGATGCCACCGACGTCGAACGAGTAGTAGAACGGGGAGAAGGATCCGCTCTCCTCTGACGGGAACGCGAACCTGGAGCTGTAAGACGCAAACGTCTTGTTGTGGATCTGCTCCTCGATCTCATGGTTCCCTTCGACCACCATCATCGGGATGCTGGACGTCACGGGCTCCATGTACCTGCACGACGACAGCCATCTCGCTCTCAACTCTGAATCCCCACTAGCTAAGCATCCTGAACAAATTACTATATCTGAATATGGTTCTGAAGAATGTTCAGAGATTTCTTTCAAAAAAGAATGTTCAGAGTTTCAGACACCTCAAAGCAGAGAGCAGAGTTTTGTTGGTAAGTTTGGTACCTTCCCCAGTAGTCCCAGCGCGGCTGGTAGGTCTCGTGGACGGGCGTGGAATTGGCAAAGGTGCACGAGTAGCAGTCCGTTCCCGTGCCGTTGGTCAGGTAGAGGTTGGCGTAGCAGACGTCGCCGAGGAGGAGCACCAGGTCGGGCTGGTTGCGCACCATGTGCTCCACCGTGGACGTGGTGTTGTACGTGAGGCCAAGGTCCCCGACCACGGCGATCCTCCCCGGGTAGCTCTTGGGCCCGACGGCCGGCATCGTCCGGAACGCGTGGACGCCGCTCATGGCGTTGGGGATGGCCGGGTCGCCGCACTGGTAGTAGTACTTGGTCCCGGGCTCCAGTCCTTGGAGGCGGACATGGTGGATGATGCCGGAGGTGTAGTTCTGGAGGCCCTCGAAGGGGTAGAGCTGGCTGTACACGAGCGACTCGCCGGCGGCCTCGTGGAGGAGGGAGTCGGCGGCGAGGCCGTAGCGCACGACGCTGCCCACGGTGCTGGGGTCCAGCGGCTTGACGGCGCCGCCCATCTGGAACTCCCCTGCGGCGACGGAGAGAGCAACCGGCATCAAGACAGGACGCGCGCCCTTGCACGCCCAAATTAAAGAATCGTTTTTTTTCCAGGTGTGCTAGCTACCATCCGTACCTGTAATCCAGGAGATCCAGGCGGAGGTGGACTCGGCGGAGAGCGCGACGGCGACCTGCTCGGGCGCCCAGCCCGTGACGCGGCGCTGCACCCGCGGGTCCGTGTCCGGCAGGTCCACCGCGTGGCCCCTGTCCCCGAGCGGCACCGTCACCGACCGCGCCGGCCCGGACAGCGTGGACGCCGGCTCGGCGGAAACCGCGGCCGCCGCCGCAAGCAGCAGCGGGAGGAGTGAGGCCCGGCGCATTGCTGCTTCCTGCTCCCTCGCCGTGGGGCTCCGTCCGTGACAATAGAGCGCCGCGACAGATTGGCGGGTGTGGGGGTTGATGGCGGCTGGGATTTATTTGGGTGGAAATATATAAGGCACGACCGAATGGGCTGGCCGGCTGGGTCCTCGAAGAGAAGATGCGGCGGCAGCTGGAGCATGGAGATGGAGGATGGCCGGCACAGTTGCGGCGGCGGGCCCCAGCCACGGCGGCGGATTTGGAACTGGCCGGCCGGGCGCGCGGGCGGGGAAGAAAAGGCAAGGCGCCGGGAAAGGGAGTGCGCTGCGTGCTGGTCAGCGCCGATGCGACGTGGCGGACTCCGCATCTGAAGTTGATGCTGTCTGCGGTGCTGATAAACGATGCTCCGTCCTAAGTTTTCAAAACTATGCTCTGTCCTGCGCGGCCGGCCGGTCTGAAGCTGAGAATTTTAGCACTAGTAAACTCCTTGCTACTGTAATTAAGATGAGGAGCTGCCGAGCCGGGGTTTAATCCCGCATCGTCATCGAAGCCGAATACCTACCTGCAGCTCCAAGCTCAGGTATAGTAGGCTTGCTGAAGCAGCTATCCATGATCTATCCGATCCACCTTGGTGTGGTGGTGTGCTTGTGCTTTGCTCCGAAGGAAAAAAGAAAAAGAAAAAGAGGACAGACGAGACGACACCGGTGACGTCAGCGCCGGGGCGGCTTGCTCTGGAAGGCAAGGAATATCCCAGCGGCACCAATGGAAGATGCCGCCGCCGACCGATGAGATAGGCTCCGCTGTCCGGATGCTCCGGCCACCCATGGGCCCTCTGTTGGTGTTTTCCGTGAGGTCCTCACTCCTCGTCGGAACAAATTGCACGGCGCCGATAGACTAGCGTAGTGGCGTGGACTGTGGGCAGCCTCGATTAGGGATGGAGGGGGATACTCGACGATATTTTAGATTAATTAAATAATTACGATGTATACCATTACAGTTTATTTATATTTCTAAATTATTTATGTATAATATCATTTAATTTTATTTTATTAAATATTTAGATCGATTCGATAATCCAAAATAAATATAATTTATAAATATAACTTGCATGGTTAGCCCTGATCGATCCCACTCTTACTTTTGCTCTGCATGCATTCTTCCGAATCTAGGATACTAGCAAGCTACTGTACTCACATGGCTGTCAGACCCGGGGCCACCGGGCTGGGCACATAACATAGTTTAAAGAGGTCTAAGAGATTAAGTCCGTCTTATCTCTTATTCATTTTCTTTATCTCTTGTTTATCCCGTTTAAATAGGAGATAGAGCTAACCAACACGGAGGGGATCTACTCGAGATATGTTCTGGTATGATCTCTCAGCGGAGGTTGGTTAGCACCTTTGTAACTCTAGCCTCTCGGATATATAAGGGAGGTCAGGGACCCCTCTAAAAACAGAAGATCATTAGGTCGTTCTACACCAAAGGCAATACAAACCACCATACAGGACGTAGGGTGTTACGCATCTTGCGGCCCGAACCTGTCTAAGCTTTGTGTTCCTTGCACCTTCGAGTTCCTGATCTCGGCGTCCCTCAACCCAAAACTTACCACCTTGGGTATATCCCACGGTGGGCAGCCGGTTAAACACCGACAGCTGGCGCGCCAGGTAGGGGAGCGCGTCGAAGATCCACCGGCGAGCTCGATGGCATCTTTCAATTTCATCAGGTCAGTTCCCTCTTAGGGTACGACATTCGTTTTTGACTCGTGGGTCTGCATCGCAAATGGTGCGGATAACTTTCGGCGATTCCTCGTCGACATGAGGCCAAAAACCCTCGCTGCGGATCCTCGCAGCGGCCTCGACAAGTTCGTCGACGAGCTCGACAACTTGCCGCTCCATACTTCCGCAGCACAGGTCGAGATGGAGTCTGCTCCAGGTTCGACTTCTTCTGGTGTTGCGACAACTTCCCCTAGTTTGGACTTGTTCCAATCTAGGGATCCGCATGGTCGATCTCAACTCGGCTCATGCAAACCGGCCACTGATCTTCAGGAGGCCAACGTCGCTGGGTCCCTCTCCATGTTAGAGAAGGATCTGGACTTGCTGCTCCAGGACGGAAAGCCTGAAGCCACCGCGTGTTGGGGGGCTTTGGGTTGTTCCGGTCCCGGTGATTTGGTGATCACCTCTCTGCCAAAGGGGCGCATTGTGCGTTGGAGGGGTATGATGCTCTCCGATCTACTCGAGGCGGAGGGTCGACTCGTGGCTCACCTCGAGCCATTGCCCTTCCAAGAGGGCAGGCCATTGGCCACCGCGGTGGAGGGGTCGACTGAACTAGTCGACGAAAGCTTTCACGACCTTTCCTCCCGCCAGGTGCTGATGGCCGAAGAAGGCGAGGATGATGGGGATCTTCCCATCGTCAACTTTGAAGCGATCTCCGAAGATGAGATCACGGCCAATGCTGGCGACGAGAACGACGCCGATCGAGAGGCGCGGAGGGTCAGGAACAGGGCCCGCACAATCCGGCGGAGGAGGGCCAACGAGCGTAGGCGATCTATGCATCACGAGCTTGACCCTGAGTTCGCAGCCGTAAGCGAGCGGGGTTTCAGGACTCCGGTGGCCAACATCGCTAGGGTGACGGCCATCCTCGAGCGCAGCCACGATCCGGAGGTACGTCAAGCACTCCTCTACGCGCAGAGGGCTTGGATTCAGCTGGATCAACACAACCCGGCGCCCACCATCCGGGAGGAGCGCGTGGGCGAGAGTCGAAGTCAGGCTCACAGCCGAACAGCTGACGGCCGTCCTCAACACCAGATCAGCAACGACAATGCGCGTGGGAGCCAGGCCCCTGGCGGGAGGCAACAGCCACCGCAAGGGGGTCACCCGCGACAGGCCAATCATCGACCTCCTTCGGAGGACCTCCGCTAGCACATCAATGAAGGTCGCGACGCGCGGACCGTGATCTCCTCCAGGCGCAAGGTCCGCGAAGAAGTCGAGACTGAAGGTACTGACTGTAGCGATCGATTCCCTGCTTTTTCTGCTCGTTTCAGCAGCTACAAGTACCTAAAGGGCTTCAAGCCGATCGGCATCACCAAGTACGACGGCAAGCAAGCCCCTCAGCAGTGGCTACGTTGCTAGTCCACGGCCATTGAGGTCGCAGGGGGTTCAAACATCACCAAAGTCGTCTACTTCCCGATGGCTTTGGACCCTGCACCGCTCACTTGGCTGGAGAGCCTCGGCAGCAACTCCATCGACTCCTGGGAACGACTTAAGAAGGTCTTCATCGACAATTTCCAGGGAGCGATTGCCCGTGCAGGTACTCGACACGATCTTGCCCAGTGCAAGCAAGAATGTAACGAGCTCCTGCGGTCCTACACGCGTCGCTTCTTCGACGTTCGCGCTACTATCGCGAACATTTCGGAGGACGACATCATCGATTGCTTCTACAACGGCATCACCGACCCGGGCATCTACAGGGATTTCGGGCGGAACAGGCCAAAGACTGTTGCGGGCCTTCGTGATATGATGCACGATTGGTCCGAACAGGAGGAGAAGATGCGGGAGCGGTTCCCGCGGCGTCAGGATAGCAACCTGAGGCGTCCAAACGATAACCGCAACGACAAAGGCCAGCGGGACTTTTCGGGGCCACCCCGGAAGCGAAAGCCAGATGATGTCATCGCGGCTATCGATCGTCCTTCGCGGGGCAAGAAGTCGACGACACAGGAGGAGTTCAAGAAGCTCCTGCAGAAGAAGTGCCCATGGCATCCGGGCGCCAGCCACGCCGCCATCGACTGCTATCACCTTCGGAGGACGTTAAGTAACTCCGGTGGCGGAAAGAAGAACAAGAAGCCTGCTGACAAAGAACCCGAGGATGATGATCAAGAGGACCACGGGCGCAACCCGAAGTTTCAAGACGCGTCAAAAGTTGTCAACGTCATCTTTGGGGGAGACGAGGATTTTTGCTCCAGGCGGGATCAGAAGCTGCTCCTCCGGGAGATTTTGTCCATCGAGCCGGCGGTACCACGACCACTCCGTTGGTCGGAGGTCCCCATCTCGTTCTCCCGCGACGACCAGTGGACGAGCTTTTCGGAGCCCGGTAAGTTCCCTTTGGTCTTGGACCCTGTGGTGGCGGAGGTCAAGCTCACCAAGGTCCTAATCGATGGCGGGAGCGGGCTCAATCTCATCTTCGTCAGCACTTTGAAGAAAATGGGTCTGGATTTCAAGGACATGCTGGTTCCCAGTAAGTCTCCCTTCTACGGCATCGTCCCAGGTAACACGGCACACCCGCTGGGTACGGTGGTCCTCCCAGTCACCTTCGGCACGCGGGAGAACTACCGTACCGAGTTCATCAAGTTCGAGGTGGCTAACTTCGAATCTTCTTACCATGCTATATTGGCTCGACCGGCACTCGCCAAGTTTATGACAGTGCCACATTATGTCTATTTGCTTCTTAAGATGCCAGGACTCAGTGGGGTACTCACCCTCCGTGGCGACTTGAAGAAGTCATACGACTGTAATCAGGAGGCGATCCAATATGCTTCGACTACTCGCGTGCCAGGTGTTTCGGGAGAAGTACTCGCGGCCACGCAGCAGCTTTCCCAATCCGCGCTGGAGATTCCTTCCAAGAAGGCCAGCAAGTCGAGCATCCAATCGACTGATGACGTGGCCCTCAAGTCGATCCAGCTTCAGGAGGGAGACATATTCGCAGGGAAACCAGCGGATATGCCAGGGGTGCCCAGGGAGTTGATCGAGCATGCTTTGAATGTACATCCGAAGGCTACGCCTAAAAAGCAACGCCTGCGGAGGTTTGCCCACGACAAGCGTGAGGCCATTAAATGGGAGATCGCTAAACTTCTCGCGGCTGGATTGATTAAAGAAGTAATCCATCCAGAGTGGGTCGCGAATCCCGTTCTTGTAAAGAAAAAGAACAATGAATGGAGAATGTGTGTCGACTACACTGATCTCAACAAGCATTGCCCAAAAGACCATTTTGGGCTGCCGTGCATTGACAAGTTGTCGATTCGACGGCTGGTTGTGTCCTTCTTTGTTTTCTTGATTGTTACTCAGGTTATCATCAGATCGCGCTCAAGAAGGAGGGCCAAATCAAGACTGCCTTCATCACCCCGTACGGGACTTACGCCTACAAAACAATATCCTTCGGGTTGAAGAATGCAGGAGCAACCTATCAGCGTGCGATCCAGATGTGTTTCGCGGATCAGCTGCACCGGAATGTTGAGTCTTATGTGAACGACGTCGTCATTAAGACCAAGGCATCCAGCGACTTAATTGCAGATTTGGAGGAAACATTCAGCAGTTTGCGCAGATTTCAGTGGAAACTCAATCCCACCAAGTGCGTCTTTGGAGTGCCTTCAGGGAAATTGCTCGGGTTCATCGTCAGCAACCGGGGCATTGAAGCCAACCCTGTAAAGATCATGGCCATCACTGATATGGAGGCTCCGGCCACAATCAAGGATGTGCAGAAGTTAACAGGTTGTATGGCGGCCCTGAACAGGTTCATCTCCCGTCTCGGGGAGAGAGGACTACCTTTCTTCAAGCTCCTGAAACGCCAGGATAACTTCCAATGGACGGAGGAGACTGAGCGGGCCTTGCAGGATCTGAAACATCATCTTCAGTCACCTCCGATCCTTACAGCACCGTTGCCAGGGGAGGATCTACTACTTTACATCGCGGCAACAACTCATGTTGTCAGCAGTGCTATTGTAGTCGAGCGAGGCAAAGAAGGCCATGCGTTTGCAGTGCAGAGGCCTGTCTACTTCATCAGCGAAGTCCTCTCCGAATCCAAGGTACGGTATCCAGCTGTTCAAAAGCTCTTGTATGTAATCTTAATCACATCCAGAAAGCTACGCCATTACTTCGACGAGTACAAGATCACTGTGATCACGGACTTCCCGCTGACGGATATTCTTCATAATCAAGATGCCACGGGACGCATATCCAAGTGGGCAGTGGAACTGGGGGCTTTATCAATCAACTTTGAGCCACGCACTGCAATCAAGTCACAGGCTCTAGTCGACTTCATGGCTGAATGGAGGGAGAATCAAGTCCCAACCCCAGTGGACAATCCAGAGCACTGGACCATGTATTTTGATGGGTCCCTCAAGCTCGACGGCGGCGGCGCTGGTGTTCTGCTTATTTCTCCACGAGGTGAACAGTTGAAATATGTCCTTCAGATCCTGTGGGCGGTATCCAACAACGAAGCCGAGTATGAAGCTTTGCTTCACGGGCTCCGTTTGGCGATATCACTAGGGATCAAGCAACTACTTGTATATGGCGACTCTCTCCTTGTCGTTCAGCAGGTCAACAAGGAATGAGACTGCAACAAGGAGACAATGGATGCTTATGTACAGGAAGTGCGCAAATTGGAAAGCAAATTCTCCGGCCTGGAGGTTCATCATGTATTGCGGGAGCACAATGTTGGCACGGACACCCTGTCCAAACTGGGGTCCACGCGTGCCCGGGTCCCGACGGGAGTCTTCGTCCAGGAGCTCAAACAGCCATCCATCAAGTCTTCTCCGCAGGTAACCATTGACGTGGGTCCCCAACAACCCGATCGAGAGGTTATGGTGTTGCAGGAGGACTGGCGAGAGGCTTTTATCGACTTCATTCGAGACCAACGGCTACCAGCGGGAATCGACGCCAAGAGCGCAGAAGCAGCACGCGTCTCACGAAGAAGCAAGGGCTTCGTCCTGGTCGACGGCAAGCTCTATTGGCATGGCGCTCGGTCAGGAGTTCTCATGAAGTGCGTCACAAAAGGAAGATGGTTACGACATACTGCGGGAGATCCACGAGGGCGTCTCCGGCAACCATACGGCCTCAAGAACGCTGGTGGGGAAAGCATACAGGGCCGGTTTCTGGTGGCCCACCGGAGTGACCGACGCGGAGGATCTCGTGCGCAGGTGTCAAAATTGTCAATTCTTCGGCAAACAAACTCATGTTCCCGCTCATAGCCTCATCACTATACTGCCATCTTGGCCCTTCGCTTGTTGGAGTCTCGACATGATCGGGCCCTTCATGACGGCGCCAGGCGGCTTTACCCATGTGTTGGTGGCCATCGACAAGTTCACTAAGTGGATCGAGTACAAATCGATAGCCAAGCTCACGCCAGACCGGGTCGTCGACTTCATCTCAGATATTTTGCATCGTTTCGGCTTCCCCAACACCATCATCACAGACTTGGGATCAAACATCACGGCAAACCAATTCTGGCAGTTCTGCGAGAATGCTTGCATCGCAATTAAATATGTCTCGGTTGCACACCCAGGGCCAATGGACAAGTCGAAAGGGCGAATGGCCTAATCATTGACGGCCTCAAGAAGAGACTTTATGATGAAAACAGCAAGAAGGGAGGCAAATGGGTGCATGAGCTCTCACACGTCGTCTGGGGGCTTCGGACTCAGCCGTCCAAAGCCACATGCCAAACACCTTTCTTCCTTGTGTATGGATCTGAAGCCATTCTACCGGCCGATATCATGTGGAGGTCTCCAAGAGTCGAAATGTACAACGAAGGCGAGGCGGACGAGGCGCGGCAGTTAGAGCTCGATTCTGTGGAAGAAGCTCGTTGCACCGCTCTTGTCCAGTCAGCTCGGTACCTGCAGGGGATCCGGCGATATCATGATCGCAACGTCAGGGAGCGGTCATTCAATGTTGGCGAATTGGTCTTGCGTCGTATTCAGGACGAATCTGGCCTACACAAGCTCAACTCAAGGTGGGAGGGCCCGTTCGTCGTCAAGCAGGTTACAAGGCCAGGGTCTTATCGACTACAATTTTCTGAGGGTCACGACGTCCCGAACTCCTGGAACGTTCAGAACCTACGCAAGTTCTACCCTTAAGTCGAGGCCCGGCGATCGCTGAATTCCCGAGGGCTCGGAAGATCTCCTTTCCCCGAATCAATTTGGAGGCTATGAGCCACATGACTCGGGTTGTACATTCCTTTTTACTTACACGACGGCCATGGTTGCGTGCAGACACATACATATAAATCGACTTCTTGTCGTGAATGATGTGGGGGCTACGGCCACGATCATCTCCTTTCAACTCCCGTTCCTGATGGAACCCTCGGCTCCGACCAACCCCTTTACATATCGAGTTCCGCCGTGACCTTGGATGGTTGCACGCGACAGCAGTCGCATTTTTTTTTCCGACACAGTCGATCCGCTCGACTGGCTTACACCCAGTACGCTGGAAAGGCTCGCATAAAGAGCTATCTCGACTACATCTTGAGTAGCTGCACTCAGAACAGTCTTGTTTCTGCCAAAAAGAATGGCAAGCCCGCGGCACCGCCCGCACCTGCTCCTAGCAAGCTCGATCCGTCCGTCCGGGTCCTGCCTAGCTTACGGAGCACGCTCACAGTAGGAGCGACTTTCGACTACACTCAGAGTCGCCGCACTTGGGGTAGTCCTATTTTTCTGCCCTACTGTAAGCATCTAGGCCCTCAAGGTATGTTTTGGTGATTAATGATAACCATTACTGTGACTAATGAGTTTGTTCAGTTTAATAGATCATTATCGCTCATTTGGTCATATGTCAAAAGAGCCCCCTAATTTTCGTTATTCAAAAAAAGCGATCTCGGCATTCAACTCAATTATATGTCAAGACTAAAGATCTTTCTAGTCCTAAGTGTCATAAGGTTGAGAAGGACACTTAGGTTGGTATAGGTTTTATAGTTTTGTAGTGATCGCACTATTAAGAGGGGTTAAGGCTAAATAACTTGAGCATGGACATGGTCTTTTGAAAATGGATGCACACAATGGTCACTCAGGTTTCTAGAAGTTTAAATAAGTGGTTCTCAACTCATATCTTAAGAATATTTGGATTTCATTCAAGACTCAAATCGGAAAAGGCAAAATCAGAAAAAAAATCTTTAACACCGGTTTAACCGACGATCTCAATTTTCTATACGTCGGTTAAACGAAGTCAGCAGAGTCTGGACAAGTCAATACACCGGTTAAACCGACGTGTTTAAATTTAACGTCGGTGCATTAGTACAGAGTTGGTTTTTTCAGGGTATTTCAAGCTCTATACACCGGTTAAACCGACGATGTTTGAAATAGGACGTCGGTGCAGTTGTCCAGAGACTTGGTTTTTCAGTTGACAACTACAGTCACCGGTTAAACCGATGATACGTCGGTTAATCTGCCCAAGTTGTAACGGCTAGTTTTCAGAAGGGGCAGTTTACATTCATCGGTTAAACCGACGATGACTATTGGAGGTACGTCGGATTAACCGGCGCTATGCAGTTTTCTAGCAGCTTTTCTCCAACGGCTCTATTCGTGTGAGCTGCCTATATATACCCCTCCAATGGGTCATTTTGCTACTCTTGACACCAGGCAACATCCAAACACTCATACTATAGTCAAGAGCCACCTTGAGCTTCATCATTTCACATACTTGTTCATTCAATCAATCAAGAAGTAAGATGAAGGATTTGAGTAGAGAGAAGCTTGTGTGCATCCGTTCTTGGTGATCGGTTCTTGCTCAAGTGAAGGCCTTAGCTTGTTACTCTTGGTGATTGGCATCGCCTAGGCGATCTTGGTGATCGAGGTGTTTCTCGCGGAGCTTGCCAAGGATTGTGGGAGCCCGGAGAAGAAGATTGTACGTGGCTTGATCTCCACCACGTCAGGATGGTGAACGGAGACTCTTAGTGAGCACCCTTGTCTCGGTGACTTGGGAGGTGACAAGACTCTTTGTGAGTATCACAACGTGGATTAGGGGTGTGTGCCAACACATCGATACGACGGGAAAAAATCCGGTCGTCTCTTGTCCACTCTCTTTATTCAAGCATTTTCTTTCATGCAATTTATTCATATGCTTGACTTAGAGATCATATCTTTGCTCTACCTTACTAGGCTTTACTTCTCTTTTTATCTCTCTTAGCTTGTATAGATAGCTTAGTTATCCGATTGGTGAATTGGTGCCCTACTAGCATTGCATAGGTTAAGGTTGCTTTACTTTGTTTTAGAAATTGAAAAAGGCCCAATTCACCCCCCCTCTTGGTCCATCGATCCTTACACCTACGCACGGCAACCTCGCGACGTTGCTCGCGTGCTTTCCTAACAAGTTTAGACCCGCTCGATCGAGTTGTGGCTAATCTGTTAGACGCATATTAGCTACCCTTCGGGTCGTTGCACCCAAGGAAGCGTCTACTACTTAAGTCTTGTAAGCCTGGACCCCACTTCAGCTAAGGCACGCAAACAAGTAGAGATATCGCGTGAAGCATTTTCATACAGGAACAATTACTTGTTTCTCATACCCTAATCCTGCAGTACACTGTGTACAATTCGTTCTGCTACAGGTTGGGCCTCTCGCAGGTACTCGTCGAATCGCTCGTCCGTGCAGTCCGCCGCCATCCCCTGTGCAAAAATGTCTAGCTGCGTGTTTGGCAAGAAGGATTTCACATACGCCAGGGCATTACTCACGCATGCGACTGGAGCCTCAGATAGGAACTTGACCACTTTCTTCGGGGCTTCGCGAAGTCGCTCCAGCAGGGGCCGCAGGCTCGCTTCGCCTTCTTCTGGTGGATCCACCATGTCCACCAGCTCCTGGGCGGCCCCCCTGAGGTCCTCCAGCTCCTTCCGCTGCTGCTCATCCTTCTCGCCCAGCGTTTTGATTTGCTGAAGACAGTCGACGAACTGTTGTTCAGTGTCGCCAATCGCCTTCTGCAGCCTTTCGACATCATCTGTACGTCGATACAGCATATTCTTCATGTCAATAAGCAGCTCCTCTTTGTGTTTTATTACTTTGCTAAGCTCTGCGGTGAAGATATTTCAGCAACTAAGGGAAGTTACCAAGGCAAAGTACTCGAGGGAAGTGAGGGCCTACCTTGGTGCGCTTTCTTCTCTGCCTTGAGCTGCTTCTGGTACTCCGCTTGTTGCTCCTTGAGCTGTTTTTGGAGCTCGGAGTTGGCCTTCTCGAGGTTTTTCAGGTCATTCTTGAGCAGCCAAGTCTCTCGAGTTCTTTCATGCTTCAGCATATCCAGCTCTCGCTGCAGATAGCAGTTCTTCATAATTTCTTCGGAGACGCGCTTGTCCAGAACAGCTACCTCTCGCGCATCACTCACAACCGTGCTGAGCTTCTCTGATTTTTTCTGTGACTTCGTGATCACATGCTGCGCAAAAGGCGGAGATTGAGTCAAAACAACTCATCAATATGCACAACCGGAACATCACCCAAGTATTACCATGGAAAAATCGTATAACTCCTTGAAGGTGCTCTTGAAGGTCCTCAAATTCTCTGCTGTCAGCAGGGGGTCGTCCACCAGGTCGGTGGTGATGACGTTCTTGTACCCTGGCCCGGCCCTCAACATCTCACGGGGATTCCTCGAGGATCCGGCGACATCTCCGGGCAGCGGTTGCTGGACACCGGCAAGTCCACAATGTCGTCAGTATATTGTGCCCAGACCTCGGTAGCCGGTCGCCGACAGATACGCGCGTACCTGTGCCATCGGTAGGAGTGGCATCAGGGGTTTCGACTTGTTCTCCGCCACCAGTTTCGGTTTCATCTCGTCGGAGCTCGGGAGGTGGCAAGTCGGGAAGCGTCGCATCTGCTTCAGGGGCCAGCTCCGTGGGCACTGGCTCTCCGGGCGCCAAGGGCTAGGAGGCCGCAGCAGCAGGGGCCGGCTCCGCACTGGAAGGATCAGCCCGAGTTGACGGCTCTGGGGCTGCAGTAGTGGTGCCCGGGTCCAGCTGAAGCTGCACCGCGCTCGCAGCCCTGATGATGTCGAAGTTGTCGTTATACAAGCTGGCAAGAGCAAGATTTTCAAGCGCCGGAGGTAAACTCACAGTGTCGACTTCTTTTTGGCGGCCTTTTTCACCCGCAAGGCCCGTCGCGGAGTCTCTGTCGCCGGCGGCGAGGCTTTACCGGCCGATTGAGTGGTCCCCGCCACAGCAATGGTCACCGCAGCGACGGCGGATGGGCCCGTTCCCACCCCTTCGGGTTCGGTCCTGGGGGGCAGAGCAGGAAGGCTACAAGTGGATACTGTCAGTATTCAGTGCTACTGATACTTAGCAACTCGTCAAAGCGGCAAATCAGTACCTAGAGGACTCGACTTCTTGCGCCTTGCGTTTGCGCACCAGTCGATGGCCCTTTGGCACCAGTGGTAAAGCGCCGGTCAACTCCATGCTCTGGTCGGAGGAGTTGTCCCGGCGCGATTCTCCTTCGGCTCCTTCTTCCGCCTGCGAGCCCGTGCCTCCGGTGGACTCGCCGCTGCATTGAGCTGCAGCAAGGCGAGCCTTCTTGGCTGCAGCGGCAGCAGAGGGGAGGAGGTGATCCGGTTGGGGGATGTCAGGCTGCGGCGGGTAGCTGCTGTACAGTTCCGTATGTCCCTGCAGAAAGTTCTTCAGTTAAGTAACAGTGCAAAAGCGTTTATCTTCAGCAAAAGAAGTCGAATTCTTACTGGTTTGGGCGCTTGGCTCAGATTGGGGATTTTGGTGGCTTTTGGCGGAATGTGGATTGAAAGCGTGGTTTTTTCCCTACTGTTGTCGCGGGGTTAAATAACCAGCGGGGTCGGGAAAAGTTACTGTTCCGAAGTTCAGGAGCCACTTCCGAGAATATTCCGACGTCGAGAGGTCATTTGGTGGATTGTTTGGATTAAATATTCGATTAACCATTTTTTCAGGGTTAGTTAGCCCGAAGAAAGGGGTTTTTCGAATTAATAATTTAATACCCATCATCTGTACCATCGTTTTGGTAATTTTGCAAGTTGTCATTTTTTGCCTGCATGCCACGGTTGTTGGATCCTTATCTCCAAATTTTGTGGGATTTGGATTCAAGGCTCGGGGGCTGCGGGATACGTGGCATCGACTACTTATTTTTCAAATTTCTTTGAAGGATAAAGAGGATTACAGACAAATGGGACCCTCAGCCTGATTCTTCGATTCAATCTAAGGCTTGGGGGCTGTCGGTGTTTTTACCGTCGGCCTATCTAGGGATACCCTAAGATAAGTGTTTATTTGGTGAGGGATCGCCGGATCTGGAACTTGAAGGTGAACGCAAGGACACAAGATACAGATTTAGACAGGTTCGGGCCACTTAGAGTTGCGTAATACCCTACGTCCTGCTTGGGGTGTTGAATATTGCGCCCTGTGCTTGGGTGTTGAGCTGCCAGTAGGCGGCTCTCTGTTGGATCTCTCCCTCTTGGTGGCTCTAATTGCTCTTCTAGTTGCTCTTCCTATCTAGATACCCCTGCCCTCCTTTATATATCCCAGGGGGCGGGATTCCTAGTAGGATTACAAGGTAGGAGTCCCAATTGGATTACAGCATATGAGTCCTAATAGGATTACAGCGGAATCCTAGTAGGAATCAGACTTCTTTTAGCTCTCGGGTAGCTTTCTTGCGGTATCCAGGGATCTATCCCTGACAGGGCTACTCCACATGGAGTGCGATTTTTAAATCGCACACCATAACAAAAATTCGGGGCATGAGCACCTCATAGTTTCGATGCGGCCAAGCAAGTACTCGAAGAAGGTTTTCAAGAAGAAGCTCCAGAAGAAGTCGAAGACTGTTTCGAAAGTACTCGATAAGCCTGCAGTACTCAGCTACGAAGAGCTCGGGGGCTTGTCAGACCCGGGGCCACCGGGCTGGGCACATAACATAGTTTAAAGAGGTCTAAGAGATTAAGTCCGTCTTATCTCTTATTCGTTTTCTTTATCTCTTATTTATCCCGTTTAAATAGGAGATAGAGCTAACCAACACGGAGGGGATCTACTCGAGATATGTTCTGGTATGATCTCTCAGCGAAGGTTGGTTAGCACCTTTGTAACTCTGACCTCTCGGATATATAAGGGAGGTCAGAGACCCCTCTAAAAACAGAAGATCATTAGGTCATTCTACACCAAAGACAATACAAACCACCATATAGGACGTAGGGTGTTTCGCATCTTGCGGCCCGAACCTGTCTAAGCTTTGTGTTCCTTGCACCTTCGAGTTCCTGATCTCGGCGTCCCTCAACCCAAAACTTACCACCTTGAGTATATCCCGCGGTGGGCAGCCGATTAAACATCGACGATGGCAGCACTGCAGCTTTTGGTCAATTTCGTCGTCTCATCCACCGCTGGGCATGGCACGTAGTATGACTGACGTGTACCAAACCAAGAATGGCCACAGGGACGGTACACACGTGCTCTTCTTTTACACCGACAACCACCGTGCGGTAGTTTTAGGCTCAGTATAATTTTAGGCTAAAATGTAATCCTATCACATCAAAAAAACACACACAAAAAAGAAAGAAGTATTAAATAAAATATGTTTATAAAATCTTGTGCATAGATGGTTGCTAATTCACAAGATAAATTTAATAAATCTAACTAATCTATAATTTGCTACAATAATGATACCGTAACAATCCACTACTTATGGATTAATATGCTCATTAGATTCCGTTTCGCGGATTAGCCCAGGGTTATCCAATTAGTTTTAGTTAGATTTTATTTAATACTTTTAAATAGCAAAATTTTTCTTTAATGTGATGGGACTAAAGTTTAGCCCTCCGGATCCAAACACTTCCTTAATTTCGAAGTCATGTTATCAGACCATGCATTGATCCCGTTTGGATACGAAAGGCTAAATTTTAACTCCATCACGTTAAAGAAAATCTTGCAATTTAGAAGTATTAAATAAAATATGTTTATAAAATCTTTTGCAACGTATTTAATAAACCTAATTAATCCAATATTTGCTGCAATAAGTAATAGTAATGCGACCGTAACCATTCACTAACAATATAACGAATTAGTCCAGAATTCTGCAATTAATTTTATAATTAAATTTTATTTAATACATCTAACAGACAAGACTAATGTATTCATGGGCTGTACAGGAATTCAATCAGTACTGGGCCGATTTCGCCCCACACCGCTCCTGGGCCGGCTCGTGAATGCCACCCAACGAAACCTACGATAGAGGTGCGTCCCGACCCGACCCAAGCAGCGAGGGGGAGCAAAACCGCCGCCGCCGACCACCGCCCCGATTCGCCGGCGCTGCTCTCCCCGCCGCGGAGGACATGGCGTCCACTTTCTCCTTCCCGGAGATGACCCCGGCGCAGCTCGCGGAGGGGCTGCACACCTTCGGCATCGCGCCCACCGCTAACCTCCGCGCCGAGGACATTGTCATCCCGCAGCCCGACCTCCTCCCCGGCGTCCTGTCCCTCTTCCTCTCCACCGTCGTCGGGTACGTCCCCGCCGCTCTAACCCTCGCCCCCCGCTGCGCCCCTCTCTCACCTGGATTTCGATTTGCATTTCGCTCCGCAGCGACGACCCCGACGACCAGCTAGGGTTCGACCTGCTGCAGAAGCTCGACAACCCGGAGCTCTACATGGGCGCCATAGGCCTTAGGCGCATTTACCGGAGGGCGAGGGACGTCCTCGAGTCCATCCACTTCGGGGGCCTCACGTTCCGCGACTTCCTCCGCCCCGAACCGCGCCGCGTCGTCTACATCCTCAGCGCCATCGTCAACTACCTCCACTTCAGGCACGAGAAGCTCGCACTCCTCAACCCCATCGTACAAGAGTTCTCCGGCGTTGAGGAGCGCCTCACGGATGCCAGGGCTAGGATCGCCGAGGTCTCCTGCCCGTCCTTGCTTGTTCTTCGCGGTTTCTGCCTTTCTCTGCCTGGGGAAATTATTAAAGTTCCTTTCGGGTACTTCCCTTGTTCCACTCATGCAGCTTCAGAAGGTGAAAGAGGATCATGCGTACAAGGAGCAGATGGACGAGCCTGCCGTCCAGCAGCTGCAGGCGGAGGTCAACGCCCTCAAGCAGAAAATTCAAGAATACAACACAAAGCAGCTGGCTCTGCGAAGCAGAGCAAAAGCCATAGATGAAAAGAAAGAGGGGATTCTTGCCAAGGTGCGGATTCCTGTCCAGTGTTGCCTTTTTCTTCTTTATTAGATGGTGCTTGGGATTTCCTTGATATTTTGTTATTCTTATGCTCCGTTTGATCGATGCTGAAACAATTTTGAACCTCCTGCGAGTTACCAACCTGTTTTGGCTGGCCGCTGTCAATAATAATCTTCTCACTTCTAGCTTGCTGCCTTAATTACAACACTCAGTAGTTTCTTACTAGCCACCACATTATTTGTGGGTATTGCTGATAATTCCTGTAAATAAATTTTTATCCATGTAACTAAACATGTTATATTAAGTCTGTGCCTACAACATGGGCAATTAGGAAGTGGTATGAGTTACCAATGAAATTAGCTGATAAGTCATGTGGTCAAAAGTTCTGTTCAATACCAATAAGGTAACAAATTATGTTGAGATTAGTAGGTTTTGTTTGGCCTAGATTCAGTTCCAGGCTTCTAGGTTGCAGGAGTTACTTGATCTAGCACCTGTAGTTTTGGATTACCTGGAGTATATAACTGATTGTGAGCTACCGTTTGGTAGGTTTGTAGGCTCCATCCAGCATAATCAGAAGACATTCAAATTTTTAATCAGCCACTGGGTGCTGACATTTCTTCCAAACTAATAATTGGTATTTAGCTGCATCCACTTTACTCTTCATATGTGGACATTGGCTCGTCAAATTAAACTGGAATGTTGGTGCTCTATACAAAGCAACACTTCATAATGTTGCATTCACTGTTTTCTTTGTGTTGACAGATCTCCCAAGCTGATTTCGAGTTGATGAAACATTCCCAAGAAAATTCAAAGCTATTGTCCAAAATTGTTCAGTCCCCTGAAAAGCTTCAGGTAGGATGTTTCATTTTTTTATTTATGTTTTGTAGCAGGCATAAAGTTCATCAGGAAACTGATATATTTTTATTGAAATTACTATGCTAAAACCCTGAAGATTCCATTCATTGAAGGAATCCTGTAGGTCCAGAATTACTTTCCATGGTAGAACTGCATGCCATGGTTTTCCTTACTGATTTCCTTGAGGCAACTAGAACTAGTAAGGATGTTGCCATTCTTTCAGCTGTCAGATTGACTTTATCACTTGACGGTTAACTGTGACTATGCATGAATTATTTGTTTTACTTGCTATAGCAATCATCACAGGATGCTCTATCTTGTTTCTTGCGTTCGTTTAGAAAATTTTCATTTTTCCATAGAATCACCAGCGCTCATTTCTTTATGTGCTATGCTTGTCTTGTTGATGTGCATACGATGTCAAATTTATTGGATCAGAACTATGTACCTCAATCAGCTAATCTGCATCTTGTGCAAGCTGGTATAGTAACTATGGATTTTATTTTCTATTGAAGAAAAACCTTGAGGAGAAGAAAGGAGTCCGTGATGAGTTAAAGACCTTGGAGAAGATGGCAATGCATAAAGTCCAGGACAAAAACAATACTCTTGAGATGTATGCAAAGGTACTCTTTATGACAGACACTTTTTTATGCCGATTGGCACAACAATTTCTCACACTTGTTACAATCTTATAGTGGAATTTTCTATAATTTCTTGTAAAAGTTGCGGATCATGTGCTAGCAAAATAGTGCTTTCTGGTTCTCTTGAGTTACTTGTCCACGCAACTTCAGATCACTGTTTTCTTACCTCTACTGATGGGCCTTGCTCAAATCAGAAGAATCATTTGACATTTATTGTTGTTCCATGTGAGGATTCACCTTTCTTGTTCCTTGATACTCCATTGATGCAGTTGCATGATAAGTATCTCCATTTTGCAGGTCTGTGAGAAACTATCGAAGCATCTCTCTAAAATCGATGCTCTACATGAAACGGTATGAGTAGCTCCGAACCTTTCTTGTATGCAAGAATGTATTTCCCCCTGGCTGATTGCACGCTTGAGTCATATTGGTCTAACAATGACTGTACAAAATATATGGTACCTGCTAGAGCACTGCTGCTAAAGCTTCTGAGAAGGAGGTTAAAACACTCAAGGCCAAGATTAGTGATCAAAGTTTGGAGACGAAGACCCTTCGTATTAAAGCTGCTGAATGGCAATCAAAAGGTTTTACTTCTAATTTTTGTATTGCTCAAGTACTGTTCAGCCAGTTCTGAGTTCAAATGTCCTCATCACATCACTTTGCTCGAACATCTTGCAATTAGTACATGAAACCGAGGACCGTCTCAAGGCAAAGGAGAAAGAAAAGGACCAAAGAATTGGAGAGAATAAACAGAAGATGACTGCACTGAAATCTGAAGTTGAATCAGAACTTAAGTGCCTTGCAGATAGGGAAAGGGAAACTGAGGAGAAAGTTGCAAAGGTGACACTTCTCTCCTGATTTGTTCAGCTGTTTAAATTAGAATCCTTTCGAAATTACACTGCATGAGTTCCTGCATCCAATGTTTACTGCTTTACATATTACCTTAAATGATGCCTTGGAGGCTGATTAGTAGCTGTGGGCTCTATAAATCTAGAAGTTAGGAAAAAAAACAGGCTATTCATCTAGTACTTTATTACCAAAGCATGTAGGCTTCTGTCATTCTGTTTCTTTATGTTATGGTTCCTCTTTCAGAATTGCTGACATACTGTCCGCCTATCTGTGAACAACGCAGGCTGCTGATTTGTGCTCCCAAGCTGATGTGGTAGACGTTGCTGGCAGAAAAAAACGAGAGGAAATCTTTGCCAGGTTTGAGCAAGTTTGCGAGACGGTACGTCCCTAGCTAGAAGGGTGTTTGATTTCCTTAAGAGATACTCCTAGTCAATAAGGAGCACTTGTTTCCGTGTGGTTGGCTGCTGACATAACCAAATCTTTCTCCAGGCTGACCTGTACATGGATGGCATCGATCGTTCAGTCAAAGAAGTTGACGAAGCGAGTATGACCATTATAGCCCAGAGTGTCGCTTTATGTGACGACAAGTACCCTTCTGGCATGGAATGATGGATGTATATCCCCTTGTGTATACCTGATTACCTGTACTGGATTCTGGACAACATTTGCGTCTCGATCCATGCTGCTCTATTCCAGTATGGTCGTAATAACTCGGAATGCGGTTGCCGAGCTAGTGTTTTATTGCTGGCGTCCCGGTCGGTGGTCAGCCAATGGGAATGATTGTTCTCTCTGGATTGTTGTGGCACAACTCAATTCCACAACCGAGAAAGCAGCACAGATTCTAACAGTCGAGGATTCCGGCCAAGTTTTGGTTCGGGATCGAGTTTTTTGTTTTTTGATGGGGTTCGGGATCGAGTTGCCGTAAGAAGAAGATGGTGCCACAAGCTCTAAGTCGATACGAAACGGGTCTTTGTCAATTTCGTTGAACATTTTGTTCAGGTTCGTCCGCTAACATGTTTTCCGGCTTGCAAACTCTTTGCAACTACTACTACCTGCCTGCCTCGGGGGTATTCGCATTTGACAAACTTGGCTCGGTCCCTGACCGGTGGGACCACTTGTCAGCCGGACTCCGGCGTGCATCCACAGTTGGTCCCTTCCCGTCTCTCCTTTTCCCCCATCCTCCCAACCGGCCCGAGGTCCCGATTCCCGACCGCCGCGCTCACCTCGACTGCATCCCTCCGCCTCCGCCTGCTCCGTCCCCGGCAGGCACACCGACCCCGAGGCCCTCGCCGCCGCGCCGACCATGGTAAGCACTCACCTTGATTCCATCAATCCCCTTATCCCTTCCGGAGCAACGGGGTCTGCCTCAACCGTGAGATCTAGCCGATTTCTGGTCTCAAATCGACGCTGCCTCTAGCCGCCTCTGTGTCTCTCGGCCTCAAACTGCTAGAAAAATCTTTTTGGCTTGGCTAATAATGCTGACCGCGCTTCATTTCGGCGTGTGCTAAACCATCAACATCAGGCAGTATTAATGCGTACCTCTTCTCGCAGGCCAATACGCTGCGGTTGTACCTCACTTGCATCCGGAACACTCTGGAGGCGGCGATGTGCCTCCAGGTACTTTCAGCTCGACTCTCTCCCACAAGTACCTGCCGTTCCTTCTTGTACAATGCTCCTCCTGCTGCTCTCAATTCATCAGAATCATAACTTAGGTGATATGTGTTTCTGCTTTGCCACTAGAATTTTCCTTGCCAAGAAGTTGAGAGGCACAACAAGCCAGAGGTGGAGCTCAAGTAAGTCATGCTGCAAACAGGAATTTTCAGTCATTTTGTTTTGTGATGTACCACATTTGTCTGACCGATGCTCCGAAGAGTTCTTAATGCAATGATATTCAGGGTGTGAAATTATTGCCAGTGTCATGTTATGTTTGAAACCTTGCTCCTGTACACATAGTAACACATGCCTCTTTCTTTTCATCTTTGGTGCATTTATGGGCTCTGGTGCACTTTAAGTCCAAGTTTTTACTCGACGAATCTTGTCATGCTAGAAATATGCATAAATTTCCCTGATTAACTTCATAGAGTGCAGATTGCAAAGGTTAAGAAGAACACCGTCCCCATTGCTTGCTTCTTTGAGATGTCCCTGCCTGTATTATTTCTCTCGAACCAAGAACTGTGCTTATATAATTGTAATCTGATTCCATGTCGCCTTCTGTAAGTAGTAGTGCCATTCTTTTTGCTCGTGAATTTTCCACTTTACACTCGTTTCACGTGTTTCCTAGCAGCTCAAGGGAGTATATCTTTTTGCGCTTACTAATCCATCTTCAATTTTAATTCCTTGTTCACAGAACAAGCCCTGAACTTCTACTGAACCCGGTGAGCAAGACATCTCTGACAGCATCTAAAATTCAGTTTACAATTCTTCATTATTATTGCCTTTTTATTTTTGGAAACCATAACCATGTATTTCTTTTTTCTTTTTGAAACGGACATAACCATGTATTTCATTATGTATGAACCAACTATTGATGGCAGTGCTTTACTTTTTTTATTTGTAGCAAGTGCACTCTTTTATAATACTGTGCTAGGAATCACAAACAGCTCAATTTCATTTTTATCATGCTTAAGTAAATTTAAGATTATCACTCAATGCTGGACCTTCTTTCTTCATGCCATGATTTTTTTCTACAATTTATGTTTTTGTGAAGAAAAGAAATGGTTGCTGATATCAGTTCGAGCAATTTTACCAAGATACCTCTAAACAGAGGCTGGGTTGTTGCCAAAAAAATTCCATTGGCTGTTTATCTACAGATGCTGCTTACATGATTTCGTTACTTGTATCCTGAGTTGGGGAAAACATTTAGATGTTTTGCTCAGTATTTCAAGAATTGTGTGGTTTATAGTCCCATATTTGTGTACAGGTACTCATATGCCGCAATGAAGCAGAAAAATGTTTAATAGAGACTTCAATCAACTCTATACGCATAAGCATGAAGGTACCGTGGAGATCCTTGTTGTGTGTTTCTGTGGAAATAAGGGTTCAGTACTGCTATAGTTTAACATGTCATTTGGGCCATACAGTGATTTGTTTGTGTTATAGCTGTATACACATTGGTATAGAAAATATTTCAGGTAAAATGCAAACTAAAACGGTGAACTGATTGGCACAATTAATGGTGCATCTGCATGTGTTTAATACATTTTTTCAGGTAACCATTTGTCATCTGGTATATATTCAAACCTTCTGATTGATCTGACAGGTTAAGCAAGCGGATGAACTGGAAAACATTCTTGCAAAGAAATTTCTTAGGTTTTTATCAATGAGGGCAGAGGCATTCCAAGTGTTGAGGAGAAAACCAGTTCAGGTATCACAAGTAGTGCCTCGTAAACTAGGCAAAGGGATACAGTATTGTAGACAACTGAATTATGGCCTATGGTTTTTGCTGACCTTTGTAGTACTAGTTTCCATAATTTCATTTATCCCTATCTTGGCCTTGTCCCAAGTAGTGGCCAGTCCTATCAATACGAATGTTTGTCCTTCATGTTAGTTGCAGAATTCCAATTGTTTATAACTGAACTGCTGGCTGTGTATGGATTGTTTATGTTTCAGGGTTATGATATCAGTTTTCTGATAACAAACTACCATTGTGAGGACATGCACAAGCACAAGCTCATAGATTTCATCGTGCAATTTATGGAGGTAAGATGGTATAAACAAGAAAATGCTGATTGTTCTCCTTTGACATTAGTTTGTTGCTTTTACATTTGCCTGTTAGATGCAATTATGCAAACATTGTACATTTGTACTAGATGTTGGCATATAGAAATACTCACGTCGTTGTTCTTCCATGAACTTCAGGACATCGACAAGGAGATCAGCGAGTTGAAGCTGTCAGTAAACACCCGTGGCCGGCTTGTGGCGACTGAATTTTTAAAGCAGTTCATATGATGACTCAGCCATAGTAGTAGTACAGTGCTGATAAACGTCATGATCGCGGCCTGTAACTACGCCTCTGTTGCTCAGCTTAGGTTTTGTTTCTTCACTCTGATTTTTGTTGTTGGACAAGAGCTTTTGTAAATGCCTTTTGGAGGACGCATTCTTGGTTCCAGACCACCTGATTAATAGCTGACAATTGGCTTATAAGGCGATTTGCACTTATTCGTGTGGCGGTGTGAGAAGTGCCAACTTATTATTGGTTTGCTGCATGTATGGCCCAGTTGTCGTAGCTGCGCATGTATGGGCCAAGTTTTAGTTTAGGCCTCTGCCTCTCTGGTGTTAGCGCCTACCACCGGCCTCAACAGTCAACACCATGTTTGCCGGAAGTTCGTCCGCTTCCCCGTCGAGCACGGCCGAGGCGTCCTTGCACGCCCTCGGCATCCCGGCGCGGCGCACGTCGAACACCGCGAGAGGGCGGCTGCATTGCTTGGCGGAACGGATGCTGCCGGCCGACGAATCTTCAGAACGGTGCCGTGGCGGCGGAGGCGCGAGCACCACGCTCGATCACTTCCTTTTCCACTAAGTGATTGCCGCGCCGGCGGAGCTTCCGCGGACGCGCTCGGCGCGGGTCCTCGGTGCAGAGGCGGCGAGCCGGCGATGGCTGAGCCGGGGCAAACCGTCCGCGACTATTTTATGTTCTAAAAGAGACCTTAGTATTCGAGGATATGTTGAAACACGCCCCCGAATCGGATCATCCAATCTGGGAGGATTTTGAACCGTCGGATCGAGTATATGCGGATCAGAGCGGCGCGGGCCTAAGGACCAGCGGCTATTTTGCAAAATGGGGCTTAGTATTTCGCTGTCCCTTCAAATACGATCCAAATCGGGGGTGGGTTTGAGCTGTTGGATGGCTACTGCGCGGCCCAGATCGAAGAGTGCAGAAACGGCGGGGTAGAATTTTACAAAAACGACCTTCCAACGACGCGGCCGGTCAAGCGGGGAGGTGAACCAGGCAGAGCGCCCGCGGCGGCTAGCCGGCCGTGACGGGTCGCCGCCGCCGCTTCCTTCGGGTCTGCCCCTGACAGATGACTGTCGCCGCGAGGCGCGGGAGCGCGATTCCGTCTACTGCCCTCGAGGGCGGTCTGTGCTGCCGCCGCCTCGCACTACCAAGTACAGCTCCCCGTCAAGTACGCCGCCGGTAAGTATACAAAAAGAAAGTACGCCGCCGGCTTCAACCGCGTGTTCGCCGGCAAGGCGTTCCGCCACAACAGTCAACACGTCGATGAAGATGAAGAGCGATCGTGCGAAGCATAGCCAGAGCTGCAGGGCCCCTGTTTCAGAAGACACGAAACCATATGCCAGTGAGCCAGTCCTCCAGGATTCCATCAACCATCCTTGGCTTCGCCCACAAATCACAGCTTGGTGCACGGCATGGGGTTCGACACATGTGCCCACGTTCTGGATCCATCTACTACTGAATTCCCCATGCGCCATCCATCCCATCACCATCCCTAGCTCTGAAAATACCTCCCAAAAATAGAAGAAGAAACAATAAACTCTAACTAATACACACTCCGTCCGCACACCACCAAGATCATAAGTTAGGAACAGCATGGACGCCAAGAATCACATCATTCCTCATTCGAAACAGGGCATGTCCTTGGCTCTCTGACGCCATCCGGTAAGACTCTTGCTAATGAACAATTGAAGCTGCATGGACGATGGACCAGCTTATAGCTCAGCCTCTGCTAAGGAGCTGAGTCTGCAGGATCTGGTTGTCTTCCAGCAACCGGTCGTACTCCAGGAGCAGCTCCTCCGACTGCTTCTGCAGCGCGTTCACATGGGCCTCTGCTACCGATGCCTTCCTCTCGTGCTCTTCGGTTTCGGATTTCAGCTTCTTCATGCTCTCATTCAGCTTTGCAATCTCCCGCTGGAGCTTCTTCATTTCGCTGGAGGATTTATCCTCCTTCTCACGAAGGGATCGGTTCTCCATCTGAAGTTTCTCAACCTCCTCCCTTGATGTGCTAGATGTTTTCCGCAGAGTTATGAGCTTTCGCAGGTAGTGGTGCAGCCGGTCGATTACAAATGCAAGGAATAGAGTGTATCCTACAAGGAGAAATGAAATGTATGAGATTACTATTGCCAGGTTTAGTTACTAAAGAGATTATACAATTCTTTTCATTAAAAAAACATTGCCCTGGACTAAAAATGGATGTGTTTGACATTCACATCAAAGTATAGGTTCAGTGGGGATGTCAAATATCCTCCAAGGTTTACTTTTACCATTTTAGGTACGAATCTCCCTATGACAAGGAAAAGGGTAACAGAAATGAAAAATAAAAAGCAAGAGAAGAGTAGATTGAACAAACAGCTTCAAAGAAGCCAGAGAGAATTCTTAAGTCATGCTGTCATAGTAACTTTATTGGCATGGATCCGCTCTTCTGCGTTGGAACATTGGTACACAACCTACCTTTTTAGTTTGTACAGTTGTATCTTATGGATCTACAACTTCAGTACTGCATAGACAGATATGAACTCTAAACCAGGACACATCCTTCCTTATAAAAACGTAGAAATTTAATTCCATGCCTTAGCATTCACAATACATACAAATACAAATATATCATAACAATTTTACCAGACCGACCAGCTTTGGATAGAAGAGCATGGAAATCAACAATTCAAGTGCACAAATCATGACCTAAGCTATCAATCCCCTTCCATTATTACTACTACAGTCTACAATTACTATCTTGTAATACCTCTTTTTGTAATTTTAGCAGACTGCAAATGCCCGAATATGAAACAAATCCTCAAACCAATACTGAAGCCTCTCTATTTATTCCCTGAAATGCGAATGCTTTCAAGCTTACGCGTCATAATTCTTAAAAAGTTAAATTTTATAACTAAGATTCCTAACCCAAGAGTGTGATGCTGGTACTTAACTGAAATCACTAACAAATGCAAACAGTACTAGAGTAATTCCAAAGGGGGTAGAATGATTTGGGAGAGAATACACCTTAATTGTTTATTTTTTTATAAAAAAAAGAGAATACACCTTATTTTGAGAAGCTGCCTTATCTAACACCTCCTTAACATTCCTGAGCAAGACGGTACCCTGCCTATACAAGCTCTTGTCATTATCCCAGCCTACCATTTTCAAGACAACATTTTTTCAAGTCTCAAATCTTCACCACACACCACAGCATGGTCAGAATGCAGCGGAAGCTGGAGCCATGCATAAAACGAACTTGTATAAAGTTGGTATCTGTTAGGAGTATATTGTGTGGCAAAAACAAATTTGACAACTGGATACCTTACCTTCGGTTTCAGGTAAAATAAATATAGCTAAATTCTAACAGTACCAAACAATATCTGAAGAGCAAATAATGCTGCAACATGCTATTGTCATCCTTGATGCCTAGGGAGCAAGGGAAGAACAATAGTCCAATGCAATCCAATAAGAATGTTGGTGTAGTATCCTGATAGACTAATATAATCTATTTTTTCTTCAACAGTTGACTAACCAGGTAAACAAAGGAGATGACCACCAGTACTACCAAATGGAGATTATTAAAAGCAGCAATGCTTAATGGTAAGTAAGATGGCAGGAACGTTGCTTTGAGACTATGCAAAGTATTGGTTCTGTTTAAAAACACTGGATTGGGTAACCTGTAAATTTGCTATTCGAGACTGAACTCTAAATTGGCAGCTGAATCCAGAACATTGGATTTTCGATTGCTAGTTCGTTTACCACCTAGGCACATAAGCAGCAATCAGCCAGTCACTAATCCATCATAGCACCCATAGACACTGGTTCATTACAAAATGCTAAGCGGCTGGATTACTGTTGTCAGTCAAAAATAACCAAGAGAGGGAAACGAATGCTCACCAATGAGGGATGCCTCGAGGAGGTGCGTCCTCCAGAGCACCTGGTCCATGGGACTGACGGTGCCGACCTTGAGCCCCCTGTTCTGGATCTTGAGGATGCTGGCAACGTCGGACATGAGGATCACGGTAAGCGTGCACGCCAGGGTCTTTACGGTGGCCGGGCCCTTGCCCGTCTTCACCTGGTCCACGCCGCGCATCGCCAGCTCCCTCAGCGGCCCGACCTTCACCATGAGAAGCAGCGCTACCGCGCCCTCCGCGAACAGCACGAGGAACAGCAGCTGAATCATACCTTCGACTGGCTGCGGCGTCCCTCTCTACTACCAATCTGCGATGATTCTTCAACCCCGGCTTGGCCGCGCGCGCTCGAGAAAGCCGCAAGGATTTCAACCCTCGAAAGAACGACTTCGCTTTGCCAAATTTAAGAATGGAGCAGGAATGGAGGTTCCTGGCGGCGGAAAAATTACAGTTTTGACGGGGAGATATCGGAGATGCGCAGGAAATCACCACCTTTCTTGGCCTGCGAAAAGGTGAGCCATCAGCAATCAGGAGATGAGGAGACAAAACCGGGAAAAGGGGAAGCATATGGAAATTTCCCGAGCAATGTCGAAAGAAGCAGCTCACCTTGCCAAGAACCAGGCGAGAACTCGGAGCAATCAAGAATCAGCGGACTTTGGGCGAGGGTTATGGGATAATGGTAACAGAAGTGGGAAAGGGGATCGAAAGGCGAAGGGTTAGAGCAAAAGACGGCGGCGAAAGGCGACGGAAGGGCAGGGGATGGGAGGCGTGCAGGCACGGGGTAGAGAGCGGGAGAGAGAGAGTTGTGTGAGAGTGAGAGTGTGCTGATTTCGTTGGGCCCCCTTTCTCTGTTTTTTAGCTCTTTCTTTTCGATTAACAAATGGTGCTTAACATGCACACCCCAAAAGTTCTCCCGACATGCTTTTACTTTCAAGGAATTTTAAAAGGTACGAGCAATGCATCTGCAAATTTATTTAGACAGCCTTTTTTCTGTAGTTTTACTTGTATATTTTGGTTTTTTGCAAAAAAATAATAAACTAAAGTAATTTTGAAAAATTGTGTTCCGTCGGAAGGAAAAGGAAATTTCGTGTCATAAAAGTTAGGCATTTATTCCACTGATGAATCTGCAGTTTAGAGTTCAGCTACAGTGGAGCTGTGGAGGAGCGACCATTGTATTCCTCTTTTGTTCATTCTATGAGTGGCCATATTATTTTTCACAAACTGTACTAGTAGGTTTCTGTTCGATCCTGTCTTATAGTAATAATTTTTTTTTTGCTTGATTCTGTAACGTGGCCGTATGGGAATTTGCAGCGCATGGCATGGCAGCGGAATTGGTCAATTCGTCGCTATTACTCTTGTCCCGTGGCAGTTTATGGTCAACACCCCGTACTCTCATGTTATCACGAGTAAGGGTCCATTTTTTGTACCCCTCGTCCAGTTGACAATTTCTTCAGGACTTGGGGCCCTTAAGGTAGTAATCAAGGTGCCGTTAGGATTGAATTAAGGGCAAGGCCCTACTGGAGCAAATGAGGTTGAACTGTGACAGCCTAGTTATGACCGTCAAATTACCTCATCTTAGCTGGAGAACATGCTTGGCCTATCTCTTATCTTTTGTGCTCAACAGTTTTAGACCAGTGTTAAAATAGCAGCATATCTCTGGATGAATTAAAATTGATGCTGGACCCAACACCTACTGCTGCAAGTTATTAGTAGTAAAATGGATCTTTTTAGGAAGGCAGGAGCCTTTGGGGCACCTCATCACTATAGACAGGGACTACTCTACTTTGAGGCAGGATCATGGATGCATGCTTGCCAGGCCAGAACCAGACGGCCAGACCCCCTGTGGCTCCCTAACATTCGGATTAATCAATTATTTGCCACCCCTAACATTCTAACAGCCGCAACTTTCTTTTTTTATGCAACAATGGTAGGTACCTGAAGGTGAGTGCTGGTAAACAGGTCAACACATATGGGGACTTTGCCTCGCAGCAGCTACAGTAAGATCTTGTTAGCCTAGCTGTTGCTGCTTACAGCTAACCTACGGGAGCTTAACCATGTGGGAAAGAAGAGCCAAAGGAAAGCAGGGCGCCATCACCATGATGGCACCCGAGTTAAGGCGACAGGTATGTACGACCCGTGCAGGACGGGAGTGAGCAGTGGCCACGGACCACCACACCAGATGACCAGATCACACCGCACCACCCCACCGCATTCGCCAGCAACAGCAACAGCAACAGCAGCGCCAGCGCCAGCAGACGAGGGGAAGCGGGCGACAAGACGACGGAGCAGCAGCGAGAATCCGACGCCATAATGGTCAAACATGACCCCTTCCTTTTCTTCTTCCCCTGCGCTTCAATTCTTTCTTCCTTCCTGGTCCTCTTTCTTTTTCTACCACGCAGTCTCGTCTCGTCTTCCTCCTCTCTTGTCCGCGTCTTCTCTCTCTCTCTCTCTCTCTCTCTCTCTCTCTCTCTCCCCTGTTGCTGAACGCAGCGGTTCTTGCTTCGAATCCAGGTCGGGAGGGGGGAAGCGGCGCCTTGAGCCGTAAAGGAACCGCCTTTTGCACCTGGTCTTGGGGGCTTCTCGGACGAAATGGCTGTAAGTTCTTGCTCTCGACTGGCCTCTATCCGCTGCGGTATCCGAGGTGGTCGTGTCCGGATCGGTTTGATACTGCCTGGTTTTAGCATGTGCGATTTCTTGGAATTGCCTACGGTTGGCAGCAGAGCTTCGTCGTGTCCCTCTTCTCCTTGCATGCCCCACCGCTGCTCTTGCCTTGGTTGTCTTGTTTTGCTTCGAGATTAGGAGATAGATTGCATCTCTCCAGAAGCATTTTCTTGTTGCTTTCTCTCCTTGGTCCAAGAAATGTACTAATCCTATTAGAATTTTTTGCTTTGTCTTCTTCCTCAGTCAAGATCCGGTTAAAATGTGTGATTTTGTTGTGCCCTCAGTATTACCATGAGTCCATTTCTTCAAAACCAAGTTACTATGAGCCCAAGGATCAAAATTATCTCGTTTAAAATTGATCTTGTGGTCACCATACTGATGTAGGGAGAAAGTAGTTAAATGGGTACCATCTTTGTGAAATGTGGGGAGTGAAGTGTGATAGAGTCTGTTTACCTGTGTTTGGGATTTCCCCAATCTCAATGACAGCTCCTATGTTACGATGTTACCCTACTATGTTACCATTTAATTGTGTTAACCATGGCCTGCTGGAAATCAGTAATTGTTTGTTCTTTCGCGTTGCTGTGTTAATTCTTGTTGCCGTCTGAATGTATCTTTAGTACTGTCCCTCCAGCTTTTGATGGATAAATAGATTCTCTTAATATGGAAGTTTGAGAGTGTGGACTACACTAATATGGTACTGGGTTGTCAAATCAATTTGCCAACCACTGCCTGATATGCATTTCTTTATTCTACTGTACCAGCATCAAGGAGTACTCCATCTGATGTAGGGAGATAGTCGTTAAATGGTATCATCTTTGTGAAATGTGGGGTGTGATAGAGAGTCTATTACTCTGCTTACCTATGTCTTTGGGATTTTCCCGGTCCCAAAGACAGCCCCATGTTAGCATGTTTCCATTTAATTGTGCTAACTTTAACCATGACTGTTGGAAATTAATAGTGGCTTGTTCTTTAGGATTGCTGTGTCAATTCCTGTCGTCTTCTGAATGTATATAGTATTGTTCCTGCAGTGTTGATGGATAATTAGATTCTCTTTATATGGAATTATGACTATGGACTTCACTTAATATGGTACTGGGTGTTCAGTCATTTTGCCAACGCAGTCTGATAAGAATTTGTTTTTATTCTTCTGCACCAGCATCAAGGAGTTCCTAAATTTGGAAGCTGGGAGGATGAGAATGATCACCTTTACACACAGTATTTTGAAAATGCTCGTAAGGGTAAATCTCCAGGTAGATCTGCTACTCAAAATGACAACAAGGGAGATCCGGAAACGCCCTCGAAGGATCCACCATCAGCTAAAGCTTCTCCCCTGAGGACTGGGTCAGATCCAGTGGTGCGAAAGCCCAAGGATGAAAGACGCGCAGACAGAGAAGATGATCTTCGTCGGCATGAGGCCACTGCTGGAAAACCATATGCTGAGTCACCTAATCATAAACACAGTGATCATACGAACTACAATAACGCAGCAAGAAAAACTGGCATGGAACGATCACCTCTGCATCCTCACCACCAAGCAAGAGTTGTAAACAAAGGAGGGGTTTCATCTCCTTCATGGGAACGCAGGGGTTCATCAGAAGGAAACCGTGGGAATGCGCCCACCACACCTGGAAGGTCCAGGTTGAGACCAAGCGGGCGTGGAGACGAAACGGTATATTCTATCTTTTGAAGTCTCAACATAAGTAAACTGCACCTAATATATATCAAGTGTGCATATGAAGTATGTCCTGTCTGTATAATTTCTGAAGATATACACTGTAATTTCTTGCATATAAAGCCTGAGAGAGGATCAGCTGTGCCCAAGTTTGGAGAGTGGGATGAGAAGGATCCCTCTACGGGTGAAGGTTTCACCGACATATTTAACAAGGTGAGGGAGGAGAAACAGTCTGGCGATGCTCCTGTTATCACCAGTGATGCAGGTTATAACCGCTCCAATCAAGGCCGCAAATATGAATCCTCGGTGAGTCCACTTCAGAATTATTACCATGCTGCTGCTTTGCACTAAATCTTAATCTAATATACGGATTAAAGCATTTGCGGTGCATATGCTTCATATAGCTTCGAATTTTCTTGCATTTTGATGCCCTTCTGAAAACTGAAAGCATCTGCGACTTGATTTCAGAGCGTTGGCCATCGTAGCACTAAGTAGTGGTGTCACTTAATTAAACTGCCTGGTGCACTGTTACTGGTTTTAATGATCATTATTGCATGCTTGAAATCTGCACTAATTGAAAATTGAATAAACTGCAGCAAACCATGACCCAAACTGCAGTTCCTGAGCTGAATCATTGCAAAATATTAAGTATACTGATAGCATTGTTCCCTTTTGTTTGCAATATTAAGTTAGTCTTCAGGGCTGTAGTTACTATGCTAATTATTTACTACCATTGCTTTGTGTTGCTCTGTTTAGTTCCAAGTAATCACCCACTACATTATATTTCAGTATTTCACAACTGGCACGCGGCAGTAATTTGGGTTGTATCTGAGGGATCTACTTTGGCAATTGCTTTTAAAAGTATCTTTTTGGAATGTGATTATGTTGAATCAAGGCTACATAATATGTTGAAAGAAACATTATATAACCCTGCTGAATTCATGTTCTGCTTACTTGCAGGGTTGCTCATGCTTCAGTTGGTTCAGAAACTGATAGCCGGCCATTGAAGATTGGATGAACCCGTGCTGATTGTATCATTGTCACATGAGTGGTGCCCCCATTGTGTTGTCCCTGTTGTAATATTGTGTGGTAGCGAGACGTACCAGAACATGGCTTTGAGAACTTGAGGTTCAGTAGTTTGAGCTGTTTTGTAAGTTGTGGTTCGTTTCTCCATAGAATCCTGCAAACCTGTCCCGTTGCTAGTTTTTTCATCATCGTTCTGGAAGATCAATTTTTTTTTAAAAAAAATCTATTAGAGACCCAAAACTAAGAACTCTAATAACATTAGTAGGGAGGACCACACAACATAGCTTTGTCTCATGTTCGTTTCAAAATCTGTGATGTCCAATTTACAAATCCAACTACATTTCATAGGTGGTCTGTAATACTGATGGAACTTCTCAACTACCAAAAAACTGAATAAACATGATCATCTGTCCTCCAAAATTCCACATGCTGTTGCACAAAGGAATAAATAACGAAGGTAGCATAGACAGGGCTACCAAGGTTGAAGCAGAAACAGCCCTCACCAGCCGCCTGAGCAGCAAGCTGAGTACGAAGGTTGCGGTGGAAATGCTGGGCTGTGGTAACTTGAGCAATGCATGATCAAAGAATAGCATTCAGTTCACTAAACCAGTTGTCAACAGTATCCTTGTATTTTCGAATGAAATCATGTTTTGATACACATTCTCTAATTTTGGATTATAGCTGTAAAATCCGGAGCCAACCATCCTAAGATAATAAACGAATGTATCAAAATCCAGTTCTCTACCTACAGATGCACCATACTTCCAACCAAAAGAACATATTGAGGGAATTTACTCAAAGAACATCAGATACACCTACTCATCTTGCGAGATCTATGCGTGACAAATTGACAATTCATTTTATATACTGATAGCGTTCTTTACATCAAAACTGAATGTTCTCTTGTTTGTCTTTTGGGGCAACACACTGCCATAGAGCTCTGTAGGAATCAATTTCCCTTGCATCTATTCCCATCGCGTGAAGATTCCGTGCATATTCCTGCAAAACAAGACGAGAAAAAGAGCATATCAGAGATGATGTATTGTATTTAATACAACTGTATGCATCTATATCATGCTTAACGACATGACCCGTCAGAAGAAGCTGGTTTTAGATAAGATCTAGGGTGCCAAATAAATCCAAAAGAAAAAGATTATATCACTTAGATGCAAAGTGAATCTACCATGGGAATTTCTTGTGTCCAGCACATAGGATATCAATGCAATTTATGAATAAGGGCAAAAGGGCAGACAGCAAACCTGAATATCAAGAAATAGCTGCATACAGATCTTGTCTGTGTCGGATATGATGTTATCTGAGGCATCAGTACTAGCCCCAACTCGTCTTTGTGCACCTTGGCGTAGTCTTTGCAATGAAGACTCCGTTTTCCTTGCCTTCATATTGAAACAAGATCTAAGTAACTGGAAAGTGAAAACAAATCTTCATGAGCAGCTAGAAACCCTTACTTACCACAGTGACAACTTCCGAGACCAAATCATAATACATCACAGTGATCTTGTCAGTAGATCCACGACACAGCTTGGTTTTATCATCTTCTGATAAATAGTTTACACGCTCCCCTTCAAGAAACACCTACAGGAACAAACAAAAATCTTAGAACAAAATAGCACATAATCAAAATAACACATCAGACTATTTTTAACATCACTACAGAGGACAGACATGCAAATGAAATATGAAAAATATAGAACATCCCAAGCCATATAACCTATCTGTGAATATAAGATCAAGACAAATGAAAATCTTATAAAATAAACTAAACTACTACAGGTTGACCACGGACTAAATATCCATCACCTCCCACAGACCTTAAGAGGCAAGGCTTTAGCTGTTCTTTTTTGGGGGGCTTTTGGCAACATGCTATATAGAACAGTCACATGCTTTAGTTCAGCTTCACTCCATTCCATCAATTCAAATGAAAAGAAAAGATCATAAAACAAGAGGGGTAAAACAGGAAGTCATTAACCTTCAGCGGATGTAAAATCCCTGATACGTATGGAGAATGCCTCACTGGAAGTTTATTTGCCATCCTATATGTAGCTGTTATTCCTTTCAGGTGCTTCAAGTCCTACAATCAATACAAAAACAGTTTTAGTTAAAGAATGGGAGGAACATAGATTAAAATTGCTGCGTAGTGATGTTAGAAGAAAGAGTTTGTAAGTGCAAAATTAGCCTATATATATAGGCAATATTTGGTGCCTAACTTTACAATATGTATGATTTCTACTTTGTTCTTTTTCTCTTATGTGGAGTCCAAAACCCTTTTGTTTTGTATCTAGTTTGGAAGGAGAAGTGATGATCACAAACAACTAAGAACATGCAGATAGTGTCTCCCACCATAAGTTGAAGTCTTGATCTACTCACCTCATTAGACTTCTTAACTATGATTCCAATCATGACATTTATTATGGCAGGCAACAGCTCCTTTAAAGGTTCAACAGCTTGCAGTATACTTTGTTTCACAAGATTAAGCACTTCAATGGGGCATGATGCAAGTAATTGATTCACGTGTCCAATGAAGCTGCCTGATTCTGAAAGCTCACCAATTACAGCATGTACATCATGCATTATCTGTAAATCAATACAAAAATATTTTAATACAAAAGACAAAATATGTCCAAGAGCTATAATGTTCTATATCCCCTTGCTCAACAATGGATAATAATTTCAGATGTAACAAGAATTATGCCTTCTAAGTCAGAAACAGGGAGTTGCACAAAAAGTAACACTGACTGGCCTCCATTCATGCAACCAACCAAGCAAACCATAGAATACAGACAATATGGACCAAACAGACTTTTCAGTTCATATGGGGGGAACTTAATGTCCTTTTCCATATCCTTGCTTAAAATTGCCACAAAATGGGCTACTAAGAACAAACTGCAGTTTTTCTCTCACCCAACTAGCACCAGTATATCTGGAGTCTAGTTAGAAGTGGGAGCAGTGAACTTCCTGGAGACTTCCGAAGCACTTACAGATGGAGCAACTAATCATCTGATGACTAACTTAAAACTCTTGAAACTTCAGGTAAAATACACTTAACAGAGAAGTGCATAATGGTGCTAATAAATAGGATATGACACCCGAAATTCCAGATATAAACAGCTAGGTTCAAGGTACAGGACAGACATCACCAGATCCTAATAGAAGAAATAGCATGATCAGAGCTCAAACACTATTGTAGATGTGACTTACATATATGAAATCGTCTATAGGTATAGACAGTGCCCATTCAGCATCCGCAGGTGAATTTGGGCTCCCATCAGAAGCTTTACGTGCAGATAAACCAGATGAAAGCCATGTTGTATACCTTATGGTAAAGGAACATTCACTGTAGATCAGCATTTATGAAATCATGGAAACAAAAGGAAAAAGAATATCTTTAGCGGTAGTTTTACCTTGAAATAAGCTGCAATGACAGACGGAGGAATTTATCACAGTGAGAGAAAACAAGAACCTCATCACTCCAACAGGTCTGCAGATTTTCTAAGAGCTTTAAACTTTGCTTCAAGAGCAATGGCTTCCCTTGAGCATCATTCATTCCAGCAGGACTAATGGTGTTTGTAAGAGTAGAATCAAGGCCACCCGCAATTTCCTGAAATCTTGTGTAAACAAACAGGTAGCAATCAAGTTAGAAACAATGTTCTGATTTCTAGAGAGCACCTAATAATAACAGAATATGTATAAATGTTTTATGCTTACCGTAATGAAAAGTAGACACCAACATTCCATTGTCGCATGAAATCTGTGTAAGCAGGCTCAGAGCGGAACTTTGTTACAGCAGACTTGGATTGACAGTGACCTGAAGAAAGATAGATTATCCATGATTATAAATACCCACATGCACATTTGAAAGTGTAGATATATATATGACTTTCTAGCTTTTGTGTAACACAATGAAGAAAAAGATACAGTGTAATCAAGTTTTGTTGCCAACATTATTGGCAGAATCTAGCACCCAGAATACATCCAGGTGCTTGAGATAACAACCCCATCTCATGTCACTCCTTTATTACTAGGTTATGATGGCCATGCCATTCATAGTACCAGATAAACATACAGAAGCATGCTTTGGAATACGATATTAGACTGCAATTCACACATTAAAATAATAAGCAAATTGCAACACAAGAATACCTTCCAGAAAATCAAGAAATCCTAAGCTCGCCTTGTAGTTCTTCAGGAATTCTTTAGGTTTTCCAGGAGAAAAGGCCCCAGGCTTTCCTTTCTGTATTGCAGAAAGTACTTCTTTGAGTATTGAATTACCCAGAAAATCAAAAACATGCAATCCAGAGTTTGCTGCATCATAGAAAAATCAGAGAATCTTAGATGATGAAAATAAATAAGACTATATGCTGCCTGCATTCTGTTCATGAAGTAGTAATGCGAATGTTCAGTAGAACCTATAGTTACCTGATGAAGATATTTCCAATATAAATTTGCAATCTTTTTCTACGCATTGCTTTATCTGCTCATAATCATCTTCCAGTCCATCAGAAGATGCACCAGCAACTGCTTTTGCATAATTTTGAGGGACTATTTTCTGAATCAACGGGTACACCACTGTTGTACGGAAAAGTTCTTCAGCTGATGATGTATTGTCGATGGCAGCATAAGCACGCAAACAGTTGTAAATTACTTTCGCATCACGGTGTTCCAGACCATCCACAAAGCAACGCTCCAAGCTACCATCAAGCAGTTTTGTTGCACCTTGGACCCTCTTCTCCATGTTCTCAATAAAAGGGAGGTTCTGTACTGCCATAACGTAACACAATAAGAATCATAAACATAAGTTGCAATAAAATGTATATATCTAATGCACTGGTTTAAAGACAAAAATGAAAATAAACAGGTATGAAACTGAAGTTGTAGAAGCTCAACGCAAGATTATTATAACATAAAAGTTGCAAAAAAAGGGAAATAATTATAAAATAGAGGGCTAACTGTGATATACACTTGGCCTATTTTTTCCTTACACTATTAAGCCAGATTTAGTTTCGCGTTGTATTCTATGGTTTAGTGTGTTGTGAATTCAGTGATGACAAGGAAAACCAAGCATATGGTATGTCAAAGCCATATTCATTTTGCGTTGAGCACCTTTCTCCATACAGATTTTTCGCAGAAACTGAAGCAAAAAAAAAAGGTACTTTCAGGTCCAAAGATCCTAAGGACCAACTATGTATGCTGAGACAAACCTGTGCATGACTGATGTAGAATTTAAGCCGGTTCATCTCACTGGCTATTCTTTCTAGGAGGATGCTTTGAGTTTCTCTGACACCTGTTCCTGCCTCAACATTTTGTGTATCGATTGACTGAACTTCAGCATTCGATGAATCAGATGGTGCAGATGGTAGTTCCTTGATCAATTTCTCAACCTGGATGTGCAAATAAGAATTTAGGAAGAATAACATGATATGGCCCGAAGCTCAAACTAGAAGTACAAAAGATGAGAACACAATGGAAAGCACATCAATTGCATGATGTGGGCCAAAGCTCAACCCAAAGTACCAAATGATGAGGACACGATGGAAAACATATTAGATACTTGTTTTGATGATAGCCTTGAATTAGGCAAATACTACATCAGTTGACCAGTTAGAGTAACTTCATAAACAGAAAACTTTCGTTGGAATTATCATCGTGGGTGGAAAAAATCATACATATGTGTCTGAGCCCAGGGTAAAATGAGTATGCAATGACATATAAATGGTTTGCAGGTTTCATCCCAACAATGCAAGCAGCCAGGTCACCATATTCATATGGCTTCTTGCACCGATAGTGCTAAATGCAGCACCGATGAAGCAGTTTCCTAATCTAGAGTAAGTGTAGCTAAAGTTATCACGTAACTCAGGAAATATGACACCAAATTGTCACGATCGAATACTGGAACCCGGCATTTGAAACGGGAAGTTAAAACAGACCATGTGGATCAGGCGATGTCCAGGAAACAAGTGTAAGGAATAGAGGAAGAAGCTGCATTTTAGCGGACCTTGGAGACGACGTGCGAAGTGTCGAGCAGCAGCTCGAGAAGCTCTCGCGCGGCAGTGGCCGCCGCCCGCTGCTCGAGCCCCGCCCTGAGCGCGGCCAGCGCGGCCGCCGCCCCGGCGCGGAAGCCCGCGACCTTGTCCCTGAGGTCCGCCAGCGGCGCTCTCATCCTCGCGGCGGCGGCGTCGACGCCCTTGAGGCGCGCGCTGAGGCCGACGAAGTCCGCGTAGTCGCGGTTGATGAGGCCGACGAGCTCGGCGCGGAGCGCGGCGAGGTGGGCGCGGAGCTCGGCGGCGAGGCTCTCGAGCGGGACGTAGGAGCGGAGCTCGGCGACGTATGCGTCCGGGTCGAAGTCGGCGCGGAGGAAGGAGTCGGGCTTGAACCAGGGCGGGTGCGCCTCGATCGGCTCCCCGAAGAGGTCCGTCGCCGGGGCCGGGGCGTGGACCGCCGGTGGGGACGCCACGGCGAGATCGGCCATGGCGGCCGCGGGAGGGGGTTAGGCCGCTGGGGGAGGTGGAGGAGATGGATCTGCGGCAGCGCGCGCGGCGAATTGAGATCTAGCAGGAGGAGAGGAGCAGGGGAGGGGAGACGGTGGTGGAGTGCGAGGGAAGGAGGACTTCACTGACGGTGGTTAAGGGGATTGCCGACTTGGATGCCGAATGGGCTTAGCCTATATACTTTTATGGGCTTAGCACTAAAATGGCTGGTTGGGCCCAAATCCTCCTGATGGGCCTCATATAGCTTGTAGATGGGCTTTGTTGTCTCAACTGCTGAATGGGCCTTTCTAAAAAAGTAAAAAGAACTGCTGGCTGCAAATGTCCAGTATTCTCTTTCTCTCTAAAAAAAAGTCAAAATAACACGGTGCTTTCTTGACAGTAAAGGAACAGCTTGCTTTCTCCAGAAAAATTGGACATTAGATTCTTCACTTGTTGTCGGACTAAATAAAGCAAGACATACGCTGAGTCCAGTGGCGGGGGGATATCGCCCCGCCACGTCAGCTCTCGCCCCCACTCTCATCCCACCCCTCCAATGCAGAGGCTATAGTGGGAGCTCTCACTTCTCTCTCAGCTTTTCTTTTCCAGATTTAATTATTTCACTCTCTTTTGTTCGCGTACGCAAAATAATTCAATAAACCAATTTTATTCAACTAAAAAAATTACCGATTATATCATAATTAAAAAAGGAAATTACATCGCAATTAAAAATAGTAAAAATACATAATAATTAAAAGAAAATTCTAATCCTTCTCCGAATCCTCGTCTAGTCCAAACTCTTTTTCCACCATCTTGATGGCCTTGAAATGAGTGCGTTTTCCTGCTTCGTCCATATCCGGGTTGATCGGAACTTCATTATGTTCCATTGCTGGAATAGTTTAGCCTTCACTAAGCCACCCCACATGTTCTTCATTGCAAATGCTTTACTTCCTACCGCACTACTTGATGAGGATTCGTTCCCCTTCTCCTTCCCCTTAGCCTTCTGCTTCCGCTTAGCCGCCTTGGCCCTATCACGGCCTATTGGACGAGTCTCATTATCCTGCTCGGTGTCTTCTGTTCCGCCAGAACTGTACTCACCCGAAACTCCGAGTCGGGTTCTCTTACTACTCACATCGGATCCACTTCCAAGACCATATTTCGCTGCCCACTTGGGTTCATGGCGAACAGCTCTCCACCAATGATGGCGCTTGAATGCTGTCGTCACTTTCGGGTCGTTCTCGTACCTTGCCATCGCCCCCTCCATGACCATTGCATCGTCTGCTCCACTCTGATGTACTCTTTCTTCTTGGATGTAGTATCCATTAAACAAAGCCACCTCGCGGTTGCACACGGTCCAATGATCCTTCAATTGCTTCGCGGTGCGATGACGGGACAGCTCCGCGGTAGAGTTGAAGGTCTCCACTATTTGGCCCCAAAAACTCGAACTGATCTGGTTGTTACCGGTGGTAGAGTCATTCGAGTGAAAAATCCAAGCATGTACTAGCCCGAACATATTGTTAGTTATTTTAAAAAACATGATATTTAAATACATTAACACTAATTAAATTACCAGTTTTTCCTCGTCCGCAATCGTCCAGTCAAGTCTCTTTGGACGCTTTGGTTCGGTCGCTCCCGCTCCTTCGTTTTGAGACTCAACGGAGATGGAGCTTGGAACCATGGGTGCCGCGTGCGGAGGTGATGGGTATGGAGCGTATGGAGGTGGAGCATATGGAGGTGGAGCGTATGGAGGTGGAGCATATGGAGGTGGTGGGTATGGACCTTCAGTCCCGCTCCTTGTTCCTGGAGGTGGAGCATATGGAGGTGGTGGGTATGAGTACGGACCGTACAGATAATAATATGGCGGTGGAGGTGCCCCCGGAGCCGGAGGTGCAGCGGGGGGGAATAATGCCCGGGGTTGCGGCGAAGAATTGACATCGGAACGGCGATGCATCGGAGAAGGGTCATCTTGGGGAGATGATTGTGACCCGTCGGACTGCAAAAGATCGGTGAAGGTATGGAAATCTGGAGACCAACCGGTCATGGTGGAAGAGATTTCGGATTGTAGAGGAGAGAAATGAGCTCAAATGGGGTGTGGAAGGAGTGAAAACCGGGTGGGGTATTTATAAGGGGGTTGGAGATGAAATTTGAAATTTTTTGCAATTTTATTCGAATTTTTTGGAGTTCAAACGGTCAAATAACGGCTAGTTCAACGGATAGTCCGCGTGGACCAATCAAAACGCGCCACGTCACGTCCTCTCGCCCGCGGCCGCCGACGCCAACGCTCGCTACCGCCTGCCTACCGCCCCCGCGCGCCTGCCAACGCGGGCGAGAGCGGGGCGATAGCGCCCGCTCTCGCCCGGCGGTAGTGCTACCGTCTTCTCTCTCCCTCTCGCCTGCCTCTCGCCTCACTCTCGCCTAGGCTAGGGCGACAGGGGGGCGGTATCGCCCCCCATTGGCACCAGCCATAGAGCAAGCCTGCTTTTCCAGCTAGCCCTTCTTTTTCATGTCATGGCGTTGGCTGTTGCTTAACAGCTAAAGTGAAGCAGAAGCAGAAGAAAAATAGAAGAACAGTGAGTGTACCATGTAATATACTCCATCTGTTCTAAATTGTAGGTCGTTTTAGCAAATCTAAATATATAGATCGTTTTAGCAAATCTAGATACATAGATGGATTTGCCAAAACGATCTATAATTTGGAACGGGAGAAGCAATAGGTGCAGCCGTGGTCAGTGGCGGAGCTAGGGTTTCTCGCTAGGGTGGTCCATGGTCTAAATTTTTTTTTACCGCTACAAATTTAATATGTCCATGCACATATAAATTACAAACACATTAAGAAAAATAGAACGCTTAGATTTCATAATAGATGAGTATAACTTTGTTTAACATATAATGAAAATATTACATACCCCATAATAGTTGAAGAACAAAAATGTCACTTTTTCTTCTTGTCTGGCCTACGCCTTTTAATAGCCATGAAAGTGTTGATAATTTCTTCTTCACTCAACTTTAAGAAGATATCAAGTGCATCAGTTCTATTCCAATTGTTTCAGCCACCATCAACAAATGCAAATGTCTTACTTCTCCCCTTTCCAAAAAGGTAGCAAACAAAACAGAATGTTGCTTCCTTCTTGACACTGTATTCTATCCAAGGATATTTGTAAAACCATAAAGGATTGAACTTCCTGTCCTTACCTCCAATTTTTCTACTGTCATTGTCAAAATCATGTGCATATGGTTGGTACGGGCCTTTAATAATATATGCTCGGCGAACTGAATCTTGATCATTGACGGGATAATTTGCTATTGACTGTCTTTCTCCTGAATCAAGTGGAAGCTGGTTGATATCATAAATTGGTTCCTTTTCAGGAACTGGAGGTGGTGGAGCTGGAGGCATTGGAGTTGTCATTACATTCTCTTCAATAACTCTTTCTCGATCAAGTACACTTTCTTGTTCTTCAATTTGGCCTTCTGGAAGAGCTTGAGCAACAGAAGGAGATGGAGAAGATGCCTGCTTCTTCTTTGCTTCATAGTTCTTCCAAAGAGAGGCAATATCACCACTCCTCTTCATGTTTCAACAATTCTACGAGAGAATAATATGATGTTCAGTATATCTAACCAATAATTTAATACTATAAAAATCATATATTGAAATAAAATAATTCAAAGATGTAAGTTTACCTATCTGTATGTGCAGATTGCAGACGGCAGATCAACCGCTGAAGCCTGAACCAATCTCGCTTCAGTAATGTTATCAATTGCAAGTTGCTGTGATCTCTTTAGTTAATTAACTCAATTAGTTGTTGCCGTACGCCCGTACTCCTATTTAGCAGTTTAGGGATTAATCGATTGAGATATAGTAGATAGAAAATAAACAATAAACGAGATGGTAGATGGATACGGAAGTACATGGATAAAATAAAGGATATATGCGTTGCGTGAAAACCTGCTATGCGTTCGTCGACACTCGATCGTCGTCCAGCCGGCGGGCCACTGCGGCGCAGCAGAGAAGCCGAGAGCGTCGAGGGAGGAGACGAGACGACTGGAGACGTACGCGACTGGAGACGTACCCATCAGCCCTTCGACGCTTCGACTTCGCAACACAGAAACCGATCAGCGCTTCATCAGTTGGGCTTCGGCAGTTCGACCTTTGCAGAGAATTGGTACTGGGCTTCTGGGCCAAAACTCAGGGTGGTCCTTGGCCCACAAGGACCACCCTGCAGCTCCGCCCCTGGCCGTGTGTGCCCGTCCGATGTGGATGAATGGAAATGGAACGGGATGGGCACAGTAGCTCTTGGACAAATGTAGCCCAGCACAAGTACAGGCGAGGGCAACTCTGAGCGCTGGGCATGCTGCCGCACCTTACTGACAGCGCGGGGCATCATCATTCATTCCTTTCCCATTGCTTGATCTCGCGGTGCTTTTCCCATCTTCTGGAGTAGGAAAAGGTAAAGCAGGCATGGGTACAGTACTTTGACCGTACCCATGCATCAACCACGCGCGCGGTTACAACATTAGCCCTGCCCACATGAACAAGCTAGCAAGGCAATGACATTGCAAACAGTAGACAGATAATAAGGAGCCAGGTTGCATGGGCGTATCAGCGTATGGGAAAGCCTTGAAAAAGAAATCATAGTTATTGGTTGTAAAGAAAAAAAACAAATCTCATCCCATCTCAAAAAAACACGAAACCTGGCCTCAAAACGAGCAAAATTATTGGGCCACGTCGCCTGCATTTCTCAGCCGTTGGATCTTATATCTATGGTGAAAATCAGGCGCACGCGCGGGTGTTCCTTGGCCATCTTCCTGACGCTTCGGGTGGCAGCGTCCCTCGCGAGTCGTGCGACCATCCTTCTTCCCCGCTGCTCCTCCCGCCAGTCCACCACTGCTCCACCGTCTATTCCGAACCAGAACGGGTAGGAGGAGCCTGCGACGGTCGCATCATTTCGTGGCGATGCAACGGCGGACTTCGGGTCCGTTTGGTTGGGGAGCCAACTTGAATGGAATGGTTCCATTTCAATTTTTAAGAATGGAGCCGCTCCGTTCTACGTTTGGTAAGAAGAACGGAGCCGCTCCATTTTTTATTTGGTTGGAGAGTGCGCTAGAATAGAACCGTTCCATTCTGTGTTTGGTTGGAGAGCCAGGTGAGTGTGGTTACCTCCTCATTTGTTGGGGTGAGCTTACCACCTATTTCACTGAAACCGAACAGATCATTGACAAACAAACAGAGGAGCCATGCGGCCGGGGGAGGGGGGCTCTGGCGGGGGTGCCCGGGGCGGGGGGGGGGGGGGGGGGGGGTTGGCGGGAGCCGTGCGGCGGTAGGCGGGGGGGGGGGGGGGGGGGGCTCCAGGCCGCCGCCGGCGCTGGGGTGGGGGCGCCTGGCGGGCGGTGGGGGGGCTCCAGGCGGCCGCCGGCGGGGAGTGTGGTGGGCGCGGGGGGGGGGGGGGGGGCGGCTCCAGGCGGCCGCCGGCGGGGGTGGGGGTGCGGGCGCCGCGCGGGGGGCTGGCCGCGCGGGGGGCCGGCGGCGCGGGGAGCAGGCCGCGCGGGGGCCGGCTGTCACACCCGATTTATAAGAACATAAATCGAGCAATCATATATGCGCCAGGATCAAGTCACGCATATATACAACAGATTATCAAGATATCACAACACATGTCAGGAATAACATTAATATAAATCGTAAATGAATCATAAATGAATTATTTTATTACAACCGAATCAAGAATCGGTTCAAGAGTTGCGAAAGCGTAAAAGAGATACATGAAGAGCTGGGCGCCACAGGGACGTCGACTGGGAGACAAACACCTAGAAGTCGTCGAAGCCGCTGACGTAATCCTCCACGTTGCCGGGCACTGAGCAGCAGTCGAAGATGTCCAAAATAGAACAGAAGAGTAGAGAGGCAAGTGTGAGTACAAACTAGTACTCAACAAGTATAACACGAGTATGAGGCTCTAAGGTTAGCTGACTCAACTGCATTAGCTTTTAATCTTGGCAAATTTTATTAAAACTAATTACTACAAGTGGATGAATTACCATAAACCCAATTGCATAATAAATTAATCAATATTAATTAAGAACTACTGAGATCCACCCAAACCAACCACCCGGGGAATCGCCCTCGTCAAAGGTTGATAACCCCACTAATCAGACGGAGGATCTGGGCCGCTCATGACTGTGAGCACAGCTGATATATCAGTTTTACACTCTCGAGAGGTTGCACAACTTTACCCACAAGTCGTGAGCTACGCTAGTTGTCCATCACACTTCCTTAGGTGAGATGGCTAGCAAGCACACTACGAGACCGTTACAAAGGATCACGTTGGTAAGGTGTAACCGCTAAGGATTCTGGATCAGCAACGATGGGGCCCACCTCCGGGGGTACAAGACACACAGCACAGACCAAGCCGGAGGAGCAGGGACCATTGAAGCTTACCACCCCTCTTGCCCACGCAGGTAAGTTACTCCCGAACCAACACGACCTAATTAGTAAGTCAAGACCGTCCCATTCCAGTCTTGTGGTTGCGCGGTTGTCCCAGATTGTCGCTCTATGAACCGGTCCTTATGGAGAGTGGCCAACCAAGCACTAAGCACCGTGCTGGCCCCCTAAACCAAGTTTCTAACAAAACATCTTTTAAGGACGCACGAACCACTCAAGCACACAGCACAGAGGGTCGGCTCCAGAATTAAGTTGCATAAGACCATTATTCAAATTAATTAAAAAGGACCAAGATATGTTATAGCGCAGCAACCTAGCACAACTAACCAAAAGATGCAACCCATAGGATATGTATAAGGATATAAAGGTGGCTAGGAAATCCTTATAGGCATACAGAATTAAAATGCAGTATGAAATTGTATTTAAAAAGTGATAGGAGGTTCATGTTATACTTGCCTTTCTCGTACTCTCCCGGCTGCTGCTCGAACTGCTCGGAAGACGGCTGCTCCTGGTACTGATCCAAAGGCTCCGCGTCTACTCATGATCGTAACGCCAAAACATAGTCCAGCACATACACATACATGCAAACAAGGACAAAAATATAAGAAACAGTACAACATTACATAGAAATAGCACACAAAACTATGCTAGAACGATACTACGCGTTACAACGATCGCGTGGATATAAAGAACACCTAAAACGGAGCTAAAACGCGAAAACTACACTTAAAACAAGATCCAGGGACCTAATTGTAAGAAAAACAGAGAAACCAGGGGCTTCTGGACAAAACCGAGGACTAAACCGTAATTAAAGCATAGACTTAGGGGCTAGCACGTGAAAACTCCAAAACTAGGGCTAAGAAACAATTTCTAGAGAGCTCGGGGTGTTAAACAAGAAGAAAAGGACCTACTTGTAATTATTTTTGACTCCCGGGTGGACTGCGGGTTGATTTCCCCAAAAGGCAGGGGTTCTTTAGCAAATCCTATAGGCTGAAACGGTATGATGTAATCTGGGCCCTCGGATCAGATCTGTGCGGCCCAGATTAGAACCCATACGCGAAGGGGTACGGGATGATCTCAGCCTTTGGATCGAGATCGGACGGTCAGGATTGGATCTAGGTTTACTACTCGCGCTATCCACCGGATGTGAAATGGACGGCTGAGATCCCCCACGGTCGGGATCTAATCCGATACGTCGGATCGACGATGGACGGCTCAGGTTAGATACAACCGCGAACCGGTACGCGCTGCTCGGGTTCCTCGGATCTGAATCGCACGGCTCAGATCGAAGGGCTTCACGATCTAATCCTATCCGTGAACGCCAGATCGGACGGCCAGAGGGAACGGGGACTCCGGGGGCGGCGATTTCTCGCCGGAGGAGAGGAGGCCGCGGCGGAGGCTCACCGGCGTTGTGCGAACGGGCGTTTCCGTGGCCAAGGGATGACGGGATCCGGTCGGGGAGCGGGAGGAGGGCACGGGGAAGCCAATTGGAGCCAAAGGGGGCGGAGGAGGTGGCCGTGGCGGCCGGGCGACGGCGGCGTGCGGCTCGGGGTAACGGTGACAAGTGGGGCGCGCACGTACAGAGGGGAAAAGGGAGGGACAAGGGCACGGCGCGCTTCTTACCACTCCGGGGTACTGCAACGGCAGTGGGGGGGCCGGGGATCGAGGCGTCGGGGTGGTGCCGCGGTGGCGCAGAGGCTCGGGCGGCGGCGGCTCCAATCCGGGGTCGGTGGCGTGGCGTAGGGGTGGAGGCGGCGGCGGGATTAGGGCACGGGTAGGTGGGGGTCGCAGGGCCACTTAAGGGCGGGAGCCGAGACCTCGGCGTGCGGGCCCAGAGGAGGAGATCGCCGGCGGAATCGGAGGCCGTTGGGCGCCGGGGAAAAACAGAGGAAGGGGAGAGAACGGAGGGGGGAAAGGAGCTGACGCATGGGTCCAGCTTGCCAGAGAGAGGGGGCGAGCGGGGGAGGGCGCTAGCTCGGGCTGAGGGGGACGCGGGGGCCCAAGCGGGGGAAGAAGGGCTGGGCCGCCGTGGCCCATGCGGGAGGGGAAAGAGGGGCCCGAGAGGGAAAGGAGAGAGGGGAGGGAAGGAGTGGGCTGGGCCAAGAGGAGGATTTGGCTGCCTTTCTTTTATTCTTTCTCCTCTCTTTTTCCTTTTCTATACTCCACTAATTCAAACAAATCTAATTGAATCCAAAATACAATTTGAATTCAAATCTATAAATTCCACACAATTAAAACAATGCTGCTGCATGAATGCACAAACACTTTAATCCTATGATAAATTTTATTTCCTTATGTTATAAATTGCTTTAAATGCTACAAAAATTAAATAAAAGCCTGGAAAATTCATTCGAGCCCAAATAAATTAATTAAAATTTAAGGAAATTATCTTAGGGTGTTACAAACCTACCCCCCTTACAGGAATCTCGTCCCGAGATTCGGATAGGCTAGCTAGCAAAGAGATCGGGATATGTCCTCCTCAGCTCATCTTCTCGCTCCCAAGTAGCCTCATCCTCCGTGTGATGACTCCACTGAACTCGGCACATTTTGATCTTCTTGTTTCTAGTAACTCTCTCCGATATCTCCAGAATCTTCACCGGATGCTCAATATAGGTCAGGTCCTCCTGCACATCTAACCCTTCTATCGGTGCTTGTTCTTCTGGCACTCTCAAGCACTTCTTCAGCTGAGACACATGAAACACATCGTGCACCCCTAAGAGATTGAGAGGCAACTCCAAACGATATGCCACTTCGCCTTTCCGTTCCAACACCTTGAACGGACCAATGTATCGAGGAGCTAGCTTCCCTCGTACATTAAACCTGCGGATTCCTCTCATCGGCGAGACCTTCAGATATACATGATCACCCACTGCGAAGGTCAAATCCCGACGACGAACATCCGCATAGCTCTTCTGACGAGTCTGAGCGACCCTCAGATTTTCTCGCACCTGCTGCACCAGCTGTTCGGCCTCCTCAACAATATCCGGACCAAACACCTGCCTTTCGCCAATCTGATCCCAATACAGCGGAGTCCTGCACTTCCGACCGTACAGGGCCTCGAAAGGAGACTTCTTCAGACTGGCCTGATAACTGTTGTTATACGAAAATTCTGCATACGGCAGACATTTATCCCAGCTGGTACCATACTGAATAGCACAGGCTCGAAGCATATCCTCCAACACTTGGTTGGTTCTCTCTGTCTGCCCATCTGTCTGAGGATGATAAGCAGTACTGAAGCACTGCTTCGTATCCAACGAATCGTGCAGCTGCTCCCAGAACCGTGAAGTGAACTGAGATCCTCGATCAGATATAATCTTCTTCGGAACACCATGCAGACAGACAATCCTGGAGATGTACAACTCTGCGAGTCTAGCACCGGAGTAAGTAGTGTTCACCGGAATAAAATGAGCAACCTTCGTCAACCGGTCCACTACTACCCATATAGAGTTGTACCCTTTCTGAGTACGAGGCAAACCAACAATGAAGTCCATAGTGATTTCCTCCCATTTCCACTCTGGAATCTTCAACGGCTGCAATAACCCTGCTGGCCTCTGATGCTCTGCCTTGACACGCTGACAAGTGTCGCAGATAGCCACGTACTCCGCAACGGAACGCTTCATTCCATACCACCAGAATCGTTCCTTCAGGTCGTAATACATCTTCGTACTGCCTGGATGGATAGAATATGCTGTATCATGAGCCTCACTCAGAATCAACTTCCTGAGATCTGCTACATCCGGCACACATATACGACCCTTGTACCACAAGGTGCCCTGATCATCCTCTCTGAAATGAGGAGCTTTGCCAATCTTGAGCAACTCACGAATCTCCTGCAGCTTCTGATCTTCCTTCTGATGCTGCCTGATCTCAGCCTCTAGAGTGGGTTCCGCCTCGAACGATGTACCCGAGGTGTGATGCAAGAAACCCAGACTCAACTGCTCAAACTCCTCGCATAACTCCTGAGGCATCTGAAAAGCCACGGCCATGTTAACATAGCTCTTCCTGCTCAGAGCATCTGCTACAACATTAGCCTTGCCCGGATGATAGTGAATCTCCAGGTCATAATCCTTGACCAACTCTAGCCATCTTCTCTGTCGCATATTCAACTCACTCTGAGTGAAAATATACTTGAGACTCTTGTGATCGGTGTAAATATCACACCTCTGCCCAAACAAGTAATGCCTCCATATCTTCAGAGCATGCACAACTGCGGCTAACTCCAGATCATGAGTGGGATAATTCAGCTCGTGCCGGCGTAACTGCCGCGAGGCATAAGCTATCACTCTGCCTTCCTGCATCAGAACGCAACCAAGACCATCCCTCGAAGCATCACAATACACTGTGAACCTCTTGCTCTGGTCTGGCAGAGTAAGGACTGGCGCCGTAGTCAACTTCTTCTTCAACTCCTCGAAGGCACTCTGACGCTCATCAGTCCAAGAGAAACCCACGTCCTTCTCTAGCAAGGAAGTCAAAGGCTTCGCAATCTTGGAGAAATTCTCGATGAACCTCCGATAATAACCTGCTAAGCCCAGAAAAGAGCGGACTTCCTTCACCGTCTGCGGTACAACCCAGTCAAGCACATCCTTCACCTTCCCGGGGTCCACAGCAATACCTCCCTTGGAGATAACATGACCGAGGAACGGAACCTCGTCAATCCAAAACTCGCACTTACTGAGCTTGGCATACAGCTCGTGCTCTCTGAGCCTCTGCAACACCAGCCTCAGATGCTTCTCATGCTCCGCTTCTGACTTGGAATATATCAGGATATCATCAATAAATATCACCACGAAGGTGTCCAGATAATCCATGAAAACCTTGTTCATCAGATGCATGAAGAAAGCCGGAGCATTAGTCAAGCCGAAGGACATGACCGTATACTCGTATAACCCATACTTGCAGGTGAATGCCGTCTTCTGAATATCCTCAGGACGAATCTTCAGCTGATGATAACCCGAACGCAGATCAATCTTCGAGAATACACAAGCACCCTGGAGCTGATCAAAAAGATCCTCAATACGGGGCAATGGATGCTTGTTCTTGATAGTGACTGCATTCAGATCCCGATAATCGACGCACATCCTCTTCGCACCATCCTTCTTCTCTACAAGCAATACAGGAAAAGCCCAAGGAGAGAAACTGCGACGGATATAACCCTTAGCTAGCAACTCGTCGACAGTCTTCTTAACCTCCTCATGCTCGACAGGAGCCATACGATAGGGCCTCTTAGCAATAGGAGCTGTGCCAGGCAAGAGATCAATAGAAAACTCAATGTCGCGATCAGGCGGCATACCTGGCAGATCATCCGGAAAGACATCCGGGAATTCAGACACCACGCGAATACCATCCGTGGGTCTAGCCTCCATCTGATGAAGAAATCCAGAAAGCTCCGTAGCTCCAACCGTAACCTCCTGACCATCCGGTGCTGACAGAAGAACCGTCCTCTGAGCACAATCTATCCGGACTCCCCACTTAGCAAGAGTCTCCATCCCGAGGATCACATCAATGCCCTTGGAGTCAAGCACCATCAGATTCGCACTGAAATCTACCCCCCTTATAGCCACACTGACTCTGGGACAGAAGACATGAGACCTCAACTGCCCTCCCGGTGAAGATACTAACATGCACCTCTTTAATGTGCTAGTAGGAATACCATGATGCTCAACAAAAGACTGGGTGATGAAAGAATGTGTAGCACCAGTATCAAAAAGCACTGTAGCAGGCTGGGCATTAACCATGAACGTACCAATAACCACGTTGGGAGCCTCGGCCGCTGACTCGGCCGTCACGTGGTTCACCCTGCCTTGAGCTGGGGCCTTGGGCTGTGCTGCACGCCCCTGCTGTCCTGCCTGCTGCTGCTGCTGAGGACGAGGCGGGTACTGCTGCCGCTGCTGGTACTGCTGGGGCGGCCTCTGCTGCTGCTGCGGCGGTGGATGCTGATAGCGGGGACGAGTGTTGCTGCCCGAAGAGGATGGAGCCATCTTCCTCTTCTTATCCTCAATCTCCCGGCGCTTGCGCTCGGTGTTGAGGGCCGCATCAACCAGCTGGTTGAAGTTGTCGAAGCGGTGGTTCAGCAGCGCATACTGGATGTGATCATCCAGTCCCTCCTTGAAGTACTCCTGCTTGTCGCTATCACGAGCGACGTCGGCAGGGGCGTAGCGGGCAAGCTGAAGGAAGCGGTCACGGTACTCCGTCACCGTCATAGATCCCTGAAATAACGAACACAGATAACAAGGATAGAAATCGTTCAATTGGTCAGGTTTTACGAAAGAAATCAAGGATAGATCAAGCTCAAAAGAAATTGTAAGGAATTCCATTTAATTTTACCTGCTTAAGGGCACGGAACTCCTTCTGCTTCATCTTCATAATGCCCTCAGGGATGTGATGGTTCCTGAAGCGCTCACGGAACTGGTCCCACGTGAGAGCATCACGATCCCGAGCTGGGTAGGACTCCCACCAGTCAAGAGCGGAGCCTCGCAGCTGCCCTGCGGCGTACAGAACTCGCTCCCGGTCGTCGCACTGCGCAACAACCAACTGGCGCTCCACCGAACGAAGCCAGTCGTCCGCCTGGAGTGGGTCCGTGGCGTGAGAGAAGGTCGAAGGATGACCTCTCAGGAAATCCGCACGCCTATCACGGGGCTGAGGCGGCGGAGGAGGCGGTGGCTGAGCATGGATCTGCTGTAGAGCCTGAACAGTGTTGTTCAGGGTAGCCATCATCTGCATCTGGAGCTGGAAGAACTGCTCCGGGGTCAGTGGTGGCGGCATCGGCAGCGGCTGACCGGTACTCTGGTTGTTCTGCTCCTGCTGGTCAGAACCGGAACCGGTGCGCCTGGTGTTCACCATCTGATTGCAACAACCGAAATTTATGAGAAAAAGATATCGTGCCACTGCGGAAATGAAACTTCGGAAGGATATGACAGAAAGAAAAGGAATATAGGTTTTACCCCCAACATTCTAACTCAACTTTTAGTACTTAGTTCAAGTTGGGTTAGGGTCGATTTGCATGAACAAGTTTAACACCATTAGCCTATGCAATCAGCCAAAAATCCAAATCAAACATTTGCACAATAACAAACATTCAATATTCACAACTTAGTCGAGTTTTCCACACTATTCGACTAACACACTCGTTCTAGCGTATTTTTTTTATCGGGACAACCTAAACTTATAAATCACAGGATTAGGCGACTCAGGCCAACGTCTACGGAAGACTCAAGCTTTTCCTCAGAAAGGACAGGAGAGAGATAGCAAATCAAAGACTTAAGGCTCAAGGAATAGAAGCAGAAAATGATGTTTGGGTTTTGCGGAAGCAGAGCAAGTGAAAAGAAGTCCTAAACTCGACCAGTTCTATCTAGGCTTCGTCCTACAGTCAACACGGCTCTGATACCAATCTGTCACACCCGATTTATAAGAACATAAATCGAGCAATCATATATGCGCCAGGATCAAGTCGCGCATATATACAACAGATTATCAAGATATCACAACACATGTCAGGAATAACATTAATATAAATCGTAAATGAATCATAAATGAATTATTTTATTACAACCGAATCAAGAATCGGTTCAAGAGTTGCGAAAGCGTAAAAGAGATACATGAAGAGCTGGGCGCCACAGGGACGTCGACTGGGAGACAAACACCTAGAAGTCGTCGAAGCCGCTGACGTAATCCTCCACGTTGCCGGGCACTGAGCAGCAGTCGAAGATGTCCAAAATAGAACAGAAGAGTAGAGAGGCAAGTGTGAGTACAAACTAGTACTCAACAAGTATAACACGAGTATGAGGCTCTAAGGTTAGCTGACTCAACTGCATTAGCTTTTAATCTTGGCAAATTTTATTAAAACTAATTACTACAAGTGGATGAATTACCATAAACCCAATTGCATAATAAATTAATCAATATTAATTAAGAACTACTGAGATCCACCCAAACCAACCACCCGGGGAATCGCCCTCGTCAAAGGTTGATAACCCCACTAATCAGACGGAGGATCTGGGCCGCTCATGACTGTGAGCACAGCTGATATATCAGTTTTACACTCTCGAGAGGTTGCACAACTTTACCCACAAGTCGTGAGCTACGCTAGTTGTCCATCACACTTCCTTAGGTGAGATGGCTAGCAAGCACACTACGAGACCGTTACAAAAGATCACGTTGGTAAGGTGTAACCGCTAAGGATTCTGGATCAGCAACGATGGGGCCCACCTCCGGGGGTACAAGACACACAGCACAGACCAAGCCGGAGGAGCAGGGACCATTGAAGCTTACCACCCCTCTTGCCCACGCAGGTAAGTTACTCCCGAACCAACACGACCTAATTAGTAAGTCAAGACCGTCCCATTCCAGTCTTGTGGTTGCGCGGTTGTCCCAGGTTGTCGCTCTATGAACCGGTCCTTATGGAGAGTGGCCAACCAAGCACTAAGCACCGTGCTGGCCCCCTAAACCAAGTTTCTAACAAAACATCTTTTAAGGACGCACGAACCACTCAAGCACACAGCACAGAGGGTCGGCTCCAGAATTAAGTTGCATAAGACCATTATTCAAATTAATTAAAAAGGACCAAGATATGTTATAGCGCAGCAACCTAGCACAACTAACCAAAAGATGCAACCCATAGGATATGTATAAGGATATAAAGGTGGCTAGGAAATCCTTATAGGCATACAGAATTAAAATGCAGTATGAAATTGTATTTAAAAAGTGATAGGAGGTTCATGTTATACTTGCCTTCCTCGTACTCTCCCGGCTGCTGCTCGAACTGCTCGGAAGACGGCTGCTCCTGGTACTGATCCAAAGGCTCCGCGTCTACTCATGATCGTAACGCCAAAACATAGTCCAGCACATACACATACATGCAAACAAGGACAAAAATATAAGAAACAGTACAACATTACATAGAAATAGCACACAAAACTATGCTAGAACGATACTACGCGTTACAACGATCGCGTGGATATAAAGAACACCTAAAACGGAGCTAAAACGCGAAAACTACACTTAAAACAAGATCCAGGGACCTAATTGTAAGAAAAACAGAGAAACCAGGGGCTTCTGGACAAAACCGAGGACTAAACCGTAATTAAAGCATAGACTTAGGGGCTAGCACGTGAAAACTCCAAAACTAGGGCTAAGAAACAATTTCTAGAGAGCTCGGGGTGTTAAACAAGAAGAAAAGGACCTACTTGTAATTATTTTTGACTCCCGGGTGGACTGCGGGTTGATTTCCCCAAAAGGCAGGGGTTCTTTAGCAAATCCTATAGGCTGAAACGGTATGATGTAATCTGGACCCTCGGATCAGATCTGTGCGGCCCAGATTAGAACCCATACGCGAAGGGGTACGGGATGATCTCAGCCTTTGGATCGAGATCGGACGGTCGGGATTGGATCTAGGTTTACTACTCGCGCTATCCACCGGATGTGAAATGGACGGCTGAGATCCCCCACGGTCGGGATCTAATCCGATACGTCGGATCGACGATGGACGGCTCAGGTTAGATACAACCGCGAACCGGTACGCGCTGCTCGGGTTCCTCGGATCTGAATCGCACGGCTCAGATCGAAGGGCTTCACGATCTAATCCTATCCGTGAACGCCAGATCGGACGGCCAGAGGGAACGGGGACTCCGGGGGCGGCGATTTCTCGCCGGAGGAGAGGAGGCCGCGGCGGAGGCTCACCGGCGTTGTGCGAACGGGCGTTTCCGTGGCCAAGGGATGACGGGATCCGGTCGGGGAGCGGGAGGAGGGCACGGGGAAGCCAATTGGAGCCAAAGGGGGCGGAGGAGGTGGCCGTGGCGGCCGGGCGACGGCGGCGTGCGGCTCGGGGTAACGGTGACAAGTGGGGCGCGCACGTACAGAGGGGAAAAGGGAGGGACAAGGGCACGGCGCGCTTCTTACCACTCCGGGGTACTGCAACGGCAGTGGGGGGGCCGGGGATCGAGGCGTCGGGGTGGTGCCGCGGTGGCGCAGAGGCTCGGGCGGCGGCGGCTCCAATCCGGGGTCGGTGGCGTGGCGTAGGGGTGGAGGCGGCGGCGGGATTAGGGCACGGGTAGGTGGGGGTCGCAGGGCCACTTAAGGGCGGGAGCCGAGACCTCGGCGTGCGGGCCCAGAGGAGGAGATCGCCGGCGGAATCGGAGGCCGTTGGGCGCCGGGGAAAAACAGAGGAAGGGGAGAGAACGGAGGGGGGAAAGGAGCTGACGCATGGGTCCAGCTTGCCAGAGAGAGGGGGCGAGCGGGGGAGGGCGCTAGCTCGGGCTGAGGGGGACGCGGGGGCCCAAGCGGGGGAAGAAGGGCTGGGCCGCCGTGGCCCATGCGGGAGGGGAAAGAGGGGCCCGAGAGGGAAAGGAGAGAGGGGAGGGAAGGAGTGGGCTGGGCCAAGAGGAGGATTTGGCTGCCTTTCTTTTATTCTTTCTCCTCTCTTTTTCCTTTTCTATACTCCACTAATTCAAACAAATCTAATTGAATCCAAAATACAATTTGAATTCAAATCTATAAATTCCACACAATTAAAACAATGCTGCTGCATGAATGCACAAACACTTTAATCCTATGATAAATTTTATTTCCTTATGTTATAAATTGCTTTAAATGCTACAAAAATTAAATAAAAGCCTGGAAAATTCATTCGAGCCCAAATAAATTAATTAAAATTTAAGGAAATTACCTTAGGGTGTTACACCGGCGGGCGGGGGCGGCGCGCGGTGGCCGCGCGGGGGAACAGAGGGAGTGGTGCCCCTATCTCACGCGTGCGGGAGAGGAAAAACGAGCGCTCGCGTCCGGTCGGATTTGAGGAACGGGATGGTTCCGCATATCAATGGAATATTCGGATCTTTTTGCTCCTGGAGCCACTCCGTTCTTTCTAGATTGCAACCAAACATCCAAAAAAAAGGAGCGGAGCGGTTCCATTCCGATTCGCTCTCCAACCAAACGGACCATTCCACGCCCAAATCCATTAGTGTTTCGGCCGATAGTTCGATGCTTCCTTTCTCGCTGCTCCTCTCCTCTTCCTTGCAGGCCCTCCTTCTCTTGCAGTGTCTCGCATCGTTCCCAATCGACAGTGCGAGCGTTTCCTTTGTTGCTGCTCCTCATGTCCATGCTCCTCATGTCCATCGGCGTAGAACCTGCAGGTCAGCAGGTGGATTGGATTTGAGGGATCCACGGCGGCCGGCAATTATCGGAGAGATGCGGCCACAAGACAGTCACGCATGGCGGCAGCAGCCGCTCCGCCAATGTTCCCGCGCTCGCAGCCGTATGAAAACCGAGCAAGCGCCGTGCGTAATGCCGACCGCGTAGCATCACGCAGGTGCGGCTGGTCGCGCGGTGACCGTCTGCTGTACGGGCCTGTGCCACCGTGACAATTGTAGCAAATAATGGGAGACAGCGACGGCGGCCCTATCGTGCTTCTGCTCACTGGGCCACGGGCACGCACCTGGTGCTCACGCGAGCACCCGTGCCAGCAAGCTCGGAAATGCTTGCGGGCAGTTGCACAGGTTGAATCGATGTCAATACGGGAGATGCACACAATGTGCTCGATGATTTGATTATCAGAGATGACGCTACTGGTTCTCCTCCCCCATGTCCCTTGCAGTGTAAAGTGTATTTATCGAATGATTGTAATTTGCTGCAGTGACAGATATTGCAACAAGTGCCGACGAGACTGATTACGTGAAAGATATCTAGATTTCTAGGTGGATTTTGTCATTAAAATATATGTACATTTAATCTCGTTATTTAGCATGTGTGCAGGTGTTAAAATTGAAAAAGCAAAATATAATGAAGTACGCCCCCCTCAGAACGAAATGAAAACGCGGTGGTTGACATTTACTCGAAGAGTAAATTTTTATTCTATTTTTAAGTATAGAACCCCATACTATCAAAAGGAAACTTTGATCTGCAGATTTTGACTTAGAACCGGTGCTCAAGAGATCACATACAAACTTGTGAGCCTTAAAAACCATTTTAAAATAATATTTTGAGAGTGTCTTTGCTAAAATCGGAGTCTCCGGGTTTCTGTCCGGAATATCCGGAGTATTCGGACATATATCCGAAGTATCGGGGTACCCTTTTACCAACGGTGGAGTCTCCGGATCTCTGTCCGGAATGTCCGGGAACAATACCCGGAGTATCCAGAAATATATCCGAAGTATTCGGTACCCTTTCGCTAACGGCTAGTTTTTTGAGTGAGAGTACAAATACCCCCATATCCTTTCAGCCAGTCACTCTTGCCTATTTTTCGAGCTGAACAACCTCGTAAGCTTTTCAAAAGCTCTCCCACTCCCTCTCTTCATTTCTTGAGAGATTCCTTTTGAGGGATTCAAGTGAGAGTGTTGCGAGAGAAGAAATCTATGCTAGTGAGGTGCCATTCCATTCTCTTGAGCACTTAGTCTTTGTCAAGCCGGTGGATTCAAGTTTATTACTCTTTAAGCTTTGAGCTCTTAGACGGCTAGGCGTGCTCGCGTACATTTAGCTGAAGTTGTAAGCATCACGGGAAGTTTGTAATTATCTTTCCTCTTAAAGGAACTAATAGTAAGTGACTTTGGACTTGAGCGTTGGTCTCGCCCTTGGGTGAGAAGTATACGAGTTCTTGAGCACCGTCTCTTGAACTTTTCCTCAATGGAGACATAGCTCCTTTAGAAGTGAATTTGGGGAAACAAATCTCTATCTCTCCGTGTGCTCTTTACTTAAATTGTCATCTATTTGCTTGTGAGACTAACTTTCTAGGATTTGAGGATTTGAGCTTGATCTACTTATTTATAAATAAGCTTCTAGTTTGAACTAGCTAATGAGAAACGCTTAGAAGGAACCCCTGGTACTTGCAAATTTACTGGATCTAAATTTCCTGCATGTGTAGTATAGTTTGTCACTGAAAATATTCTGGATATATTCCGGATATAGTATCCAGAAACTCCGGACCTCAAGTCTGGAGTATTCGGACATTTGGGTTACTGATTGTTTGAAAAGTATTTTAAAGTTGTAGATTAGCCAATTCACCTCCCTAGAGGCATCTTGAGGTCTTTCCATTACGTGCTACATCAAAATCTAGGTTGAGTGCCACCAGGTTCAAGCAAAGCTGCTGGGCGTTCAGCTCTCTTCCTTAAGATAATGGCAAAGAAGGTCTGATGATCCCCTGCCAAAATGCATTTGTTCAGGGTTGATTTCTGCTTCTGCATCTCGTCTATTTCACTTGTCTCTGCTAACAAGTTCAACTCGTATGCCCTAGGAGGAGACTCAAGGAGAAGCGATTGGTATGGCTCTCACCTCCCTTGCTCAATAGGTGCTCTCTTCTTAAGCTGGTTGAAGCAGAAAAGAAAAAGGTTGCAAAGAAAAACTCTGTATGGCACATGAAGCATATTTGAGTAATTATTTGTCCTGCTTAGTGTCGTGATAGTAAGAAATGCACTGACTATAATGGATTTTGTTTCCAAGATGAAGCAGAGTTGGTCCAAGAATGCAAGTACATAGTCGTTCCATGGATAAATATGATCTGTATTTGGTATTTTCCCTACATAAATAGATTGTTCTTGATCTCAATCACTAACTTAGATCACTAGAGCTCCAGCACAATGTATCCAAAAACTTTTACTAATACTCTGTACTATACTTTGCTCACTCTGATCACAAAAGGTTAGATGCATAGATATACTTTTCATGCTTTACTGTGCAATGCCAACGAAGTTATCCATTCAGTTATTGATCAATGCTGCCTTTTTAAAATCATTCAGGTACTCTAAAGTTACCTCTACTAAGAACCTCAGAGGCATCATATGAAAAAGACTACAGGTCGAGTGACTAGGCTTAAAAATAACAATCTTAGACGCAGAGAAGAACATAACAAACTATATCTAATCACCGTAAAGCTATATGCTTAATATTTTATCAGTAGCATGCTACATAAAGCTATGTACTTGATATTTCTTCAATAACATGCTATGGACATTCATAAAACAGAGCAGGCCCTTAAGTACATATAACAGAACCCATAATTGCATTCTATTCATCGGCACAGCCTAGGCTGCAATTGCTTTCATATTTATTTTAGAGTAAAATACATTAATAGCTATGGTACTTCACAGCATGTTTCAGTTCAGCCATTATACTCAAAAAATTGTAAATCATAGCCATTAAGTTTGCCCAACTATATTAGTATGGTAATTGGCTCATTAACTGTTAACCACACATATTTAGATGATGTAGAGCAGGTATTCGTGTCTTATTGTGTAACGTGGTAGATCACAGCCCACACATTTCTATTCTTATTCTGTTTTTTTTTTGTTTTATGCTATCCTCTTCCCTACTTCTTTTTAATTTCCTTCTGTAATATTTCACATGCGGGTGCAGAGTAGGTCATGTGGAGCAAGGTTCAATGCTTACTGACCATGATTCTGGCTCACCTACGTACCCCACCCATTTATCTATTTCTTAACATAGCTTGAACTTTCTTAGTTCTTCCCCATTAACACCGCTCTAATATTGATGCGGAAATGAATGGAAAAATAGATGGATCGATGTAATATTCAAATAGAAGTAAGAGGACTAGGGCAGTGAATGGAGTATACAATTAGTAGATTGATCATTTACCATATCAGTCATGCTAGATGATACGATATGGTCAAACCTAATCCACATCATCCAAATATGTAGTATTGAGAATCCCATTGTTATATTACATTAGTCAAGGCAAGTTTAGAGGCCTAAATTTACAGCTGACTAAGTACAATAGCCAAACTAACATATGTCAACAAGTCTAATGGCCACAATTTACACTTTCATGAATATGATAGCCAAATTGACAAGTATAATGACCATTCATGTATTTTACTCTTTATTTTATGCTGATGACTAAAAGTTGTGTGAGAAGCAATTGAACCATACCATATTTGGTTGGCTCAACACGGCAGTATTTAAATGGGTCTAATTTTGCTTATTTCACTATAATACTAGTGAGCAGTGTAAATTGCTGCGTTGTGAGTTTATCAGTTCAGATAATTTAGTAAACTGTAAGCTCTGTATATCTTTGATTGTATTTTTGGATGTCTATTTACTCTTTTCTTATGTGACTTCTCTCTTCCTCGTATTGCCAATGCGTACTAGCTGAATTAGAATTAGAACTTATGAAACGCGGCGCCCTCCGAGGCCAATCGTGGTGCCCACGTCAGCCAAAATTCTTTCGACCGTCCGATTGCGATCCGACATACAGTGATGGACCATTGCCGTCAATATTTTACCCCTCCCTCCCTCCTATCCTCTCCCCACCCCACACCGACAGCGGCGTGCGAGGCGTGGGGGTGAGGCGGCGGCCGGCGTGGGTGTGCCGCGGCGCTTCGGGCCGTGTGCCTCGCCGGCGCACCCGCCCGCCGCCCCACCCAATGCTGGCAGTGAGCTCGCCCTCACGCTCGGTGGGTGCGGCTTCGAGGCGCCCAGCCCCGCGGCGGCTAGCCAGGCGGCCTCCGCTCCCGGTAGCGCGGCGCAGCGAGCCAGGGTAGCAGGCCGTCGCGGGAAGCCTCCACGCTAACGGCAACCAGTGGCAATATCAAGTTTGTTGACGTCTGCACTGTGTGACAATATCCCTGTGCACAAAGCTATATACGTAGATGTATTTTCAATCTAAAATGGAGAAGTTTATAGATTCAAATCTAAATAGATTGTTCAGTTAAAATTTCAATTTTCCTTGTTATTCTAATAGCTAGCTTAAATAAATAAATATAAAAAAAGTTTTATAACTGGTAATATTGGTTAGAACACAAAAAGGGCAGCGCCACAATTTCTAGTTAAACCCGAAAGCTAGAATCGATCTATTGATGGTAGCTAATTAACGATTGACGATACGAGTCCTAATGGTACCTGAATGGAAGCGCACAATAAAGAATATCCTCACCGCATGACCCCAACAAACATTTATAATAGCACTCTATATATCTAGCTAGGTGCTCTACAGTGCACAGCTGCCGACGGAAGGCGTGTGTCTATGGGATGGGACTATAGAATTATTATTATTATTATTTATCAGGGATTTTGCTTCATCATCAGTCGGTGGAGGAAATAAAAGAGGAAGAAACGCGTACGAGCGGTGGCGGAGACCGGAGAGAGACTACCGACTCCAGCACCCCTACCCGTACGTGAACGACGACGACGACGAGCGAGGCCAGATCGAGGGATGTTTGATTTCGAGGAGTTAAATTTTAGCTTTATCATATTAAAAGTTTTTATTATTCAGAACTATTTAGAGGCGAGCTGAGGCCAACTGTCAGAAGCTTCCTTCCTTGCTGCTTTTCTTCCGTTACAACCAACCCACGTACATGTACACCTGCTTGCCTACTGCTAGCTGCCATCGCCTGCATCTACATGACCCCAACTAACATTTATTATTGATCATTTTAATTTTTTCAGATTCATAATTTTTCATATGCATCTGCATATATATTATATCTAGATGCATAGTAAAATTTATAAATCTAGAAAAATAAGAAATGAGGGAGCTGATGCATTATGTTGTCTTTGTCTGCTCTCAAACTGCATTTTAGCTTGAGTTTTTTTTAATCTCGGCTAGCTATTAGTGACAACTGCACATAAATTGTTCCTCGAAGATAAAGGTAGCAGGCATGGCCACATACAGTGCACCGGCCTTGACCCATCCATGCATCGATCACCCCACATGAACAAGAACAAAGGTGTGAACATTGTGGAGCACATGCTTTTGATAAAGTCCAGCTCCACCTCTCCTTGGGTCACACTGCAGCTACACATGCCACACGCGTTAATCGAGCGAGGTACGCAATAGCACTGCAGAATGCAAAAACAGGCAGCTAATAAAACCAGGTTGCGCGTATTGAAAAAAAAGGTATTGAAAATTTTCCTCGGTTGTAAAATAAAAAAATCATCAAAAGAATCGCTTGACGGGTAGCTAATGATGATTGATGAAATGGGAGCGCACAATGAAGAACAGGAATACTAGATCGATCCTACCCCACGCACATGGTCCCTCCGACTCATGAAATAAAATCCCTGATAAGTAATCCCGCCGACTGACGTGTCGAAGTACGTCGGTGGAGGAAATAAAGAAACGCGAGCGGCGGCGGAAAGAGACTGCGCTGACCTCGCCCCGTTTGGTTCCTTAGCCCCCATCGTATAAAAAAAAATCTTGCTATTTAGAGTATTAATAATAAATTTTATCATAGCTGGTGCTAATTGGGAAGATAAAATAAATAAATCTAATTAACCTATAATTTACAGTGATTACTTTGTAACTTCGTAGTTGATAACTTTTTCATCTAAGATCATTTAGTTATTCAAGAAATTATTATAAACCTATGTATGGCAATGACTATATAGTATCTCATACAACTCAAGTCATACTTTGAGATGTTTTATATACACTGAAATATATTTGGTATTTTTTATCTATAATTCACAATAACCATAGTATAGAAGTTTCACTTTTTTATTTGTTTTGCTTATGTAAAGATTTAAATAAAATTTTGGAATAAAATTAAAAAATATTTTTAGGGATGTGTGGTGGCGTCCCGCCCCTGCAAATCACTTTCAAAGTTAATATAAAAGAATAGCATACCTAATAGAGTCACAAGTGACTGTGTAGTACGGTAGAGAGGAAGGTATGCGCGAGGTTTGAGATATGCGGTTCGAACTCTGAGTGATGCAAGTATGTATATTTCGTTAAAAAATTGTAACTCGATAGTACATGGACCTGTGGTGGTGGCTGGTTGCCGTGATCCACCCCTGCAAATCGATTTCTAGAGACGGCAACGTTACCCGACCCTAAAAATCATATTTTTTGCTGCGAGAAGTAGGGGCGGGTACCGCAGCCGCCCCTAAAAATACGTTTTTATCCGCCTCTACAAACCTATTCTTAGCAGTAATTTGATAAATGAGTATGTACAATCGGCCGGGGTGGCTAGGCTAGCTATGATATGATATAGTATTACTCTTATTATCTCTTCTTCCCTGTTAGCATGCATCAAAGGCAAGCAAAGGCACAAGCAGGTGACCTGAGATCCAAGGAAAGGTGAGCAACCCTTCTTCCGCTGCCTCCTGGGCTGACTAGCTGGAGTATTCATTACTTGTGCTCCTGCATGCCAAACTGCATTTTACCTGCTAGCTAATAGTGACCACCGATTGGTCGATATACAAGGTTGAGCATCCGGCAAGTGCGTTTCGCTGCATCATTGTTTTAATAATAAGTCTCCAAGTCTTAATTATCATTACCAATCAGGCCGGCAGTTGGTTAGAGAGCCTTGCCTGAAACACACACATACAGTATACTCGCTCCCCAGAAAAGCTGGTCCAGGCCGCCAAGCTAGGAATTTCCTTCCCTTTCATTTCCTCCTAATAAAGAAAACCCAATCAGACTTGTGCATGCCCCTAGCTAGCTAGGGCTCCAACTGCCATATACCCTAAACTTTGGCAAGGGAAGGCTGCTAGGCCCATGTGCGAGCAGCTAGCTACATGCGCCTCCCCTTTTGATTCGGTGCGGCTGGTAGTATATGGACACAGCAGCACTTGTGTAGCACAAGGGACCAAGCCGTCCTAAAATTCTTGCTCGACTCCTCTCGCCAATAATGGCTACTATTACACCACGTATATATGTGACCGCTTTAATGGGTCGGTGCCAACGCATCATGCGTACTTATCGCACATAACTAGAATCAAAAACAGCCTCATGAATGAAAAGGAGAGGAAGCTTCCAAATCAAAAACAGCTGTCCTTGGAAGTCAAAGCCTGTGTGCTAGCTACTGTATGCTGCGTGAGGCCCAGCCTACTTTCAAACATATATTCTCTCGATCCCCAGCCTACTTTCAAACCAAACTTGCTATGGATGGATGCAACAGTAGTCGCGTCCCAGGTTCCAGCGTGATTTACGGTGTGAAATCCGGCCGAGTCATCACGTCATGCAGTTGACCGGAGCAGTTTTTCCTTTTCTTTTTCCTGACCAACTCTTGCCAGAAAGGAGCTTAATAAAATCTGCTGGTTTGGTTAGGAGCAGGAGAAACTAAATAAAAGGCAGCAAAGCAGAAAGGCAAGCGATCAAGGCTTGGCCGAGCTTAATTGAATTCAATGAAGCTCCAGCCAAGAATGCAGCACCAAATCAATGAAGCTGACGCGTATGGCATGGTTAGGCACGATTGACTGGAAGAATCAGCAGTAGCTGGTGATGATGTGCCTGTCAGTCCTGGACTAACTACTTATTCTGCTCTTTCCTGAATTCGGCCGATGGCAGTACAGCCCTGGACTCTGCTGTTCTTTCACTCTCTGCACAGCGTTCGCTGCGATCTGGTTGGGCATTCAATCGCTACTCAGCAGCAGCTGCAGAAGTCGGCGCTTTTCATCTGCTTTGCCTTTCTCAGCACAAGTCACGGGGGCTAGTGGTATGTATAGAGATAAAAACAAGGAGGCGGCACAGCACAGGAATCAAAAGGGAGTGCTGCAAAAAGAAGCATGTGAAAGCGAAAGGATAGACGAAGAAGAGGATTGGCGGGGGAAAAGGGCACCGACGGATTAGCAGCCAGCAGCCCTGTGCAGTGTTGTGCAGTGTCTGATCCCGGAATTGGCGTTAGCCTTTTCCGCAGGGATCGTTGTTTACGCCAGAAGCGGGGAATTTCTTGGCTCCATACCATACACAAGAGATGCTTTTTTTTTTGTCGCCCCCGATGATGGGCGGCCGCGCGTCGAACACGGTGGGTGCGCTGCGCCACCGCGAGAAACTAACTGAAAGCGAGCGAGGGTGCTGCAGGGCTTTGACCACGCAACGCTTCTTGTGCTGCAGGGTTCCCACGCACGCGGGAAACGGCGAGCAGAGCTGCTGCATCGTCCATGACCATGATTGTCGGCATGGTATGTTATGATACCACCGACGAGCGACGACTTCAGCGCTGGCCGACGGACAACTAGCGGCAGCCGGAGGAAGGGCACGTCCAGAGCAGGCAGGGCCAACGACCGGACCGGGCAGCCGCCGCCGCCGCACGCAGCCCCACCCCACGAGCCCAACAAACAAACCGTGTGGGAGGGAGGGGAGGGAATCACATAGCATAGATGACGTGTACTCTGTCGCCGCTAATAACCTGGACCCCTCGCCGCGCCGCGACATTTGTTTGCGTTTGATTAATTTCCTCTCTGGCCGCCATCACTTTCTTCTTCTGCTTCATAAGAAGCAGCCTTGCTTGGCCCTCCTCCTCCTCCCGCCCTCGCCCCTCCACAACCAACCCAACCCATCGCCCGCCCCGCCACCATGAAGGGCGGCGACGTGAGCAGCATTAGCCCGCTGGTGTCCTTCGTCCTCGGCGCCGCCATGGCCACCGTCTGCGTCCTCTTCTTCATGTCCGCCAGCCCCACGCGCCGCCTCGCAGACATCTCCGCCTTCAGCTCTGGAAACGCCACCAACGACCTCCGCCTCGCCTCCTCCGACAACGCCGTGGCCGACGGCAACGGAGAGGTCACCGCGCCGGCGCCGGCGCCGGTAGAGGTACGACGCGTTTTCGCCTTCCTGCTCTCTTCTCTATTTTTCCCCCCCTCGCTCGGTCGCTTCTGATGATGATGGTGATTATTATGCCTGATCGTCAGAGTACTTGTCCGCGAATTACGTGCTGCTAACACCAATCGATCCCTTCTCACAATTTGATCCCCAGCAATAAATAAATAAATTCCGTCGATTTCTAACTGCAGCCTGCTTCGATTTTTTTTAATAAAAAAAAGCATGTTACTATGTTCCTACTATTTAATTATTTCCAAACTAGTAACCACAGCCCGGAGATGCCCATTTGTATTGTATGTATGCCCTTCCATTCAGCCAGCATAAACCACGGGAGAATGGGAATCCCCCCGTTGAACAAGTTACGTCGCCTGACGGCGACACCTTAACAAAAGCGTCAAGGGTCGTGCCTAGTTTATTATCTGTCACCCAAAGCCTAAATCCCAAAAGCCGGACCAGCTCACGTCTCTAGTAATTTCTTTTCCCACGGAGTATATGTAGTATGTGCGTTGTGTTGCCAACCACTTTCCCGTCTCCCCTCGCACCATTTGTCCTCTGCTCTGCTCCCCACCGCGGCCACTGTCGGCATGCTTTTTTACTACTGCCACGTCCACCGTCCCCCCGGTGCTGCCGGGCCCACGTGGCCTTGGGAAACCCTTCATGATGCGTAGCGTAGCAGAGGCAGGCATGGGCGCACCAACCATTTCTGCACACGCAGCTCATGCGTAGAGGGGGAGAGCTAGAATGGCTGCTTTGCTGCTGCACTGATTGGCCTGCACTAGCATCCAACAAAAGTAAATGTGAAAGATCGCACCTGCCTCAGGTTTTCGAAAACCTATCCCATCTGTAGCAGCAACGCAGCATATACCACCATGCATTTGGCATGTTAATAACGGGATTAACTATTAACTAGCAGCAGTAGCAATGAAATTCCAATTCTCAGCAGATTGAGACCAAAAATGCGTGCAGGCGCCGTCGCCTTGGGGCGACCTTGAGGAGGTGCTGCGGCGTGCGGCCACCAAGGACCGGACGGTGATCATGACGCAGATCAACGCGGCGTGGACGCGCCCGGGCTCCCTGCTCGACCTCTTCTTCGAGAGCTTCCGCACCGGGGAGGGCGGCGTCGCGCGCCTGCTGGACCACCTCGTCATCGTCACCATGGACCCGGCCGCGTACCAGGGGTGCCAGGCCGTGCACCGCCACTGCTACTTCCTCCGCACCTCCAACGGCGTCGACTACCGGTCGGAGAAGATGTTCATGAGCAAGGACTACCTCGAGATGATGTGGGGCCGGAACAGATTCCAGCAGACCGTGCTCGAGCTCGGATACAACTTCCTCTTCACGGTCAGTGCCCTTCTCTTCCTTGCTGTTTTTATTTCTTTGAGATCAATCATCATGCCTTCACTCGTTAATTGGTTGCGTAACGGCACCCACATGCTGCACACACGGACGAAGAACGATCATGCCGGCCGGCCGCCCTGAGTGGGTTAGTTACGGGGTTCTGATCGGTGGTTGTTGAACAATCCAGTCAGGCATGCCCGACTGCTGATTGGTTGCCAGCCGCTGCTGCACTGTTCTGCTTGGACTTTGAAAATGTCTTGGCTGATAGGGCGATTGCTGTTGACAAGCGGCTGATTCCTGAGCCAACTGCTTGTTACTACTTGCACTGTGAGGCCTAAAAAATTCCAAAGACTAGCGAGTACTAGGCGACACACACAAACGGTACCGTAACTTCCTTCTGGACGGTTCGCTTGACGTGACTGCGAGTCCGACGACGGCAAACGCCATTCCTAGAAACTTTATTCCTTCTTCTCAAGGATAAACATCATCAGTAGGTGGCCGACGACAGCAATCCTACCGTCGTTGCCGATGCACGAAGAAGAAGAAGAATCTATCTATCTATCTATCTATCTATCTAGTAGTAGCAGTAGTTACACGACGATGCATGATGCTTTATTACTGATGAGATGATGAGTGCCGAGAATTTATTAAACAAAAAAGCAATTAACGTATATACTATATGGTTTGGTTTGCATGCAGGACGTTGACGTGATGTGGTTCCGTGACCCGTTCCGGCACATCTCGATGGCGGCGGACATCGCCATCTCCAGCGACGTGTACATGGGCGACCCCTACAGCCTGCGCAACTTCCCCAACGGCGGCTTCCTCTTCGTGCGGTCGTCGGCCAAGACCATCGACTTCTACCGGGCGTGGCAGCAGGGGCGGTGGCGCTTCTTCGGGAAGCACGAGCAGGACGTGTTCAACCTCATCAAGCACGACATGGCCGCCAAGCTCGACCTCGCCATCCAGTTCCTCGACACCACCTACATCAGCGGATTCTGCCAGCTCAGCAAGGACCTCAACAAGATCTGCACGCTCCACGCAAACTGCTGCGTCGGGCTCGGCGCCAAGCTCCACGACCTCCGGGGAGTCCTCGACGTCTGGAGGAACTACACCGCCGGAACGACCGAGGAGCGACGCGCCGGGAAGTTCCAGTGGAAGCTCCCAGGAATCTGCATTCACTGATCGAGGTGTGATGAGCCTTTGCTAGCTAGAGCTAGGTCCGATGATGATCCATTATTCGTTTTCGATCGAGATCGGCCGCGCCGGTGCACTCGATCGATCGATGTGCACGGCGAGGCCAGCAGCTAGCGCGTGCGTTCAGGTGGCTGGCTTCTTGTCCATTCTCTCTCCGCTGCTTCTTTCTTGGCGTAAATTAAGTTTGAGGAGATACAAGGGAGCTGGGTAGGTTTGATTCTTTTGATTTGTGATGAAAGGCTAGGTAGAACCGAGAGATGGTTAAATTATACTGCTGCTCCCTCCGTATGTATGTACACAACAAAGGTTATATACAAATATAAATTCTATGTATCATCAGCCCCTCTTCTCTCTGCACCTGTAAATTTAAAAATGAACGCAGCAGCGCCCATTTGTTACGATCGAATTCGTGCTTCTCTCTCTTGGTCCACAGCAAAGTCTTGTGCTTGCTTTGCATTGCAGGCTCCACCAAATTCACATGGGCCACTGTTGGAGCCGCGCCCCAGAACTCCATATATGATGGGCTGGATCCATGGACAAAGCCAGTAAAGCCTCCCAGGTTTGTTCTGGTGGGGCAAAGTTCATAGGCCCTTCAAATGGGCCAGAACCAATGCTACCATAACATAAATGGGCCGGATTGCAAGATTAGGAACTTTTTCGAAGACGATCGGACAGAATTTGAACACATCCATTAACTCAAACAAAAATTGATGGGTGACGTCCATGGGGAGTTAAAGAATCCATGTACTCTAGTCAAGCGTTATTATTGCTATGGCAAAGGTATGCAGAAGAAGCTCTGACCTGCTAGGGAACGGAACCAACATGGGTGTTTGTGTTTTCTTCATTTTCTGGTAACCCGTACCTGTATATCAGCAGGCCATCCCTATTGTCCCTCTCCTAGGGAATTAAGGGAAAAAAGAACAAGATCAAGGGCAGTGAGTCGTGACTAGCACTAGCACCGACCACCTGACCTAAATTATTGCGGCGTTTACCAAATTAATCCTCCTAGTGTAGTTTTCATGGAACAGCAGAGTAGTGTATACGTGGATCCAGTGACCAGTGGGGATACATGATGGAGAGGAGGAGAAGCCCTGATGAGGAGCATGGCAGGGCATGGGTGAGCTACGGCCGGTCCAGAGTAGTAGAGAGCTAGAGCAGGACCCTTTCCTATCTTAAATGCTGTACGCGCTTTGCTTGATGTTCCCTGCTTGGTGTCGCTCAGGTACTGTTTGGAACAGCTCCTCCTTATTGCCGAGTCTGTATTATTGAGGATCAGAAAGCGCACTGCTTTCAGCCTAGAAGAAGAAGAAGAAGAAGAAAACACATACTGTTTTCAGATCAAGATTTCTGTGGAATTCCTGCAGCCCCGCCGAGCACGGACGAGAGCGGAAGTTGTGACGAAAGCGCACAGGTCCGGGTTCCCCGGTTTGGCGGTAAACAAAAAGGGCCTTGCGGCTGATTATTGATTGAGCGAGCATGTAAGAGCGATCGGCGACCTAACCAGATGTTGATGCTAGGCAGTTCAAAAAAGATGGGTTGGTGGCAGCTGAGTTCGTTGAGCTAGCTACCGGCCACCGCATAGATACTAGCTGCGTCTTTGCTTACTAGCTAGCACTCGTGAATCTTGATGTACAAAAGGCCGGGCCTGCTGCGCTGTGCATGCTCTCTTTGTGAGTACTAATCCACTTTACATAAGTATTCAGTGATGGTAGCTGTTGCAGATTGCACACTGCCCTAATAATGCATGATGCATGCTTGGTACCGAGCAACACACTATCACAGTAACAAATCTGAGCCGTGTGCATGATGATTGGGTGGCAGCTCCCTTGGGAAATGGGTTCACCCCATCATGCTGTATTCCCCTGACAGGCTAACGTGCAGCATGTGAGACGACTCGAACGTCTGTCCGGACTCCAGAATTGTGATGTGCGACATGATATGGGATGACCTGCCTAACTAACATGTTAGGCTAGTAAACGGCCCATCAAATGATCGACAAGGTTGGCACTTATCTGTTAATTTCCAGCTTGCTTATTAGCTGCTCAGTCCGGCTCCTAAGTCCCAGCACATCATCAGCAGTGGCACTGCAAGCAAGGAAGATTCTCCAAGCGCTGGCTGCGCGTAGTACTGGATCTGCATACATAATTCTTCATTGATGGAGCGGCCAGATTAAAGCAAGTAGCAGTACTATATGGAGCGCTGATCGGGATGTGCCAGCTGAACCTTCTGTTCCGTTCGTATGGAGACTCTGCGTAGCACGCCGCCACGTAGCGCCTGTCCACGTCACTAGTTGACGGGTGAGCAGATGAGCAACAGTCTTGAACGCTACCGCCGAAAAAGACACCCATATGGAGTAGTTTTGCAAGAAAAATAAAAAAGGGGGGGGGGGGGGGGGGACTAGCTAGCTATGGCAATGTAGTGCTGCTGTGACGACAGACGTAGGAGCATTATTCAGTATTGATTGTATCAACCTATGGCTGGCAGTATCTTTGGAAAAAGAAAATCACACTGATCGATCTGGTCGAGTTTGAAGCGTCTCGCTCTTAGTTTTGTCGAGGATCTATGGTAGCTAGCTAGCTGAGGAGGAGGAATTCCATTCCAAGACCGGACGCACGGCAGGCGCAGTCTGGAGATTTCTGTGGAATGGAACTGATGCAGCCCCGGCCCGCCGAGCAAGGACAAAAAAGCGAGATTTGGTTCCCCTGTTTGGCGTTAAACACGGAGGTCCGGAGCTGAGCTGTTTGATTTATTGAGCGAGCACAGCATAGCATAGCATGCAACAAGAGCTGGCCATTTGATTGCGAGCTACAGTAATCGCCGGCAGATGATGTTGCTGCTGCTACCAGTTCCTTTTAAATTAAATAAGTACCAGTACTGACGCGATATATATATATATATATATATATATATATATATATATATATATATATGTATATATATGGGGGATGACGACCTAACATGTTAGGCTAGTAACGATCGACCCGCACCCGCACCCGCATCGGATGGCAAGCATGACACTTAATTTTCCGTCGAATGCCAAGCAATATGGCACTTTTAGTTGGTTAGTTAGTTAGTTGGTGGGTGAGCAAATCAAATGAACAACAGCACGCAAAAGGTGAAACCAGTGATACATAACAAATTATATAGGTCGTTTTAGCATTTCTAGAAACGTTGTGTTCACTGTGCAGCTAAATATACACTATGTTTAGATATATAAGCAAAAGCTATATGACCTATAATTTTGAACTAGCGCCGGAATTAAAGTACAGGCCGGCAAAGAGCTCAATTAAAAATAGAAAATGATGTGTTATTCTAATTCTGCTTGAAATGCTCGATCGATGTATATATATATATAGTAGTACTTAGTACGTATATATTTTGCCATGTCTGCTGCTTCACTCAGTACCTATACATGGCAACCTTTTGACAGCAGCAGGCCACCAATTATTCTTGTGACTGAACGGATCGAATTTTCAGTTGAGAGGGCGGAGGAAGATCATCGAATTCTGAAACTGGGAAGCAGACACGGCGGTGAGCTAGACCTACACGCATGCCGGGACTTGATCCTGATCATCGAGAGACGACCACAGCCTGATGATAGATCGAGGGCCGGCCGGCGGCGGAATTGGCAAATGAGCGCATCACCGCCGCGGATTTCCCATGAATGACTGATGACGCGAGCAGCAGAGATCGAATACCATTGCGACTTTACTTGGTGTCCTTCCTTCCATCCGTCGGCCATGGCCGCCCATGGATATACAGATAGTCAGATGATGTCGTCGATCAGCATGTGCGTGTGCATCCATGGGGACCCGATCCTCCCCGGCTGGCACCAACTCTCAAGGCCGAGCCACCCATCAATCAGGTCACCACGCACAAACAAGAACATTTTTATCTGCCGTAGTTGTCCTTAAAAAAAAATAAAAATGTTGCTTTCTTTCAAAAGAAAAAATGTTGCACGACTGCACTGCTACAGGTATTTATACTTGCTAGTTCACTACTACAGAGGAAGCTTCCAAAGCATTCCGTATTCTAGCTCCCAGTTCACTGTCAAAGCACTTGGTTTACTAATTTCTTTCTTCTGTCAGAGCAGAGAGCGTATAAATTGTGCTGGGCTAGCTCGCTCTAGCTAGGTGCCGCCGCGTACGACTTGTTACGTCTGCAAATTCCAAGAGGTCAGGCCGCCGCCCCTTCTACTTCTACTTAAGCTAGGGAGCCTGCTGCACTGCACCCACATCGATCGGCACATCATCTCTCGCTCTACACTACACTAGCGTGGACAGTGTGTGTACTACAGCAGGCTGTGTACTAGCGAGTTAAGGCCGGCCAGCCAGCCGGCCGCCGCCACTGATCGATCAATAAGCGGCCGCGATAGATGGCGAAGGTCGCCGCGGAGGCTGCGGGGCGCCAGGCGGCGTCCTTCGTGCTCGGCTGCGTCGCCGCGCTCACCCTCGTGCTGCTCCTGCAGCGCCGCCCCGAGGAACTCACCCGCCCCAGGGCGCCGGTGCAATTCTTCGGGTCCAGATCGTTGTCGTCACCATCAGGCCGCGGCGGGGGCGGGACTTCTCCGTCTTCCCCGCCGTCGGCACCCGCAGGTCCGGCGGCGATCGTTGCCGCAGCTGATGGTCAGCTGCAGACAGCCGTTCCCGTGCAGGCGAACGCCACAAAGCTGATGAAGCCTGCAGCAGCTGGCGCTACCACCACTGCTGCTACCGCCGATGATCTAGGCCGCGTTCCGGCCACTCCCGCACATCGCCAACAAGAGGTTGGCTGGTTCACAGATGGATTTCCTGTTCAGTTGCCCAGCGAGATATGCTGTTCGTCGATTTTTTTCCCCTTCCTGGCCTCTACCGAATTTGCTCGATCCGCGTGTTTTATCGAAGATCGTTGACATCGGCCGAAAACCGAATAATTTGGGAGGTATCGGGAATGACGTATGAGGACGACGATGCCTACCTGATCAATTGCATCTCACTCCAGCGCTGCAACTTTACCTGCTTTTATTCGATTTGCTGCCATCTCAAGTTTCTTCCAAAAGAAAAAAAAGGAAATCGAAACACTCATGTTTCACGCATGGCGCAGGGCGAGGCCGACGACGCGGAGTTCCCCGGCCTTGCCGCGGTGGTGGCGCGCGCGGCGACGCCGGACGACCGGACGGTGATCATCACGTGCGTGAACCACGCGTGGGCGGCGCCGGGGTCGCTGCTGGACCTCTTCCTGGAGAGCTTCCGCGTCGGCGACGGCATCGCGGACCTGCTGGACCACGTCCTCATCGTGGCCATGGACCCGATGGCCATGGCGCGCTGCCGCGCCCTGCACCCGCACTGCTACCTCTACACCATGCCCGGCATCGACTTCGCCTCCGCCAAGTTCTTCCTCTCCAAGGAGTACCTCGAGCTCGTCTGGAGCAAGCTCAAGCTCCAGCGCCGGGTGCTCCAGCTCGGATACAACTTCCTCTTCACCGTGAGTGGTAGTGTCCATCCTGGGCTCCTGGCCTGGCCTGGCCTGAATTATATAGATATTATATGCAAGTTAATTAATTGATCATCCGATCGATCCTCTTGGTAATTCATTCATTCATTCATCGATCGATCGGTGATGGCAATGCAACTGATGAATGCAATATATAGGACGTTGACATCCTGTGGTTCCGGAACCCGTTCAAGCACGTGACGGCGTACGCGGACATGAGCATCTCCAGCGACGTCTTCTTCGGCGACCCCGACAACATGGACAACTTCCCCAACACGGGCTTCTTCCACGTGAGGCCCAACAAGCGGACGATCGCCATGACCAGGGCGTGGCACGAGGCGAGGGAGAGGTACCCGGGCAGGAACGAGCAGCCGGTGTTCAACGCCATCAAGAAGGGGCTCGTCAGGGACCTCCGGCTGCGGTTGCAGTACATGGACCCGGCCTTCATGGGAGGCTTCTGCAGCTACGGCAAGGACCTCCGCAGGATCTGCACCATGCACGCCAACTGCTGCGTCGGGCTGGGAAACAAGCTCAGGGACCTCAGGACCCTGCTCGCCGACTGGAGGAACTACACGGCGATGCCGCACTGGGCAAAGCAACACGCCAAGTGGACAGTCCCGGGAGCCTGCATCCACTGATGGCCACCGAATCACTGATTGATCGAGCATCCATCCATGGTGGACTCGTCAGTTGCATTTGAATACACGGCGGATTCTGGATTGATGGATTATTTGTTTTTCTTTCGGATAGATTTGTTGGATACCAGAATAGTTGCCCTTTACTCCTACTTTGTGTAATAATAGCCAGCAAAATACCTGTACACTTAAGTACTTTGTGAAGCATACTACTATACTAGTACTGTAGTGTCTTGGATAGTATGTACCAGACATTCAGACAAGGTGACAAAGTCGGGTTTGTTGGATACCAGTCCTCTACTGTATACCAGAAAAGTATCTGTAAACTTACTACTTTGTGAAGTAGTGTGTCTTCTATATACACCACACCAGACAATCAATCAATAAATATTTCATCTCTAATAAAAAAGAAGAATGGAGAGGCCCTGAGCTGTGTGGGCTGAGCCTAAATACATGAGGAAACAAGGCCCATAAGAACGGCCCACGCACTCTCGCGGTCCGTCTCTCTCTTCCTCCTCCCCTCCCCTCACCAGAGCAAACAGCAAAGCAAGCCAGCCAGCCATTTTGCCCGCTCCCCGCTCCTGATAAAGCGATAGATAAACCCCGAGCAGGTCGGGTCGGGGCCCCCTCCCAAATTCGCCTACCCGCCCGCCGGCAGCCGCGCCGTCGCACCCTGCCCCGGCTCCTCGTCTCTGCCGGCACTGGGCATCCGGCTCGGACTGGGTTCCCCTCTCCTTGGTAAGGGCGCCCTAGCTTGCTTGGATGGATTGTTTTCAACTTTACTGCGCACATACCAGTACATTTACCAAGTTTTCCTGGGGGTTTTCAATTGAATCGCCATTGCCTGCAGCTACGCCCGCCACCGGATTCAGACATGGGAGAAGGTGGAGAAGAGAAATCATTCAATTTCCTACAGGTTTTGCTCGGTGCGTCGATCTCTCTTATCATATCTCTCTCCGTAGTATTATCTCTTTGTGTTTGTTGGATCTGTGCTCCGCAGTGCAGCCAGAATTTTTGGTTGCTCATGGTCACTGGTGTGAGCTAGGAAGTTGCTGCTAAGTTCCATGATGAAATCGGTTAAACAAAACCCTAGCTGGGTTTAACTGCAGGGGTTCTGCATAAGTGCTATAACATCACCTTACTCTTTTATTTTGACCAGAACATCCCCTTTCTGTCATTAGTCACAATATTATAGCTTAGGTCGTAATGTAGCATAATCTGGAGTATGCTGATTGTAATATGGCAATCCTGCTGCTCTGAGAGCTAGTTTCTTATTGAAACCTTGTCCATTGTGGATGTGGTTATGTCTGGAGGGTTTGAGTGGTGGACTGGTGGTTGGCCTTGTATCGCTAACTGTATTGCTGGGCTTAGAAAATCTTTGCTGTTTGCTCAGTTCGGCTCAATATAGTTCAGCTGCCTTCTGGTAAAGGAAAATGACACTGATCGTTGTATAACTTTGTCTTTTTCAGAAGGCAGCATAGCTGGAGGAACCGCTGGTGTTGTGGTTGAAACAGCACTGTACCCAATTGACACGATAAAAACCAGGCTTCAGGTCAATCATCTTTATGCTGCACGATAGCTGTTTCTACAACCTGACATCTTGAGAACAGGAGCAGTATGTGTTGCGCATACAAAATATTCATCTAAGCATGCTTGAATGACAACTAAATCCTATTCCACTCATGGTCCAAAAAATGACATTGGCTGCCTAGTTTTTCAAATTATGTTGCGTTTCTAGTTTCCCATATGAGTCAATTTTTCTGCTAATCATTACCAGTACCTTGGAATATTAATATGACACTGTCAGAAATTTGTGATTTTTGCAGGCTGCTCGAGGTGGAAGCCGAATTGAATGGAAAGGCCTCTATTCTGGATTAGCTGGAAATCTTGCTGGTGTTCTCCCGTGAGTACATTATATGTCTTCTTCATATAGCATCTTAGATGTTTACTTGTTATACCTTTTGCATGATATTTGGTTGATTATTAAGGCAATTTTGGTCTGTAAGCTGTGAGCTTATCTTACGTGGCACCAACTTCTGTTGGATGCTATATTGAAGTAGTAGTAATAACTCATGATGTGATGCACTTCCTGTTATATTTTCATTAGCTGATCAAGTGCTGTTTCACATTTTAACTGACTAGCATGCACATATTAAGAAGTCATATTCCATTATTTCACCTTATGCAAAGATACCATGGGATGATATTGCTGTCTTATATTGATCCTGTGTATGTGATTTTTCTTAACATATCTATAACTTATTCCAGGGCTTCTGCGATATTTGTGGGAGTGTATGAACCTACTAAAAGAAAACTATTGGAGACACTTCCTGAAAATTTGAGTGCTGTTGCCCATTTTGTAAGTTAGTACAGATTTAGCCTTCTGTCGTACTACCAGATTTCTTAAAACAATGCTTGTTGGATGGCTTTGCTGTCTATACATGTACCTTTTTGTCGGAGGAAATCTCCAGCCGGGTGGCGGAATGCACCCGCCTAATCCTAGTCTAGGATGAGTTTTGGGAAAGTCTAGGGTTGCTTGATCAAGAGGCGTAAAATATAGGAAACACACAAGGTTTTAGAGTGGTTCGGGCCGCCGGAGCGTAAAACTCTACGTCCACTGTGTGTTGTATTGCTTGTGAGAGCCTGTGGAAGCTTGTGAGTGTCTGTAAGGCTCGAGAGAACTTAAGTGAACCTTAGAGAGCTTGTGCGGGTGTGCCTAAGCTTTTTTTGTGATTCTCTGTTCTAACGTGCGCGGTCTCCCTTTTATAGGCTCAAGGGGAGCGCGTACACTGAGTGTGGTCCCGACAGGTGGGCCCAGCGACATATTAAATAATGTATACATTGGAGCCTTAGATGCTACAGATTTGGAAATCCTGCTCTTCGGCCTCCGTGCGTATCCTCTACCAGGGTATGGTCATGTGCCGTCTCGCTAGCACAGTGCCTGCTGTCAGTGACACGCACAGTGGAAGACGTGCTGTCACTGTTGGGTCAATTCCCGCTGACATGCGAAGGAGCTATGTTGACCTGCCATGCTGTAGCCTCCGCGCACACTGTAGCAGCGCACGCCGCAGCCCTCCTGCAGCAGATCATAATTACCCTTTGCTCACGCGCGCGGCGCTGTGATGTGACTACACGCCGCCCGCCTGCGTACGCGGTGTGGTGATGCGACGCGCCGCCTCGGTAACTGACGGGCTTACCGTGGTGTCAGCATACCTGCCCAACGTGTCAGTGGGCAGCCGATGCTCTGTCTTGGGCACGCGCACCCCACCTATCCGCATTTAATGCGGTAGTTGGGCTGGCGTCCCGCTGAAGGCTGGCTGCCACCGGACACGTGGCAGAGCTGGCTTTGCAGCCGCATCCTCAGGGGCACGTGGCGGCACCGGGTCTCCTCCCCGGAGGGAAGGGAGGTCCAGGCCCCCGAGGCCGGCCCAGGTGCACAGGCCCCCTGGGGGTCCGGATTCCACACGTGGCGGCACCGGACCACCCCGCGGTGGTTTGGGCCCGCGGTGGCCGTTCCTGAGCACCTTGTCCTCGTGGGCACATGGAGGCGCCGGTCCTGCTAGAGCACGGGGTAAGGTCCGGGGACCGTGACCCCAGCTGTGAGGCCCGGGCCATACGCCCCGTCACCCAAAGGCTTAGCGTGAGGTTACGGATAACCTTGCGCCCCTCGGGTTGGGTACACTAGCAGGAGGTACCCCTGTCCGTATGTACCGACACTTTTCATTTCACCTGCAAACATATCCATGGCATCTCTTTTTAGTATCGGAACTACAAAAGAAAAATGTTATTCTGTGCCTTCCCCATCAATGTTGCGTATTATTTATGTTGGCCATGTTTTCTAAATGCAAATGGTACAGACTGCTGGGGCCATTGGAGGTATCGCTGCTTCTCTTGTCCGTGTCCCTACAGAGGTTTGTAATTATTATAATTTCTATCCAATTTGTGTTGTACTGCGCTCAAATTGGGTCTTACTGCATTCAGGTGGTGAAACAAAGAATGCAAACTGGTCAATTCAAGAAAGCACCTGATGCTGTTCGCCTCATTGTTGCTAAAGAAGGATTCAAAGGGCTATATGCTGTATGTATATGCGGTATCTTAATTAATTTTCCCTTATTGAAGAAAAAAAATGGGAACAATTTTTTGAAATGTAATACTAACTTTTTTTTCAAGAGTGGTTGACTGTTGAATTTCATATGTACAATTTACACCATCTTACAATAAATCATGCCACATCCATTATAACTCTTGGTTGCTTTGGTTCTAGGGTTATGGTTCCTTTCTACTTCGAGATCTTCCATTCGACGCCATTCAATTCTGCATATATGAGCAACTTCGAATTGGTTACAAACTTGTGGTACTCCTCTATCATTGCTGATACAACTATTCTTTGTCATCAAACTACTCATGAAGCTTCTGCATGATGGTTTGAACCACTTACTGTCTTAAAATACAAGGCTGAGCATTCATAATTGCTGCATGTTGTCCCTGAACGAATGTTGGCCAGTAGGTTACAGTTTTGCTATGATCAAATCCTTTTGCTCTCGTGATGTCAATACAAATGATGTGATTTGGCGTGCTACTTTATTTTTACTAGAGTCTTCATTTTTTTAGGACTGAATGACGTGATTGATGGCTCATATTATTTGGTCTTCACTAAGAATCTATATCTGTATTCTGTAACCAATGTCCAGCATTAACTGTAACTAGGACTTTTGACAATTCTTTGTACTTATCACATTTCCTTTCCCCCTCCAGGCGAAGAGGGAGTTGAATGATCCAGAGAATGCACTTATTGGTGCTTTTGCTGGTATAATGAAAGTCTCAGCCTAATATTTTGTAACCCTCATCTTAATTCCTCAGTATCTGATTGCCCTTTCTTGGGTTCTTTTATTTCCTGGTTCTGAACAAATCACTTGTATTTTGTACCTTCATGTTTCGCTAGGTGCCATTACTGGAGCTATTACAACGCCCCTTGATGTCATGAAGACAAGACTGATGGTTCAGGTGAATACTTCTTCAAACTTATATTCCACGTAGGAATCGCCATTTACATGACTGACCAGTTTCATGTTGGTTGCATTTACAGGGACAAGGAACTCAGTACTCAGGAATTGTAAATTGTGCTCAGACCATCCTAAGAGAGGAAGGCCCTAGGGCTTTCTTGAAGGTAAGCGCCACCTGCACTGCATGTACAGCTTCAATACTTTTAGGCAATGCATTCTGTTGCGTTGGCGCTCTCTTGCATTGCTTGCCTGCCCCCACCATTGGTCAACAGCTGGCTAACGCTTATTTTCAGTTGCATCTCATGTCTGGGGTTGTTGAATTTCGTGTGCTCTGAGTGGCTGATCTGATCATGTTGGGAAATGGCAGGGCATTGAGCCGCGAGTTCTGTGGATCGGCATCGGTGGGTCCATCTTCTTTGGTGTGCTGGAGAAAACCAAGTCTATGCTAGCTGAGAGGAGGAACCGCGAGCTACGGGCTATCAAGGACGAATGAGGGAAGCTCGGTTGATTGATTTACATTGCATCTGAATTTCTTTTTGCCGATGAATCTTCTGTGTAACTAGATATACAAAATAAACAGTTTTCTAGTTGGTCCATAGCATTTTTGTAAAACACTTGTTTCATAAATCATCATAACGCATCAACAATGGAGGTGGTTGGTTGCGTCTCGTTGTTTTCGTTTTAACGCATGAAATGCCATCGGTTGAAACTGTAAATGGAGGGACAGGCCGTGAATGGGCTACGTTAGGCCCAGCAGGCTGGCAGTCGTGGGCTTTGGTAGGCCTTGGTTTGCTTCCATGGAGACGGAGGAAGTCCGTGGCTGGAATCGGAAGAACTTTGCGCAGCTTTGCTGCGTAGGTCCGTATTCCGTGTCGTTGGATTTCAGTTGATATAAATTTTAGCTCATACATAGAGCAATGTAGTCATGGTCTGCAGCCTGTTATTATACTTGGGTATATTTTTTTGGACTCTCTATTTAAGTAGGATATATTTTTGTATGGAAATAGAACTATTTTTTATATTTAGTATTTTTGGTTATCATTTATTTGAAAAGTTTGTTGTGTAGCAAAGCTTTAGATTTTGAAATTTTGAGCAATTTTTGTATTAAAAACTTTTTGATGTAAAGATATTTCGGTGTCCGAATTTTATGCAATGAATTGTAAAAGCACTTTAAATTTGAAATTGTACTATATAATAAAGCTATAGATTTTGAAATTCTGAGCAACTTTTGTATTGAACACTTTTTAATTTGAAGATGCTTTGGTGTCCATATTGTAGGTACGACGGATCGCATGCAAGCATTTGTGCAAACAAATTACAAAAGCATTTTAAATTTTAAAATTTGCTCTATGATGAAGTTGTAATTTTTGAATTTTTAATCATATTCTATATTGAACAACTTTTGATTTCAATGCGTTTTGGTGTTCAAATTGTACGTATAATGTTGCTCATGTGAACACCAAAACTTTTGATTATAATGAATGGAATAGGTTGTAGTTTGATATAATTAAAATCTGAGAATTTTTGAAAAAAAAATTCCTAAGAGAGAACCAGGACGACGGGTTGATTTTGTGAAAACTTAAGTTTTTTTTTGCAAATTTTCCTTAACTGGGAAGGTTGGACTGCGGGTTGATTTTGAGAAAAGCAGTGAGTTTTTCATAAAATTATCTAAGAGAGGAGGTCAGACTGCGGGTTGATTTCTCTAAAGTTCGAGGACTTTTTTGCAAAATAATCAAGACTCGCACAATCTGGTCCGATCGGCCAGAAATTGCCTGTGACGTGGCCACTCTCTCAGCCACCTTTTGATACGAAAATCGTATATAGAGATTTCCATTCATAGTATGGTTTTATAGACTCCAACTGCTCAGCTAGAATTTAAATTCACGGATCATCAAAAGTTGGCATCCATGTACAAGTGATTTTATTTAGATGAAACCGGTTCTCTCTCTTCTTAAATTTAATGCCATGTAATCAGAAAATCCTATATGTTATGGTAATTAATGAGAATAAAATGTATGAAACTCCCCATTAGGATTGTGAGTAACCTAAGTGGCAAATGCAGTTCCTAGGAGTAACACGCAACTACATGTACTCCATGTACAAAGAAAGTGGCACTGGCAGGGAGCTGCCGTTGCCATTGTTGATGAGGCAAGAAGTCTAGTACTAGGAGATGCAGAGACATGGCCACTGTTTCTCTTATGTTGTTGAAGGGGCTATAGATCGATTTCCTCCTCCAAACTAGAGCTGAGCTGTGGTGCATCTTCACAACTTAGTTTATGAGGTTATAAATTGGGTGCTAAATGCTGCAAGCTCTGGTGTTTATTTGCTAGTAAATGATGACCTCCGTCCTCCGTCGGTCCTTGTATTAGCTAAAGCCACCATGAGCTCGCAGCTTCAAATTGGAAGGTCGATCGAGCTAGCTGCATGAACTGACCCTGTCAAGGTTCCATATAGTATGTGTCTAGCTAGACGCTACTTTAACCAACCACAAGCAACGCATGCTGGGAGATTTAATACAAGCAAGGTGGTCCCAGCTAGAACAAAACAAAGCAACCAACCACAAAGTCCTCGATCCATGGTTTACATTGTCGCGGCGGTCTACCAAAGAAACCCAATGAAAGTCCGTCGCATAATGTAATCTGGTCCCTGTATCTCTATCTCTATTATTATTAAAGCAAGTAATGGTTCTTTGCTTGGTCTATCAATCGAAATCCAGATAACCATATGTTAAGGGTCCGAAACCATTTAGAATTAGCGCTTAACGAGTAAAATAGAAAATAATATTATTATAAGTATAATATATATATTTTTACATATTAATCAATATATTTATATAGCTTTCCAACGTACGGGCATATTGCTAGTATATACTCCTTCCGTTCCAAATTGTCGGTTGTTTTGACAATTCTAGATATATACCTTTTGCTATATATCCGGATGACCATATGTTAAGGGTAAAATAGAGAAAAAAATGAAGTTCTCGACCGATAGGTACTATATTATTATAAAATACATATGATATATTTTATATGTTAATCAATATATTTGTATAGCTTTCCATAGCAACATACGGGCATATTGCTAGTATATACTCCTTTCATTCGAAATTGTCGGTTGTTTTGACAATTCTAGATACATACCTTTTGCTATGTATCTAGATAAATATTATATCTACATACATAGCAAAAATTATATATATCTACGTACATATCAAAAATTATGTATCTAGATTTGTCAAAACGATTAAATTGGAATGGAGGGAGTATATATTTGCACATTGTCAACCAAAATGCAAGTCCCAGCCACCACACTCATGCAATGCAATAATATAAGGCAGCTCTTAGCGGTCCACATAGAGATGAATCATCCCATCGGCCTCCAGTACTGTGTCTAATGGCGTCACCAACCCCAAGTAAGGCTTCAACCTTAGATTATACCAACCACTTATATATAACCCAAAGAGAAGCAGCGAGAGCTCGCACTCCAAAGTCCACTAACAATGGCCACGCCCTCCCAGCCTCTCGCCGGCCTGCCGCAGCAATGGCAGCTCGGCCTCCTGGCCCTTCTCCCTGTCCTTCTGGTGTCCTCCTACTACCTCCTCCTCGCGAGCAGAAGCAGCTGGCGCCGTGGCAGCGGCTCGGCGTCGGCCAGGCTGCCGCCGGGCCCCTGGCAGGTGCCGGTCCTGGGCAACCTGCACCTGCTGGGCCCGCTACCGCACCAGAACCTCCGGGACCTGGCGCGGCGGCACGGCCCCGTGATGCTGCTGCGGCTGGGCACGGTGCCGACGCTGGTGGTGTCCAGCGCGGAGGCGGCGCGGGAGGTGATGAAGGAGCACGACGTCGACTGCTGCAGCCGCCCCGCCTCGCCGGGGCCCAGGCGTCTCTCCTACGACCTCAAGGACGTGGCCTTCGCGCCCTACGACGAGTACTGGCGCGAGATGCGCAAGCTCCTCGTCGTCGAGCTCCTCAGCATGCGCCGCGTCAAGGCCGCGTGGTACGCGCGGGAGCAGCAGGTGGACAGGCTCGTCGCCAACCTCAGCCGCGCGGCCCCGGCACCTGTGGAGCTGAACGAGCACATCTTCGGCCTCGCCGACGGCATCGTCGGCACGGTGGCGTTCGGGAACATCTACGGCACGGAGCGGTTCGCGCGCAGGGAGCGCTTCCAGCACGTGCTGGACGAGGCCATGGACATGATGGCCAGCTTCTCCGCCGAAGACTTCTTCCCCAACGCCGCCGGCCGACTCGTCGACCGCCTCATGGGCCTCGTCGCCCGCCGCGAGCGCATCTTCGGGGAGCTCGACGCCTTCTTCGAGACGGTCATCGACCAGCACATGGACCCCGCGCGCGCCGTCCCCGACAACGGCGGCGACCTCGTCGACGTCCTCATCGGCCTGTGGAAGGGGCACCGGGGCACGCTCCGCTTCACCAGGGACCACGTCAAGGCCATCATCTTGGACACGTTCCTTGGCGGCATCGACACGAGCTCGGTGACCATTCTGTGGGCGATGTCGGAGCTGATCCGGAATCCGCGGGTGCTGAGGAAGGCGCAGGACGAGGTGAGGGCCGCGGTGGGCAGCGACAAGGCGCGCGTGGAGCCCGACGACGTGCCCGGGCTCCCGTACCTGAGGATGGTGGTGAAGGAGACCCTGCGCCTGCACCCGCCGGCGACGCTGCTGCTGCCCCGGGAGACAACGCGGGACGTCAGGATCTGCGGGTACGACGTGCCGGCGAGGACGCGCGTGTTCGTGAACGCGTGGGCCATCGGCAGGGACCCGGCGAGCTGGGCGGACGCGGAGGTGTTCGACCCGGACAGATTCGAGGCGAGCGAGGTGGACTACAACGGCGCGCACTTCGAGCTGGTGCCGTTCGGCGCCGGGCGGCGGATCTGCCCGGGGCTGGCCATGGGCGAGACCAACGTGACCTTCACGCTGGCCAACCTGCTCTACTGCTTCGACTGGGCGGTGCCGGAGGGGATTGCGCCGGAGGACGTGAGCATGGAGGAGACCGGCAGGCTCACGTTCCACCGGAAGGCGCCGCTCGTGCTCGTGCCCACCAGGTTTCGTCAGCAATAGTAGACAGTCCCAGTCAGAGCTGAAGAAGACGATGGCATCCTAGCTATTTATCTGCATTGTGCGGCATAAGACTTTGGATCAGTGTTCTAAATAGCGGGCTATAGCGATCCTATAGCGCGAGATTTAGCGGCATTTAGCGCGCTATAACGGGCTATAGCGCGCTATAGCGGGATTTTGGATTGCTTCCGCTAAATGTAGAGCCCGCTATTTTAGAACCTCGCTTTGGATGATGAAATTGCGAGTTGTGCATCATGGTGTGTATTTTTGTGCCGACTTCTTCGCGACTAGCATTGTTTGGCGGCATTCAGACTAACGCAACGCAAGCGCGGAAGAGTACGTCCTGCACCGCTACTGACTTCCAACATAGCGACTGTTTGGCGGCATGCCATTGCCAGGTCCTTCTCCGGATCCAGCCACAGAGCGCAGACTCAATCCAGGACCAGTAGGCCTAACAAATTAACAAGAAACATTGATTTCTAAATGAGCTTGTGGTTTTTTCTTCTTCTTTTCCACGATTTTTGTGGTTTTGTTCTATTCAACAATTTAGAAAACTAGACTCAACATTGCTTCAAAAAAAAAATTAACATCTTATAGAAATTATGTCAATATTTAGTTTAGGAAAGTTGAAATAGTACAATCAAAGTGTTAAAATACAATCTTCAAAATAGTACAGTCAAGGCATTATATTATAATATCTTATTTTATTGCCCCTCGTGCTCGTGCCCACCAGGTACCAGCAGTAGAAGTCAAAACATGCGAGCGCAGCAAAGCGGCTGCATCGTCTGATATATACTCAGTACTTCATTACTGGTTACACAATCAATTCATCCTATACAGATCATAATCATACAAATGGTATGTAGATATCCAGACGAGCAGTTGGCTCCACATGTTGAACAAACATTGCCGTTCTGCACGTTCCCAATCTACCACCATGCCCTCGCCAAGCTACTACATGTAGGAGCGCATGCGCGGCCGCATGATGGACTGTGCTCCATCGACGTATATGGTTGTGCCTGTCATGTAGCGGGATTCATCCCCGACCAGGTACAGCACCGTGGATGCCAGGTCCTTCTCCGGATCCAGCCATCTCCCCAGCGGCATCACCTCTGCGGTTGCCTTCTCAACCTTCTCCTTCCCCACAGAGATGGGGAACTGGTCCTGCACGTGCAGACCGCGACAGGCTGCATTCACTCTTATCTTGTGCTTGCCAAGCTCCAGTGCAGAAAGCTGAACAAAAAGGGAAGATTTAGAATGACAAAGAGTCAGTGGTAACAGTTGAGAGACGAAATCAATAGACTATCAGTCTATCACCACTGAAAACTACAGAGGATGGCTGACTATGAAAAGAATTTCTTGATCTGATCCATTAGGGGCAACAATTCAAACATCCTTTTCACCTTTGGCATATATGAACTGAGCGTAACACTTATGTTTTCAGAAATTCAGAAGCCCAAAGGATGCAGATTGTTGCAGAGGTCAAACAGGTATATGGGTTAGTGGAATGCAGCATGTCTTCCCTGAATTGATAGGGTTATGGTATTCTTAGGCTGATATATTGTCTGAATATTCAGGTTAAAAACCTCAGGTGGTGGTGGCATACAAATTTCTTTTGCCAACCCAAGAAATTACCATGTTAGTGTGCTCCAGCAATTGGTTCATTGTATCATACTATCATGTACTTAGATTGGCAGGTTCCTCCCCAACTCAATATAAAAATAAGTAGATATCCTGCGTGTCTGCGAAACAATTGCCACTGAAGATGTTGTGTGCATATTCATGTGTGTGATCTAGGAATACTGAAAAATCAGTAACTGTGATTTAGCATATGGCATTCCCATTTCCTCCTGTCTTAAATGTGTAATTTAAAGTTCAGAAACTCATACATGGATGAGAATCATATGAATCCAAACTTTGTAGTTCTAATAAGCGATTTAGCATTGGAACATGACCAGTTTTGGGGTTTTATTTGGACAGGAGCTATCAACAAAGCCATAGATAAATGGCACAAATCGAAGTAGTAGACTAGGATGCTTACTCGGACCAATTGGTGAATGGCCCCTAAGCTTGTGCCATAAGCTGCAGCGCCTGGATATAATCCTCTCTCAGCACCAATAATCTGAGTCAAGAACACAACAGAGCCACCATATTTTGTATCCTCGAACCGCTTTGCAATCGCCTTCATTAGAAACCAAGGCGTTATCACATTTACTTTCATGGTCTTATTGTACTCATCTTCACTTATGCTGAGACAATCTTGCACCTCGCCTGATCACACAGTAAAGGAACATCTAAAGTCAAGTGAAGCAGAATGTAAATGTGGATAATACTGCCATTTCTGATATTTTCGGTGTTTACTACATCCTCTGCCTTGTTCAAGGATGCAGTATCTCCCGAACCACTAAAACAACAGCACCATATCAGTATGAAATTCAACACATGTTATCTAAAATATGTCTGAAAGATACAGACCAAATTAATGATCATGGCAGCACAGTTCAGAAAATGTCTGAAAGATATAAGATGCAAGTTCAGTACACCCCACTCTGTATTTCCTCATTTCCACAGTTTCCTGCTGATACGAGCTAAAAGGCATTACCAATGGTTTCCTTTTGGTAAAGGGGGAGGCACTAGCAATTAAGCACGCCCCACAGGCACCCTTGTTACAGATTTTTATTGTGGCATGAGAAATTAGCTCGCAGGTAAACAAGTCCAGGCAACCAATTGTTACTGCGGCATCGGGCGTGTATGTCTTTTCATACCCTCGTAGGTGTAGCAGTTGACGAAGGCGTCCAGTCCGCCGAAGCAGCGCCACGCCCGATCCACCGCCGCGTCGACGGCCGCCTCGTCGCAGTCCTCGAAGTCCAGCCCCACCACCGCGACGCCTCCGTCCACGCAGTGCCGCACCTCCTCGGCCGTCGCGGCCAACGCGCCATCGTCGCCCACCAAAACCAACCTTGAAGCCGAATCAGAACCTTCGGGAGGGTAAGAAGCGGCGAAGACGAGGCGGGGCGTGGTAGCGCCTACCTGCAGCCGTGCTTGGCGAGGTTAGAGGCGATCCCCCTGGAGATGGCGTCGCCGGCGGCGGTGAGCAGCACCCGCTTCGCGTAGGCGTCCCCCATCGGATCTTCCCCCTTCTCTCTCTCGCAGCGGCAGGATTTCTGCTAGGAGTTCCCTATCAAAAAAATAAAAATAAAAAACTGCTAGGAGTTGGGCCGCAAAGGCATGCGGACACACCGAGTAACTTGGGCTGGGCCAGATTTCTGTAGGCCAGTCACGCTATTTTCTTCCATTATTTTTGAAGAAACATATGGTACACTAGGCATGGTCCCGAACAAAGAACACTTATTATTTTTGAAAAATTCATGCTTCCAAGGAGCACTTTCTTGCTAACTAAGCAACTAGCTAGTAGTTGCGTTTCGGGGTTGAAATTATGAGTTTGCCTGCAGTTGCTTGCGCCGTCCGGAAAGTAGTAAAGGCACTAACAAAATGTCAACTTGAAAGAAGTTTGTTGACAATTGATCGATTTGTTGCACCAGATTGCCTTCGCTCGTTATGCAGAAACAGCTTACATATTCTCCTTGGTACGCCTGACCTGAACAAGTCTGGCTAGGTGACAAGCAGCTAGCTGTTGAAGGTGAAGTCCAAAACCAGCAACCTCTGGTATCAAAACTGCTCCAAGATCAGAGCACGCGGAAGCTGCTTCTCTCTCTCCTCTTTCCCTCTCCTCACAGAACATTACGTGCTACAGTACAAGAGGTGGAGCCGGGCGGAGCCAGGTCAAACGGGCTCTCAGATCGATCTATCAAGTAGGAAGAGGGAAGAAGCTATAGCTTTTTAAAATATATACCTAGGCAGACTTTTGGCTCCTAGCTACTTTCAGTTTTCTTTGTGGTAGCTCTTGAATGTTCTGCAGCAAGCATAATCTTCAGTGGTGCGCTCCTGGTTGCACGTACAGAAGAAGAATCCCTGCTAGCTTAGCAGGATGATGTGAGCAGACCTTGCTATGTGCTGTGTAGGGTAAACTCTTTCTTTCTTTCTTTCTTTCTTTCCCCCCAAAAGAACGGGTCGGCGATAGCCAGCAGTGCGTCAGGCAATGCGTAGTGGCTGCTTACATCACCTATCTGACGCCACCACCAAGTGGTCAGCATCTGGTGTGCAACGCTGCTGCCTGAAATCAATCATCCAAACACAACCACGGACCAATCGGTTTCCTGGAAACAGCATCCTCCTTGCATTATTTATTGTGTCAGTTTATTAACCTGCTGATTGTGAAATGAAGGGACGGCATAGCATACGCATCAAGCGCCGGCAGCTGTATTGTCTTCTGATATATATGATATGATGGCACTATCTAGGTGAATGAGTGCGACGTTCTTGCAGCTGGTAACAACAAGTCCTTGTCTGTCCACCGTGTACTAGCTAGCTGCGACAGTTTGCTGTAACAACTTAAGGCCTTGTTTAAATACCTTCAAAATTCCAACTTTTTACACTCTCTCTCCATCACATCAATTTTGGGACACATGCATGGAGCAGTAAATATATGTAAAAAAATTAACTAATTGCACAGTTTAATTGTACATCACGAGACGAATCTTTTAAACCTAGTTAGTCCATAATTAGATAAAATTTGTCAAATACAAACGAAAGTGCTACAGTACCAAAAATTATAAAAACTTGGAATCTAAACGGGGCCTTACTCTTTGGAAGGGTCAGTTATTAGTTGATGCGTCCTTCCAAAATCACCAACTTAAGTAACTGTTAAGTACTAGCTCAACGTCTGAATTTTAACACAAGCGGGACGACAAAGAAACGTACTCACATTTAGGTACACCATTATATTACCAAAGGTAACGCCTGCAGTTACCAGAGCCTACTTTTCTTTTCCATCCATCGTCAGATACATATACAACTGATGACCCAAAGTTACTGTCACAGGATTTCAGTTTCAGTGACGAAGGCAGAAAGCACAAGTGACAAAAAGTTTATTCATCACCACGTACCACAGGACAGGAGCCCTGCTTATTAATTATATATAAGCCCCATTGCCATGTGCAAGACTCGCACCACAACTCTCACTTAGTACTAATTCACAAAGACTCTGAATAGTCGAGAAGCAGAGAAAACAAACAAAAACAATGGCGGTGCCGGCAGCGCCGGTCCTGGACTGCAGCTTGCCTCAGCAATGGCAGCTGACCACCCTCCTGGTTCTCGTCGTTCCTATGCTCTTTCTACTCCTCGCAACGAGATCGGGCAGGAAAGCCCGGCGCCTCCACCTGCCGCCGGGCCCGCCGCGGCTGCCCATCCTGGGCAACCTGCACCAGCTGGGCGCGCTGCCGCACCAGAGCCTCCGCGTCCTGGCGCGCCGGCACGGTCCCGCGATGCTGCTTCGGCTGGGCAGCGTGCCGACGCTGGTGGTGTCGTCGGCGGAGGCGGCGCGGGAGGTGATGAAGGCGCGCGACGTCGACTGCTGCAGCCGGCCGGACACGCCGGGGGCGCGGCGGCTGTCGTACGGCCACAAGGACGTGGCGTTCGCGCCCTACAGCGAGTACTGGCGCGAGATGCGCAAGCTCTTCGTCGTGGAGTTCCTGAGCGCGCGCCGCGTGGAGGCCAGCAGGTACGCCAGGGAGGCCGAGGTGGAGAAGCTGATCGGCCGGCTGAGCCGGGCCGCGGGCACGCCGGTGTTCCTGGAGGACCACATCTTCGCGCTCATGGACGGCGTCATCGGCACGGTGGCGTTCGGGAACATCTACGGCACGGAGCAGTTCGCGCACAGGAAGCACTTCCACGACGTGCTCGACGAGGCCATGAGCGCCAAGGCCGGCTTCTCCGCCGAGGACTACTACCCCAACGCCATCGGGCGCCTCGTGGACCGCCTCACCGGCGCCGCCGCCCGCCGCGAGCGGGTGTTCCGGGACCTGGACGCCTTCTTCGACGTCATCATCGACCAGCACCTGGACCCGTCCCGCGCCGCGCCGGAGAAGGGCCCAGACCTCATCGACGCCTTCGTCGCCCTCATGAGGGAGCGGCGCCACCGACAGCAGGGCGTCGGCTTCACTCGAGACAACATCAAAGGACTGCTCTCGGTACGTTTGTCGTCGTGCTCGTTCACACTAGCTACTTAGATATTACACGTGCTTCATTCATTCATATAATCATCATATGCGCAAATTAAATGTTTTTTTTCAGAACGTGTTCACTGCCAGCGTGGACACGAGCTCTGTGACCATGGTGTGGGCGATGGCGGAGCTGATCCGGAGGCCGGCGATGCTGAGGAAGGTGCAGGAGGAGATCAGGGCGGCGGTGGGCGACGACAAGGAGAGGGTGCAGGCCGACGACATGCCCAAGCTCCGGTACCTGAAGATGGTGGTGAAGGAGACGCTGCGTCTGCACCCGGCCGTTCCGCTGCTGCTGCCGAGGGAGACCCTGCGGCACGTGGGCATCTGCGGCTACGACGTGCCGGCCAGGACGAGGATCCTGGTGAACGCGTGGGCCATCGGCAGGGACCCCGCGAGCTGGGAGGACCCCGAGGAGTTCGACCCGGGCAGGTTCGAGAGGAACAAGCAGGACGACGTGGGCTTCAACGGCACGCACTTCGAGCTGGTGCCCTTCGGCGCCGGGCGCAGGATGTGCCCCGGGATGGCCCTGGGAGTGGCCACCACGGAGTTCACGCTGGCCAACCTGCTCTACTGCTTCGACTGGGCGCTCCCGGAGGGGATGGCACCGGAGGACGTGAGCATGGAGGAGGCCGGAGGGCTCACGGTCCGCAAGAAGACGCCGCTCGTGCTCGTGCCCACAAGACAAGATACACACAAGAGTGCCAGCAGTGCTAGCTGATGCATGATCAATATAATGTTGTAATAATCTAAGGTTGTAGGTAATTATTTAGGAGTAAGTAAACATACCTTTAATGTGGTTTTATCTAATTCAACCTGACGGCGCCTTAATTAATTTATTATTGGCTCTCTTGTCCTCCCTAGTATGAAAGAGGCTCCGACCGTCTAAGCTAATATGATTACAGTATTGTGCTACAAACTAGTAGCCACTAAAGCTAGCTAGGTTTTCATGGAATATATCCCCCTAGTGGTCACACTAGATGGCTGGAATGAGAACCAAGTGGCCACGTGCTTCGGCGGGTAGTGAACAATCTGGTGGTGCTGAGTTTGAAGGACTAGAAGACATCGATGAAGACAATCCTAATATCATTGGAGAGGAGCGTTCAGAGTCATATGTAAGTGCTTTTTTCCTTTTTCTGAAGCAAACAGTAAAGCGAAATGGAGTTGTACTAAGCTGCTTACATACAGTTCTTAGGATCTAGATTCTGATGCTGATAATGACGTAAGGAAAACATTGACCGAATGGATGCTAGCTAGGAGGTATATATGTGTTTTTATGCACCTCTTTTTACATTTGTTTAATTAAGGACCATCTTTTTCATTTTTCCTCGGTCCTCTCTTTTTTCTATTGTGTATATGTTTGCTGCTGCGTTTCCTTTGCAATCACCCATAACTAGGTTGAAAAAGTGAAGAAACTAAAGTTGAAGGTGGAAGATACACTAAAGATGAATGTAAGTATTTCTACGCAATTAATTTTTTATGTCATTTGCTGATTTTTTTTCACCATAGTGATCTATGCAATGGAGCTGCTAAACTATGCCTGACATGGAGTTCACTGAATTTTGTTCCATTTTGGCTATTCCATTAATTTGCATGCTAATTTTTTCTGCTCCGTGCACATGTCTCAATAGTTAGTTAGTTAGTTAGTTCAACACAGAATAATATTTACAATTGAGCTATTTGTTCACTCGAGTAGTTTTGTGCTCATTTTGTCGCAGTTAGAATAGTGCTAGTGTTAACATCACGCTTGATTCATTTCACAAGAATACGAATTGAATTTAATGTTAACCTTACCTGTAACATGTACCAAATTGACAACCGTAAGTTCTATGTCATGATATTGTAATAGCAGAGTTGAGTTACTCATGAATGTTAATTCGGTTTTGGACTTTTAGTTTACTAATGAAAATATGAATTATATATACATCTCTATGGGTTCAAGTTATGCCCCAATTAAATATGTTCATCTGCTTGGTATCTACCTATTTTTATTTCTGAGGGTTCCTCTAGTCAGACTAAACTTTTTATTACTTTGTCCTCCACAGAATACAATCTAAGTAATTTGGAAAAATTTGTTCATCTAAATATATGGGGATTTCACTAGTCAAATAAAAATATTTGTGTCATTTGTAGATCTGCCTTACGTATATGCATTTTTTTTATATGAAATATCTCTATCAGATAATTATGTGGTTTTGTTTTAGTATGTAGTTATCTGTCTAGTTATTGGTCTTTCTAATATCATATAGGCTCACTTACAGCTAACTTGGATTAAAATTACAGTTAAATTTTAACTGTAATTTATGTGTTATCATTATGTAACTGAGTACTTACTTGATCTATACGATTTATAGTCATATCCAAACTGAGTAATCTGAACTATGTATTTCATATCAACATCTGGTGACAGTTCTCATTCCTATTCATGCAACGATTGTTTTACATGCAAATGTTAGATTGTACAACGACATCCTATTCATTTTGAAAACATATATCATTTTTTATTTAGACCTTTTCTGTTTTCATTATTTGCATATATAGGCAAAGCACACCATAAGTGGGAAATTTTAAGGATGCGTTCACTAGATTCTCTGTCACTATGTTCTCATCTGTGGTTGACGCTCTTGAAGACTCTCAAAAGCAAGATATTGTTAAGTTTGGATTTGAATCATTGTTAAATTTTCAGAAATGCTTTGTTTCTAATAAGTTTGTGAAATGGCTAGTTAGAAATGTTAATTACAAGTCTGCCGACATTATTTTGAAAGGAGATGTAATGCCACTCACTGTTGAATCTGTACATCTCATTCTCGGCCTACCAATGAGTGGTGCCTCGTTCCCATCTGAATGTAATGCTGGGAAGATAAGAATTTTGCCCAAGTTTGAAAAGTTGTCCATGCCTAAGGACACTATTTTGCCAATAAATTGATCAACAAAGAGGCTATGTGTGATGAAGATATATTCTTCTGCTTCATGCTGGTTGCAATGAGCAGTTTCCTTTGCCAAACTCATCTATCTATCCTAGTTCAAGCTATTTAGGTATTTTTGAAGATACCTCCGGAATGAACTGTAAATAAGCTGCTCATGAGCTTAACCTGTTCGTTTTTATCTTCTTTTTTAACCTGGTACTTCACATATGTTATCAATTGCTTGTCATCTTGTTACTTTGCACACTCCATTATTTTTCTTCTTACAGTAACATAATACTAGTTTTACTACGGCACTCAATTGTGTCATTTCCACATAGCTGAACTGTAACACGTGTATTTTTTTTTGTACCGTAACAATTTATTACAGTAACTTGATATTCATATGTTACGGTGTCATGCAAGGCTGTAATTTCCAAAATAATCTATATCTGATCTTTCTGGTTGGAAATTTTAATTTATTGTAACTTAATACTCATTCTACATGTAATACTGGTCAGATAGCAAGTCGGGCCGTTTTCTCATCAGCTGTGTATAATTTGTATATAAAGTACAATATATTTTATTTGACGGCCATTAGATTCTAATTTGACGGTCTACAAATTAGTGTGCCAGACAAATACGAAACACTTGATTTTGTACATGGCCACTATTCAGGTGTTTTTAGTTGTCCAAACACCCCGAGTGTCAGATGGACAAGAAACACCCGGTTTAGACAGACTCCATAGGTGCGCGCGCGCGCGTAGGTTACTAGATAGCTTCCCCTGCTGCTGGTTTCCTTTCCTTTTTGGTCATGCATGTCATTGGTGTGTTTGTATGTCTCCACTGTATGCATGGGACGAAGATAGGAAGCTGACGCAGCCCCCCGTGACGTTAGGATGCAACTGCTAGGGAAGAAAATAGAAAAATGAATATACAACATATCCGAATTCGTTTCCATAGGTATCTGATTTGCTTCCATCCTAGAAGATGGAAATTAAAACGCTTCCATCCTAGAAGATGGAAATTAAAAGAAAATAGAAAGATAGATATCCGAGATATTCGAATCTGTTTGCGTACAAATCCAATCCGATTCCATCTGGTGTGGTGGGCTGGGCTAGGAATGACAGCAACTAATTAATTTAACTGGGTTGGGCTGCACGGCCCACGCCTTATGATAATAATCCAGCCAACCACTTGCGTCATCATGATCAGCAGCATCTTTCCGTTACTTTTAAACCGGAATCAAGGAGGAACAGTAGCTTGCGTTATAGTAACTTAATTTGACAATCTCGACCTGCTGGCCTGGTTGACTTAGGTGCTATTATTTATATATAATATACCAAATCAAACAATCATAATGCAGATGGATCCATCCGTAGATACTCAGCTTCCAAGTGACAATAATAATGCTCCGGTGATTCAAAAGGATCATGATTCCCCATTTGAAGATGAATAGAGGCCCAACAATCTTGTGCAAAGGAGCAATCAATAAAAAGATGAGCAAGACTCTCCTCCATCCTGAGTGCAGCACACACAGTTATAGGAAGGCAAGACCATAATTTTTCTCTTTAGGAGGCCTCTAATGCTGAGCCTATTCTTAAGCAAGAGCCAAAAGAATACCTTGTGCTTATTTTGATAGGTAGACCTCCACAACCATTTGTAAGCAGGATGGACAATTCTATGACCAGTGAGATGAACATAAACTTTGGAGGAAGAGTAAAAAGGTGATCCCCAAATGTAGGACCAAAGGTCTGGTTCTTGTGAATCAGGCAAGTTAGAGAAACTTTGTGCCAAGTTCAAGAGTTGATGAAAGGCTATATCCGGGATAGGAAGATGGAGAAAAGACTCCGGGCTAGTCGCTTCCTTTGCAACTTTGAGAGAGATATTGCTGTTCTTGGCAAACAAGAAAAGTTCAGGATAATGTTACTTGGGTACTCTATTGTGCCAGAGATCCTCCCAAAGCAGGTAGTTGGCACCATCCAGAATGTTAACCATTGCCATCCCTTTGAAAGAGTCCAAAAGTTTGAGATTATCCCTCCACCAGAACCAGGCTTTTTTTCTAAATGGATGGCAAAAAAACTATTACTTTATTGTCTTTTCCAAATTAAGTTAACCCAAGAGATATCCAGTCTGCTATAGAACTTATGCAGATTTTTCAGCAGCAAGGCCTCGTACGTTCTGTGTTTTCAAATTCAGGACTCGTAATCCTCCCTCCTTCGGTAAGCACACCATTTCCCAAGCAGCTTTGGGTGGTTTCTTTGCATTGATATCTGCCCCCTCCAAAGGCAGTGTTTTCTATATTTGTTCATCTGCTTAATGACAATTTTGTACAGCTGATTGATGCTCATAAAATATATTAGAAGGGTAGAGAATGCGTCATTTGTGCTCGAGAAAGAAGAGTGCTGAGGTACAAGCAAACCTTCTTTCACATCTGTTTACTAGAGAAAGGAAATCTATGACTGGGCAACCCCAAGTAGGTGAAGGATAGGGAAACCACCAAACAACCAAAAGACTGGGCAAGGGAGGCTGCTCTGTGATCCTCAATATCAATGGAGACAAGCATGGACTTAGAGAAATTAACCTTTAGCCCTGTGGACTCACATAAGGATTGAAGTAGAATTTTCAAAAGTGCTAACTGTGTGCTGCATCCTTCTATTATAGTCAGAGTGTCATCAGCGTATTGAAGGATAGGAAAGTCTAGGGTATGCTGCAAAGAATTTGGAAGATGAAGTTGCCCATATGATCTGGCATCATTCAGTATATTTTGCAGAAGATCAGCTGCCAAAAGAAAGAGGAGAGGTGAAAGAAGGCCACCCTATCTGACTCCTCTTCTGCAGTGCAGACTAATCCTTGGGACATCATTCAAGAGCACAGAAAAGGTACCAGAAGAAAAGATTAGCCTCATCTACTGCAGCCATTTAGGACCAAAACCTTTATATTCCATTATATCCAACATAATTTCATGCTCAATTTTTATCAAAAGCCTTTTTAAAATCTAGTTTCAGAATAATGATCTCTTTATTGTGTTGATCATCATGCATGTAAGACGTATAGGAGAATTCTTTGAACAGGTTAATTGGGAATTAATTCATTTGAGTTAACTGTGATGCCAGAGGAGCTGATGAGAGCATTCCAATGCAAATATATACATGCAAATGGACCTAGAATATCAGATTACATGGATTTGGATTTCTTTGATTGACTTCGACAATGTAAACGATCGAGGACTTTGCGGTTGCTTTGTTTTGTTCTGGCAGGGATCAGCTTGTATTAGATCTCCCAGCATGATGCTACTTTAATAACCAACCACAAGCAAGCAAGCAGCGCATGGTCTGCTGTAGCGTACGTGTCTAGCTAGACACATACTACATGGCTCCTTGACAGGGTAAGTTCATGCATCTAGCTCCATCGATCGACCTTCCAAGTTGCAGCTGCGAGTTCTTAATACAAGGACCCGCGGAGGGCGGAGGTCATTTACTAGCAAAAAACACCAGAGAATGCTGCAATTAGCGCACTAGCTATTTATACCCCTTAACGAAGCCGTGAATATGCACCACATCTCTCTCAACTTAACTCTAGTTGTGCCTAACTAACCTAGCTAAGAGAAACAATGGCCATCATGTCTCTAGTAGACTGCTTGTTGCCTCATCAACAATGGCAATGGCAGCTCACCTTCTCTGTAATTCTCCTCGCCCATGCTCTTGCAACAAAAAGGAGAGGCTTCTCTTCCACAGGCCGCCGCCTCCAGCTGCCGCCCGGTCCACGGGGGCTGCCTGTCCTGGGCAACCTGCACCAGATCATGGGCGCGCTGCCCCACCGGAGCCTGCGTGCGCTGGCGCGGCAGCACGGGCCGGTCATGCAGCTGCGTCTGGGCAGCGTTCCGACGGTGGTGGTGTCGTCGGCGGAGGCGGCGCGGGAGGTGATGAAGGCGCACGACGCCGACTGCTGCAGCCGGCCGGACACGCCGGGGGCGCGGCGGATGTCGTACGGACACAAGGACGTGGCGTCCGCGCCCTACGGGGAGTGCTGGCGCGAGATGCGCAGGCTCTTCGTCGTCGAGCTCCTCAGCATGCGCCGCGTCCACGCCACCTGGTACGCCAGGGAGGCCGAGGTGGACAAACTCATCGGGCGCTTGAGCAGCGCCGGAGGGATACCAGTGTACCTGCAAGATCACATCTTCCGGCTCATGGACGGCATCATCGGCACGGTGGCGCTGGGGAGCATCTACGGCTCGGAGCAGTTCGCGCACAAGAAACACTTCCACGTCCTGTTCGACGAGGCCATGGGCGTGAAGAGCAGCTTCTCCGCCGAGGACTACTTCCCCAACGTCGCCGGCCGGCTCGTGGACCGCCTCACCGGCCTCGTCGCCCGCCGCGAGAAGGTGTTCTGGGAGTTCGACGCTTTCTTCGACAAGATCATCGACGAGCACCTTGTTAGTCCGTCACGCGGCACTCCAGAGAACAGCCCCGACTTCGTCGACGTCCTCATTGGCCTCACCAAGGAGAACAAGCAGGGCTCCTTCAGGTTCACTAGAGACCACATCAAGGGGATGCTGTCGGTACGATCGATCAGCTTCAATTCATTTACACTCGGAGATCGATCGAGCAAGCCAAAAAAATAATTGTAATTCTGATCGATCTGTCATGTATATGCATAACTGATCTTTCAGGATACGTTCATCGGCGGCGTTGACACCAGCTCGGTCACCATGGTTTGGGCAATGGCGGAGCTGATCCGAAACCCGCGGGTGCTGAAGAAGGTGCAGGACGAGATCAGGGCGGCGGTGGGCGACAAGGAGAGGGTGCAGCCGGACGACCTGCCCAAGCTCAGGTACTTCAAGATGGTGCTCAAAGAGACGCTACGGCTGCACCCGCCGGCGCCGCTTCTGGCTCCGCGGGAGAGCCTGCGGCACGTCAGGATCTGCGGGTACGATGTGCCGGCCAAGACCAGGCTCTTCGTCAACGTGTGGGCGATTGGCAGGGACCCTGCGATCTGGAGCGACCCCGAGGTGTTCGACCCGGAGAGGTTCGAGGGGAGCGACGCCGACTTCAACGGGGCGCACTTCGAGCTGCTGCCGTTCGGCGCCGGACGCAGGATGTGCCCCGGGATGGCCATGGGAGCGGCTACGGTGGAGTTCACGCTGGCCAACCTGCTCCACTGCTTCGACTGGGAGCTCCCGGAGGGGATGACGGCAGAGGACGTGAGCATGGAGGAGGCGGGAGGGCTCACGGTCAATAAGAAGGTTCCCCTCGTGCTCGTGCCCACCAGATACTGAAAGTGGCGGCGGCAGCAGCAGCAGCACTGATGATTATCAACCTACCTACTGATGTATATGTATTAGCAAGACACTGCTGCTTATCCTTATCGATCGGAGACGCTATATATCCTGCTAGTACTTAATAGATGTATATACAAATAAATAAATTCGAATATATACCTCATGAGGTAGGACGTATTTGACCTAACAAAGAGCACGTATGCGATCATACTAGAACATCTATAATGGTATATACGTTGGGTACGCGACCATATATAGAGTATATAAATATACTCATTTTTCATACCAGTACTAATATATAATCATTATATACTAGTACACTTGGGTTATATATACATCATCTGGCCCCGTTGGATGTACACGTACCTAGCAAGGATGCCCACCCACCAGAGATGGCCAGCTCTAGTTCCTGTTCCAGTTGATGCTGTTTAATTTCAGTTTGTTCCCCAAATTAAATGAAAATAATTGGCCAAAATCATTGTGCAGCATGTTTCCCTTGACCTTGAGCATTGGAAAAGCATTGACCAGCTGCTGATTAGGAATCGATCGATCGTTGGAGAATGCAATGGAGAGGTGAAGGGCTCTCCTAAATGAAATACTGTTTCGTGTCCGAAGATTAATATGGATTGAAATATTTTGCTGTTCGTCAGATGCCTGCCTTTTCTATGTCGAGAAAGGTTCAATGATTGTGAGTGCTAAAGTTTTGGAACTAAAGAATTCACATTGTACTGTGCTATCTGACACAATGGGCGACTATAAGTAAACTCATCAGTTGTGACATGATTTGCAATCACCAAAGCGAGTTGCCGCATGTGAAATTCTTCACAACCTTGTGCAGCAAGGTGCAAACAAAATGACTGCAGTAAGGTCTTAGGTGAAGTTCGAACCAGAAATCTGTTCTGTGCCCAACAGATTTCCATTTCAGCAATGAGCACCTGATCACTATCGCCATTCTAATAATTCCCGAGTTTGTGGCTTGTTTAGCTTTCAAATCATGGTGATGAGCTTGACCACAGCAGCCAGCCCACTATACGGTAAGAACGTCGCAATGTCCATTTTGATTGATCAAGGAATATGCAATTCGTATGGCTTGATGCTTTGATCTCTCTTCAAATGCATGGCATGGCAGCGCCTGGGTCAAGTCTCCCTGACCAGCCTCAAGTCTGAACCTAGCTGCAAAGTACTACAACGCCGTCGCTGCGGTGGCGCTCGCTGCCCCACCGTCCACTTCGATCCTGCGTCGCCATGGAACTTGTGAGTAATAGGAAGCCCGAGCTGGACGAGGCACGAGCCGGCGGCCCCGGACGGTATCCACTCCCAGGCCAGAGACAGAGAAGCAGAGAGCGCGAGCCGCGAGGGCTGTTCTCGATGGAAGCGGCGACGATGTTCCCCGCGCCCTTCGCCGACGATCCCCACGCTTCCTTCTTCTTCCTTCCACGCTCGAGAGGTGCGCCGGACTGACCTGGGCTTCCGGCCTTCGCCATGGCGCTGGCGGCATCCAGCTCCCGCGCGGCCGCAGTCGCCTGACAACGACGACCTTGTCCTCCGCCAGCCCGATCTAGACCGCACGTGCTCGATCCAACGCCCAAAATTCCACCCCCATTGGCGATTTCAAGTGCCGTCCGGCCCCGGTGGACGCTGCCGAGGCTCGCTGGACTTGGTTGCCTCCCCTTCTTCCCTCTTGGAAGAGGTCACCATCCGCGGCATCCCCCGCTTGCCCCGTACCGACCGTGACCAAGGACCAGGAAGAGCTGAGCGCCGGCGCGCGAACACCGAACGGAAGAACTCCATCTCCGCCGCATGCAGTGGCTCGCCGGAGCGCCGGCTCGATCAGACGACCCTTCTGAGTCGCCATGGTGCGGCGAGCGCGCACGTGCCGTTGCGCCGACAAGCATGCAGCATGGGCGCCGATGTCCTGATCGGTGTTTCGAAAACCACGGCAGGCGCCCCGACCCATGAACGCCGCTTCGCTCTGTGCCTCGCCCGAGCTGTTGTTGAAGAGAGCGAGAGCGGAGGCGAAGCTCGAGGCCGGCGTCCTCGGCCGGTGCCGCTCGACGATTCCAAGAATAGGCTGCTAGCGAACGCGGGGGCGATCGGCAGAGACCCCGCTGGCCAACCTCCTCTACTGCGGGCTTGGATTGGGAGCTCTCGATCGGAAGGGGCGGGGGACTGGCATCCACAACAAGATGCCGTTGGTGCATCTTCTGCCCACCAGATCATACAATACAAGAGGCAGCATTCATAGTTCACTGGGTTCTTCTTTGCTTCAGTTTCTTTGGCTCGCTATTAAGTTTTTTGTTTAGAATGATTTTGTAGTGAGCTCCTGGTTGGTGGTAGCTGCTCATCATCTCAAGAGTCACTTGTAACAATCGTTACTCATTAGCACGTATATTTCAAGCAGGATATAGCAGGTAATTCTATGCTTACTATTAACCTCAAATCAGCTGTGGGACAGATAACATCATTTTTCTTCTTGTGTCAGGTAAGATAGCTGCAAGTAAATTAAGGGTCAGGACATTAGGAACCGGGTTCTTGCAGGCAGCGACAGACACATGTGCTCGTTCAGAATGACTCCAGCAGTAGTTGTACATTTCTAAGCATGGTGAGCATGCATAGTCACCACTCACCACAGGTGTTAGTCTGTACATGTGCTGCAGGTAGTGGTGCCTCGACAATGGGAGGAGATACAGACACGACTAGGACCGTTGAGTCACGCCCAACCCCACTCTGCAGGGGTGGGCGGACTTGTCGAAATTCCAGTCGCCTTGGCTCTCCGGACTCCAAAGCGCTCTGCTCTTTATCCAGCCACTGTGCAGCAACGGTCACGGCCTTATCGTGGAAGAATCAACCAGTCCATCGGTTCCATATACCTACCTGATGATCCCATCCTTATCTCCTTCCGTGCTGCTATGTTCTTCTTCACATGCACATAGATTCGATATGCTAGCCCAGGGATGGGGCAACTGTTCATGCACGAGTCAACCAATGTGACGAACTGGGGACGAGAATATGAGCTCCAAATCCCTGGATGCTCTCCAAAAAGGAAAAGGCAGCCAATCCAGATCTCCCCTCCAGCACCCAATGATCTGCTGCTTTTTCCATGTCAAAGGCCAATATTATTCCTGCTGTGTCAAAGTCGTCGACCCCGAGCCGGTGCCGGTGCCTGATGGATGGCTCCTTATAAATACAGCCCCCAGCTATAATGCAGGCATCAGTGCACAGCAAGCACAAGCGGCAGAAGAGAGGCCTCGCATGGAAGTAAGAGGGTCATCTTTGCTAGCCAAGGATGATTTGCCTGTAGCCACCTCTGCATGCTCCTTGTGCAATGGCAATCAGGAGCGGCTACTGGCGGTTCTCCGGGCAAATCATCCTGGCTACCAGAGTGCCGCTTACGCTATCCCATGTCAGGCCTACTCTTCCTTGGCTTTAAATAAGAAACTATGGTTTTTCAACTTACAGATCCATTCACTACTCTTTCAACCTACTCTTCTTTGGCTTAAACGATGGACAGGCTACACCAAGACAGGTGAGGTCTTGCACACAACAAAACATAAAGCTTGTGGTGAAATTATCCACTTTGTTTGCCATTGCGGTGTCATCAGCCCAGCAGCAAGGGCATGGCACATTATCTGCCAATGTGCCCCGAAAACTCGACCCCAACTGAACCTAAGTACAGTTTGTTGGGATACCCTCTATTTCTTCAGCTTTCCTGAGAACAACTCATGCCTGTCAAAATGCTGCTGAGATACAAGCCATAAGGTGTCCTTGGGTTTTGCTATTCCTTTCTACCCTGAGCCCCTTTTCAGCCACAAACTGAAAAACACTCCTCCCCAGTGAATAATCCTAGCATACTTTTAATTACGGCAAAATGTACCAGACTATCATATTTGGCAACCATCACAATTTGGAGGTGAAACTTCAAAAGGACCAAAAACTATGATTTTTTCAACTAAAAGATCCACTCGCTACTCTTTGAACTTACAATGTATCAATGCCTCAGCATATCAGTTCCTTGCACCCATCTTGAAGCTGGCCCAGCAACGCCTTAACCAGTAGCTAACAAAAGAGAAAAGAATCTGAGACAGTGAAAGAATTGGCCTTCAGTAACACATATAGAAACTTCAGCGACCAAATTTATATGTAGATAGAAAATATTTTTTCCACAATTTAATTTTTGGTACCTACATGCCATGCTCCTATTCTTTACTTCAGATATATGACCAGTTATCCCAATTACTCATCCACTTTGAGTTGAGAACTGCCACACAGCGCTTAGCTTGCACATGATAAATTACTATCTACCATACAAAATGGCAACAGGACAACACATCTTCTTGCCCATTGTCCAAACAACCCCACTATCATGTCACAAACAAACAAACTAGAAAATCATGTTCATTTGCCGGTGCACACGGCTTTGTAGTATGTCTAGCACTCTAGCAGTGACATGGTTTTACATCATATGTGGGCAAATGCAAACCAAGTGTGGTGTCTCATAACCAGTTTTGTCTATTGACTATCACAAGAACAATGATGTTCGGAGAAGGAAAGTTGAGCCCTATATATGGCTACTGCATTGCACACCAATAACGCCTAAGTGAGCAGTGCCGCATAGCCAATTTTTGTCTATCTACTATCACAAGAACATTGATGTTAGGAGAAAGAAAGTCAAGCCGTATATATCAGTACTGCACTTTACACACCAATGAATGCCTAAGTGAGTGTGCCATTTACACTAACATAACTAGTTGGTAGATTCATTTAAAGCTTACGTTCAAATTAATTTGATTTACAATATGGGTTTAAAGCATTCATATACATTAATGCTGAAATTAGGAGAAGGTTGAGGCATAGAAGAGCTCCAAAAGGGAGGCATATTACTACAATGGGAAACATACATTTAATACAGAAGGAATATGAATGCATAACCAATTAGTCGATGGAACTTAGTATTCGAGGGGGGAAAGTCAATGGAACTTCAAGAACATAAGTAGAAATGGAAACTGCTAGACTAGGATATAAATAACATTAACTAAGTAATCCTAAAACTTGAAATCATGAATTCCCAAAAAAATCAGTATCTCTAAAAGGCTGTTTGCTTTCACATTGTGAATTAGTATAACTTGTACCAGGAGACTAATTAAATTACATCAGAGAACAGAATATATCAGAATTCCACAAGTTAAACAGATAAGCGGCCATGGAGAAATCCAGTTAAAGGGACAGATAATACCATACTGGATTCCATAATAAGTAGATCTAAGAGAGTATATCGCCCAAGTTGTGCACCAAAAGGCCTATCAAACCATAAAATAGTGTACAACCCTCTTCATTGTAGCAATCAATGGACAATTGGTGCATTAATTTCACATAAAAATCACCACATTAAAGGAAAATAGCATTTATGGATGATCTCCAATATCATTCATGCTCAAGATACCCAGCATAAAGCATAAGTTGGTCACGATGCAAAAGTGTGATAAAAAACATGTTATTGTGACGCTTAGTGTAGACTTTTTTCTTGGAAGAAGTTCGGCAATGGTTGCTCTCATTTGACAAAGAATAATTCCTCACAGGGATTGCGCGTTGACCTATATAGTGCTTTTGGAACAACGGATTCTGTTCATCAAACCATGGCCTTAAGGGAGGTGCAAGAGGCAACCGTATTTCAGTATGAATCTTCTGGCAAATGATATTTGGTAAGATAGGCGAGGTTGAAAATAAAGAAGGCGATCCCTGCACGATTTGGAGAATATATGCCTACCATTATCAAGAAAAGATTCAAAGGAGAAAAGTATGCTGATGTGCCACAAATGAGAGCATGGATGACATGCTGATTTGTGTTTCCTTTATGTGCCTATCATATCTGATCTCGTGCACATTATAAATCAGAATAGAAGGAAGGAAGTCCAGAGGACAAGAGGAGGAAATCATCCATCATCTCAGATAGTATTCTAAAAGGTAGAAGTCAAGACACCACCTAAGCTCTGGGTGCCACCCAGCCGACATGCTTTTGCAACAACCAGTGAGCTACGCAGGCTTGCCGCTTTGGTGTGTGTGGGTTCCCATTCCCAATGGTGCATTTGCATTTCCCATCTGGTGCAGACATGGGCTGTACAGCTATCCACTAACATTCCTCGAAGGTGAGTTAAGACGCCCACCTCTGTTTTAATCAAACGTATGTAAACTCTGGCTGCTAATAATGAAAAAAATCTCCCGGCTTTTGTCTCAAAAAAAATAACACTAACATTCCTTCAACGATTCATAACCTTTTTGCAATATATACATTTTTTACATTCGAAATCCTATTATAGTACTAGTTGATCATACCGTTCGTGTGTTTTTGGGTACATGTTAGTGGCAATGCAAGAAAATAGGCAGACAAATGAATGTGGCATCTGGTCATTAAGCCAGAATTTGCTCTGATGTGCTTTCTAGATTGTGCAAAATCACCTATCCCCCTTTTCATTACCATCCCAGGAGCTTTCCTTTACCGATAATTTTTAGTGGTGAAAGATTAATGTATGGCAAACAGGTAATAAAAGGCGCAGATTTGCTGCATTTATTATGAGCACGAACACGACAAAACAGTGGCACCAAGTTAAATGCAACTAGTTCGCCTCATTCCGTTATTTCAACTCAATGTTCTTCCAAAACATTCCTTTTTGAACAGCTTCTCGACAGCGTCATAATACGACAAAAGTTGAGGTGATCATCAAACATATATACACACCCAGATTGGCGAAAAGAAGCATTAGTTATTTCCCTCATCGCTACTGGCTCTCTATGTAGATGAAATCAAAACTGAGATAGCAGAAGAAGCTAAGAGCTCACCAACTCAGGAGACGTTGTCGCTCCGGAGCTTCTGGATGGCGGCATACATCTTCCTCCTGGAGCCAACAGCCCCAATGCCCATGTCCTTGAGATCCTCCAGCGTTAGCATAGGGAGCACCTCATCGTCCACCTCATGGATCTCAAACACCGGAGCGTACCGCGAAAGCCCCAGCCCATCCAGCCACGCCTTTACGCCGCTGTATCCTATGGCGGAGGGGAGCCTGCCGTTGGGGAGGCCCCAGTCCGCCACCCCGTCGGACTCGTCGCCGCTGGCGTCGCGGCTGCCGGAAACCCTAGCCCTCGCGGCGGCGGCGGCCGCGGAGTCGGACTGATCCTCGTCGTCGTAGTAGCGCTCCTCCTCGTCCCCGTAGCCCTCGGCGCCCTCGGGCGCGGCGGGAATCCACGCGGTGCGGGGGCGGCGCTGGGCGGGCGGCTTGGCCCCCCGGCGGTGGTGCGGGTCGGCCGCGCTGTCGTCCGGGTGCGCCCGGCGCGGCGGGCGCGGGTGGGACGAGGAGGACTTGTGGTTCCGCCGCGGGGGCGGGGCGTCGATGTCGCCGAGGCGGACGCTGGGGCGGCGGCGGCGCTTGGAGTAGGGCGCCGCGGGCGCCTGCGCCCCTCCGGCGGCGGCGGCGGCTGCCTCGACGGCGGCCGCCGCGTTCACGGCCGGCAGCGCGGCGACCACGCTGGCGCCGGCGCCGTTGGTGGTGGGCTCCGGCGGGCGGAGATCGGCCATGGGGCGGCGAGATGCGTAATCCGCGGGCCCGGCGGATGCGGCTCGAGCTTCTGGAGTGGGAACTGCAACACGAGTGTGCTCTGCGACACCGCCAGAGAGTCGTACTCGCCACGCTGCGGGCCTGCGGCGGATCGCGACACGTGGCGGTCTGGGTGGTGGGGATGCGGAGTTGGGCGCTCGATGCGCAGCCTGGGGATGCGGGAAGTCGCCAGGGGTTGACTGGGTTGACGCCGAGTAGTCAGGCGGATAAGTGGAGGAGGCTTCACGACCCACGGGCCGCAGAACCGGGGATGATGTTTGATGGGCTCCGCCCCAATGGACCTTGTTGATTTGGTTTGGCCTTTTCTCTCGTTTACTTTCGGCCCATTTTTTCCCCCCGAAAACGCTAACGAAGCTGCAGCACGACTGCACGAGCAGCAAAGCTACAAAGGAGAACTGAGCAGCAGAAGTCGGCGACTGGTCTGCTGTCTCTTGACTTCATCCGGCCATGAGTGAGCGAGTGCAGTTCGGTTGCAGAACTGGTGAAAACAGGCAGAAACAGGCGTACAAATATGCCGACTAAGTATGTGTTCGTTTCCCCATTAGAGGGCTCTAAAAATTTTAGAGTGCTCGTTCTCTCTAAAGAATCGCGGTCTTATTAGAGGCCGGATTAGAGGGCTGTTCGGTGCCGGGCTCTAAAGTTTAGATGTTTCGGGCTTTATAGGGGTAAAACGAACAGACCCTGAGTCCATTTCCATTAGTTATTTGGCATCTTTGTTATTCGGCATTTTCAATAGCAACAGGTCACCTGAATCCTTCCGAGGACGTGTCCTCGTCGTCTGAATTTTCTGTCACTGTCTCGTGATCTTGTCGACTCTGAATGAACGAGTGGAACATGGAAATCCGAACGTGTCTGAATTGGAAGATGGAAAATCTCGAAGACGAGTGGCTGGTCATTGCCTTGCTGTTTGGGCGCTAGAACTCATGCGAATTTGTGGCGCGGTTGGAGCGCGCCCCCTGCCGATCCCAAAAGGTGGAGCGATAGGGTCCTTGCATCAACCCGTACCTTTCGGGCACATTGCCTTGTCTAGGTGTCCTCTTTCTGAATGCGTATGGTTCCTTGCCCTCTGCTGCATGCTTTGTGCATCTTTCCGCGTGCAGAACCACATAGATGATAGATTACATAAGCAGGCGTTGGCAAAACAACAAGATCTAGTCGCCGGTCTCTACCGACTCGATCTCACAGCGCTTGAAAAGGAGGCAAATGACCATGACCGCATAGCTGTGGGCGATTGTCATGTTCCATGCCGCTCACAGCTACAACAGTGAGCAAATGGACCATGACCGCAAGTCTTGGCATGCAAATGTTGGTGCTTGATGGGATGTGGCCTGAATCAGACTCTGCATTCTTTCAGGCTAGCTCACCTCTGACAGACTAATGCATGTTTGTCTGCATGCGATTGTGTGCAGGAGGGAGCATGTGGACCATTGTTGATACCATGTCAACACCAAACATCAGCAAGCTAGTAGAGTAGAATGCTTGGTAGGGATTCATGCTGTGTTGCATCACTGGGGAGGGTGATACCTGTTTCACTATACCACGAAACTACCGCGGTGGAAGTGTACCCAGAGATCACAATTACTGTTCTTCTCCGAGCCACAGGACAGTCCTGACAGCATTGTGCGTGCGCGATGGCGCATTGCATTTGCATGCATAATAATAGAGTTTTAAGCCTTCAGGATTGGGCAGAAGTTGTGGCGGAGACCAGAGATTACTTATATGTTTCCTGGATTATTATCTGATCTGCTTTGTGCCGACAGATAAGCCGGTCTCTACCAACTTGCACAATACTTAATTAGGCAGTGACCATTTGCATGATAGCGCTGTGTGGGCGATTGGCATGTTCCTTGCCATTCAGCTCCAACAGTAAGCAAGTGAACCTTGACCGCAACGCACAATTCCAACCGCAGCTGCTCACCTCGAGCAAAACCATTCTGGTAAATCTATCTAACCTGAGTGCAGGGATGCTGACAGGACAGCTTCACTGGAGATATGGTAGAGCTATACTGCAAGCCTTGACATGCATATATATCGATTCAGGCAGAGTAGGGGATTGCTTTTTTTTTCTTGTATGATTATTGATGAGATGTGGCCAGAGAATCAGAGTTTGCATTCTATCAGACTAGCTCAGCTCTGACAGACTAACACATCTCCAGTGGCATGTTTTAGGCAGGAGGGAACGTGTGGACCCTCGTTGCTACCATGTCAACACCAAACCACGCCAAGCTAGTAAGTAATAGAGATGGTAGTGTTGACAACCAAATTTGGCACGTTAAACATTTTAAGCCTGATGACATGGCATAGAAGCCGAATTTATAAGTAGTTCGGTTGGTTACTGAATATATTTTGAGTGGTTGATTGGCCAGCTATCTGCATGACTGAATTGCTAATGACTGTTGGGACAAAGGAACAGAGCAGGGGAAGCAGAAGGGAACCGGTGCGGTTCATGGTACTCTTGGAGTTGGAGGACAAATGCATACTGAAGTGATAAAAAGAGAGAAACTTGCAAGTGGAAAGTCCATGGAGGAGTTGGTACCCAAGTGGAAGTATATACAATAAACTGCGTGCTTCTGTTCTCTTCTCTTCTCCGAGGCACAGGACAGTTGCAGGATGATGGTGCTTTCTTTCTTGCATGGTGGAGTTCTAAGGGTCTGTTCGTTTCCTACCCTCTAAACTTTAGACCCATCACATTAAAGAGAATGTTGCTATTTAAAAGTATTAAATAAAATCTGTTTATAAAATCTTTTGCACAGCTGGGTGCTAATTCGCGAGACAAATTTATAAACTATCACGTTTATATAACCAAGGAGCAGAATATTCACCAAGGGCAAAAGAAAAATACGATGGCATCTCCAAACCAAACACGTTTGATGCAACCACTAATCTAACAAATACAAAAATACTATTACTAGTATTAGCAAAATTTAATTTCATTTTGTTTCACATCATCCATTTGATATTGTTGGCGTCGACGTCACCCTTTGGGAAAAAGGTCCAGTCCAGGGGTCCACCACCCCCAGCGTCCGCAGGTTTTGTAGCCTTCCGCCGCTTGCTTCGTCAATTCTCCCCGTCCCCCCGCCCCCGGTGTTTGATCCGCGCCGTCCCTGGGGCGCAGGGCCCAACCGGCCAGCCCGCCTCGCCGTCCGTTGCCGCGCCCGCTGTATAAAGCGGCCCATCCATCCCCGGCAGCCTGCTTCCCCCGTCTCGCCTCGCCGCCACCACCCCTCTCCCCTTAGCCGAGGCTCGCCGCGCGCTGCTTCTCCGGCAAGGAAGACAAAGGGGAGCTTCCGGATCTCGCTTCGCCCGTCTCGTCACGAGATGGCGGTGGCGCTGCGGTTCCCTGGGGTCGCGCGGGGGTCTCCGGCCGCGCTCGCCATCCGCGCCGCCGCCGCCTCCAAGCTCGGGAGGGAGCAGGGCTCCGTGCGCGCGACTGCCAGGCCGGCTGCGCAATGCTGGAGGCGGAGGGGGCTGGTGGCGCGGTGCCAGACGGGCGCCGCGGCTGTTCTCAAGAATGACGAGGCCACGGCGGCGCAGAAGCCCCACACGGGCTTCACCGCCGTCATGAAGTTCGGCGGCTCCTCGCTCGCGACGGCCGAGCGGATGAGGGAGGTGGCCGACCTCATCCTCAGCTTCCCCGAGGAGACGCCGGTCATTGTCCTCTCCGCCATGGGGAAGACCACCAATAACCTCCTGCTGGTACTGCCATTTTTAGCTCCGCGTCTCTATTTTTTTTCTGCCAATTGTTTTAGCTCCCAGTAGCTGAATGCGCGTGCCTGTTTCGTTCATTGTGTAGGCTGGGGAGAAGGCGGTGAGCTGCGGCGCCCCGAAGGCGTCCGAAATTCCCGAGCTCGCGGTCATCAAGGACCTGCATCTTAGGTTGTGTTTCACTTTCCTCTTTGATCATCTCTGATTGGGTTGCCCCGCGCTCGACAATCTGGCCCTGATCGTTCCTTGTTTTGCTCTGCTCTCAGGACGATTGATGAGCTTGGATTAGATAGGTCGGTTGTTTCAGGTATGCTGCTCTTCCTCTACTCTGCTCGTACCGAAAGTCCCTTGCTCTACTTGGAATGTTTTTACAAAGGGTCGTCGTTCTCTTTGATGTGCGAAAGGCTTTCTCTGCACAGTTTGAATAATAATTTCCGGTGGAGGTTGAATGGCCATGGACGTGATTTCTTTTAATTTGTGTATGGAAGTGAAAGGCCTTATAGTCGCTGTCAGCAATACGGACCATTTTCAGCATGGCACCATTCCATTATATGTCAAGCAGGGACAATTTTTTTTTATCTTATAGAAGCTCAATTCACCTTGTCGTTTCAACTATTTGCCAGTCCATATGCTTGTTTAGTTAATAGACCTGCCAGTCTCTGCACCTGTTATTTTACCTGGCAAGTTCTTTATTTTTGTGACAACAACTCATTTTTTACTACTTTAGCTGCTGCTCGTTATTATGCCCTTTTTCTTTCTTTTAGCTAATTCACTTTCTACCACTAGTTCGTCTTCCTGTTGAAGTACCTTTCAGTAGCACTATCAAACAACTCCCTTCATCAATGTTCACTTCAACAGGCTTATTGGATGAATTGGAGCAGCTTCTTAAAGGAGTTGCTATGATGAAAGAGCTGACTCGTAGGACAAGAGATTACCTAGTTTCCTTTGGTGAATGCATGTCTACAAGAATATTTGCTGCATATTTGAATAAACTTGGGAAAAAGGCACGACAGGTATGTCAAATATTTGACTATGTGCTTCGATATATGTCTTATAATTTACTGTTTATTATTATTGGTTTTTGAACTGAAACTCTAGATTCTAGTCAAACAATCAATTCTAATCTGGCAGGAAAAATGTGTGAATGCAACTAGTCAATAGTTTGGACGGTCTGTGAAGTCCTGGGTAGTACCAGAACGCATAGTTTGCCCACTGGCCACTTTGTCTAACCTAACTCAGGAAAGATAAGTAGTCTTTTTTTAATCTGACTTTCTTTCCTGGACAATAAAGGGAAGTCAGCTTTTGATCCTAAGTCCTAACAGGGTCTCAATTAAGAGTAAAACTGTCCCTCTGATACAATACTATGTTTAAGTCTGTACTGGCACATTACTGCATGTGGAAGCCTACAAAAGTTGAGCAATATTTCTTTTGATCACTACACATAACTGCATAAGCTCATATCAGATGAATTCCCCTCCACCCTTGTAGACTTAGTCCACAATTGAAATCAGCATTTTCAGCCTAACAATGTCGTAAACTAACTGTTGACCCTTCTTTTTTGGCAGTATGATGCATTTGATATCGGCTTTATAACCACTGATGATTTCACAAATGCGGATATTCTTGAAGTCACTTATCCTGCTGTGGCAAAGAGGCTAAATGGAGATTGGATGGATGACCCTGCCATTCCCATTGTCACTGGTTTTCTTGGGAAGGTATGTATTTCTGCATGATTTGTGTTGAGGGTGTCAAGTTTCCTCTGTTTGGATTCATAATTATCTACATAAATTTCAGGGATGTAAATCATGTGCTGTCACCACTTTAGGCAGGGGTGGTAGTGACTTGACTGCTACAACTATTGGCAAAGCTTTGGGATTAAGAGAAGTCCAGGTTTGTTTTCAATGCCACAGATCCTTAGATTAATGCATATGGAATATCTGTGTTTGGTTCAGGTTCATTAATTTTTTACGGTCAATAAGTTGTTCAGGGCTTTAGATCCTCTAATAATATTACTATTAATGTGCTTTCACTACCCCAACTTACTTGGGTCTAACAGGCTCAGTTGTTATTGCAAGTTCAGATGTTTAATAAAAACTACAAGTCCTCTGTAACTCCTTTGCTAATTCTTTCTTTTTTATAGGTTTGGAAGGATGTAGATGGTGTGTTGACGTGTGATCCTAATATTTATGCAAATGCGATACCCGTGCCCTACTTGACTTTTGACGAGGCTGCTGAGCTTGCATACTTTGGTGCACAGGTATTTCTTCTTTCTTTATTACGGTTTGCTGATCAGATAAAATGTTGCCTGTTGTGCCTCTAAACCTGAATATTAATCCTGAAGGTTTAGTTTACATGATTATTCTGCTTTGCCTTTTTTGTTGGTTTAGGAGGTTAGATGTGCATGCAGAAAATTTTAGTGACTGATTACTTTTTTTTTATTTGTTTCTGCTATAACTCTTTATACTTACCTATTGTTAGGTTTTGCATCCTCAATCAATGCGGCCTGCTAGGGATGGTGGTATACCAGTTAGAGTTAAGAACTCATACAACCGTCATGCACCTGGTACAGTCATCACTAAATCCAGAGATATGAGCAAGGTATGTTGTGCACTTGTTTACAGATTATGATTATTTCATATGTAATATCTTGTTACTGCTTTATAGAATTTCTTGCAAGAGCCAGCTTGAGTACATCTTGATTGTAAATTGTTTTTTCAGAGTATATTAACCAGCATTGTGTTGAAATCAAATGTTACCATGCTTGATATAGTGAGCACACGGATGCTTGGCCAGTATGGTTTTCTAGCAAAGGTACATATAGCAACTGATGTGACTCTTTTGTTTGTTTTCATCATAGCTTTTTGTCAGCTTGATTATATATCACGCACGTGTTTTTCTAGCAAATGTACATGTAGCAACTGATGTGACTCTTTTGTTTGTTTTCATAATATTTTTTTGTTAACTTGATCATGTCCATACACGTGTACAGGTCTTCTCAATATTTGAAGATTTGGGCATCTCTGTTGATTGTGTTGCTACTAGTGAAGTCAGCATATCGTTGACACTAGACCCGTCAAAACTATGGAGTCGTGAATTGATCCAGCAGGTAAGCAACTGAATGAGAAAATGTTTTTAGTTCAACTTTCACCAAACGATACAACCGGTGCTCTAATAATACACAGCTAACAAATTTTACTCTGTGTGTGTTGTCGTCACAGTTCATTGTTTATGAATAGGCTTGAAGTTGAGTTGCTTAGGAAAACATAAATATATACATTTTGCAACAGTGGGTAACCCAAAGAATGTATTAGGGCTATTTTGATGTAGAGAACGGATGATATATTGAAGTAGTTTTGCTGGATCGGCTTATAGTGTTTTTTACTTTGCAGGTTTATTTTTCAGTTAGTAATTAGTCGAAAACTGCACTGTTTCCAAATTCTTATGCATGTTATGATTCTTTTTGGCTATAAGTTATTATCACGCTCATGTTTCATTGTTTTTTTTATGATGATGTGGCAGGAACTTGATCATGTCGTTGAAGAGCTTGAAAAGTTTGCAGTTGTTCATCTGCTGCAGCGTAGATCAATCATCTCCCTGATAGGAAATGTACAGAGGTCATCATTGATTCTTGAAAAGGTTATAGAGCTCCCCACAGTACAATTAGCAACTTTGACACCTTGTGATTCAGAACTTCCATGCTAGATCATGCTTTAATACTAGAGAATGGATACATATACATGAACGACTGACCCTTTTGCTGCATGCCAGGCGTTCAATGTTCTGCGAAGAAATGGTGTTAACGTACAGATGATCTCACAAGGGGCATCCAAGGTATCCATCCTTCCTCACCATAAAATAAAAATCAAGTTTCTATGCACATTCCAAAGAGTGCAATAATGCTGAGTTTGTACTCATGCAGGTGAATATTTCCTTGGTAGTCAATGACAGTGAGGCAAAACAGTGTGTGCAAGCCCTCCATTCGGCATTCTTTGAGAACGGCTTCATGTCAGAAGTCGAGGGAGCTGATGTTCCCCAGAACGGCGGCGCCTCTCTGAACTCAAACGGCGCCATCTACGGAAACTAGTCGACTCTGCAACTGCATTCTCCTCAATTGGTGTACCATTGATAGGTTAATTGGTGATTCGTAGCAATTTATTTAGGCCACCCAAACGAATTCCTTGCTGTTGTAAGAGCTTACCAGGAACAGTTTGCATGGTATGCCATTGTTTACCATGCGCTCCGGTGCTACCAAGTACTAGTAACCAATGTTCTTGGGGATCTGCCAGTTGTTCAAAGCATCCACAAGCCTATGTGTATCAGAGAGTTGTATTGCGCATGAATGTTATAAGAGTTATATTGCACCCTTTGGGTGGTGATTCAGCGCGTCTCTGTAGATTCACCATTATCAGATCGCTCATAATCTTGGGTCTGTGTGACTTGGCCCATAGACGTCCGGCTAGCAGACAACTTTTCTCCACCTCCATGCATCTTATTCATTCAGATGAATGCTGCATTTACCTAATAATGCACGAGAGTACAACAAACTGAAATATATACAGTGATGCTGCCAACAAAAAACATGCAGACCATACATACAGGTCGGTTACAATGTTCTCATCTTCATCTATGCATTGGTGTATGCCGTGATGTTCGGAACTATCATCATATACATCAGCTACAAACTTCCATGAACAAAATATCAGCTACGCCAGAACTGCCAACAATGTCTACTCAAACTTCTGTTCACTTTGCCTCTCGAGCTTCTGGATTAAAGCATTCTTTTCCTCTTCAGGGAGTGCATTGAACATGAAAACAGATTTGTCGCCAATGTCATCCTTAATGATCAGGAACAGAATGAAACTGTCAGATTCGATTGAGGAAGCAAAGCACTAGCTCGGAATGATGCTAAAAATGCAAATCATTGGAAGAGATTTTACCTTGATGGGCTGCTGGAACTTTCGTGCAGCAAAAATGGTGAAAAGAACCATCCACACTCCTAAGAGGCCTGACTTTGTGCTGTTATCCATTAAACCAGACTGCACATGCGACCACAAATAGTGTAAGATGAGTGCCACATTTTGTCTCTCGTTCCTTGTTCAAGGAGCAAGACAAGATCACAAGAGCAGCTGCCAACAGTTTGAGGTGGTGTTCTGATTTACCAGATGTCCGAGAAGAAGCCCGGGGATAACAAAGGTTAAGATGCCGGCTTCCAATTTTCCGTAGCAGAGACCTGTTGGTGCATTACCGTCAATATAATAACTGAGAATTTGGACTGCACAGTGGACAATTGGACTATGATTCATGAATCGGACTAGTCATGACTCATGAGCATGGGAATGGCGGAATCAAGATCAACTGTAAGCTGTAGGCCATGTACTGACTAACAAAAATCAAGAACAACTAGGTCTACATTCCCACCATTGATGCGCACAACAAGTACAGTTGCGTACCTTCCTTGAAGACGAGACCTGTGAGCGCAGCGAACGTCGGCCCAACGAACCAGAGGGCGGCGGGATGCTCCAGCACGTACTGCACCAGGCCCTCGTCCAGCGGCTGAGCGGCGACGAGGTAGGTCCCGACGGACCCGAGGACCCCGGCCGCCCACAGCGCCTGGAGGAAGCGCTTGATTGGGGTGACGTAGATGTGGATCAGCACCAGCGACAGCCCCAGCCCCGCGGCGCCGGCGGCGTAGAAAAGGTCGATGCTTTGCCTGACGGCGTCGCCGGCGGCGTTCCCCTCGGGGAGGTACGCGGCGGAGGCCGCGGCCACGAAGGAAGCCGCGGCGGTGACGAGCCCCGACCGGTACAGCAAGACCTGCGCTGCGGCAAGAGCAGTTGTTGGTCAGACAGGTTGCGGAGAGGGAGCGATGCTGATGCGCGTGTGGCTCGACCTCAGCGCCTCAGCCAGTGCTTGTTCCCGTACCTCGCGGACGTCGGAGTCCTCGACGGTCCAGGGCCCGTAGACGCCGTTGTAGACGGTGTTCTGGTCGGCGAGCCCGGCGCCGGGGCGGTCCCCGACGGCCCTGAGCCTCGCGCCGCGGCGGCCGAGGAGGGCGGAGGAAGGCGCTGGATTCTTGCAGATGGGGACGAGGCTGGGGTGAGGTGGTAGCGACACCAGTCGCGGCGGGAGGAGGAGCGCGGCTGCGGCGGTGGTCATGGTCGGGCGGCGATTCTTGCGGCTCTCTGCGACTGCGATGCTTGTGCCACGATATTTTGAGTTGAGCAGCGTTCGTTTCCGGTGACGGTGAGAGCCTGGCCGGGGGCGAGGCCTGACCGCAAACGCCGCGGATTCGCCTATTTGGGCCCGATGGGCCGTGCCACGCGGTTCTCTCGCGGGTGGAAGGAAGAGGACCACACCCCCCCCCCCCCACCCCCTCTGCGGCCCTGCCCAGTGTTGATGCTAACTGCAACTCGATCGATCATGGACATGGTTCATCATGGCAGATTTAGACCCGTTAAATTCTTCTTTCCGACGAATCAAAGGGGGCCTGGATCCCCTTGCAACATGCAGCATTCAAGCGCTGGTCCTCCAGGCCTCTCTATATATTAGCAGCTTCCCTTTGAAATTATTGGACGGACAATGGAGGCATTATAAAGGATTCAAGTTCTACATGAATTTTTCCTATCAAAGCCTCAGAACTAACGATACAATACTATGTGTTCATTCATTTGGAATTTCTATGAAATGGTCTCTTCCATGATAATTTTAGAGGAAAATAAGCATTAGGTTCAACCTCATGTTTTCTCTCATTTCTGTATTAGAATTAGAATTCCTCTGTGTTCTTCTGTGCGGCATTGAAACACATGTTTTGTAATTTTTCTATGTTTTAGATTCATGAATGGTTTCAATTGCCTATGTGTTTCATTCCGAGGCAAAGCCACATGCAGCTTCAGTCTATGCATGCATGATGCTGCAGCAGTTAGTACAGGTCATTAAACTTATTGATACAAATACATGCGTTGGTAGCATACAGAAATCATACGTCTTTCTGTGCCTTGTCCTCCTCTTGTAGTCGATTACAGAATGCATGTAGTCAGCCACGGAAATTAAATGGGGGAAAAGCTACTAATAAGTTACCTACTAGCTAACTGCCATAGCGTTCTTCCGGTCTGACACTTGCTTGTTGGTGTACGTATAAACGTACTACATACCTCTGGATCGTCGTCTCTGCTGAACCACGCACCATATATCAGTGATCAGTCGTGATCACTTACTTGGCCGGCGACGGCGATGCGAGCTTGAGCTTGCCGCCGTACATCTCCGGCAGCTGCGCGTCGTCGATGGCCTCCCGGAGCGTCCTGTCGAGGTCCTTGTCGGAGACGAAGACGAACTTCTTCTTGGTGTTGTCGTCGATGAAGGGGTAGACGATCTTCCACGCCGCCATGAAGACGTAAGGCACGTGAATGAGGAACACCCGGCCCAGGCGCTCCGGGTAGTAGTTCTGCATGATCTCCAGCGCGGCGAGGTAGGCCCGGATGTCGCAGTTGGAGTAGCCCCAGCCCTTGAGGTCGGCGACGGCCGCGAACTTCTCCTGCCCGGGGGGCAGCCTGGCGACGGTGGCGTCCAGCACGTGGACGACGAAGCGCTTGAACTCGTCGAGGTCGCGGTTGGACGGGTGGTGCCGGGCGCCGAAGCCGTAGATCATGGGCCGGCCCTGCCGGTCGTGGCCCTGCAGGCACAACTTCCCCTGGGAGAGCTCGCGCGCCACCTCCGACTCGGAGATGCAGCCGTGGGGCTTCGCCGACGGCTTCCACTTGAGGTACTTGAGCAGCATCGCCGACGCCTTGCCGATGTGGTGGTCGCGGGCGCGAAGGAACCGACGCAGCATGTAGTCGTCCTCCTCCTGATGACCGATCGATCAGCAGTCGTATCAAAGGTAATGAATGAGTTTGGTTGGCAGTTCTTGTATCACGTCCTAATCGATCTGTTGGTTAATTAGGCCGGTGAGATTATTAGGAGCGAATTGGCAGCAGGAGTTGATCGGTCCCCTGCCAGAGATCGACATGGGCAACAACATTAATGGGCGGGGCTTTTCAGCACCATGAGTGATGCATGGCCGAAATGAAGCCACACGACCAATAATTCATTAATCTGGACTCTGAATGTGCTGCAATGTATGTTGTGCCCAGGGGTCCGGGGTTTATTTTAACGAATGTTTCAATGCTAATTAGAAAGATTAAATATAAGTTAATTATGAAACTAACTACATAAATCTAAGGCTTATTCATGAGACGAATCTATCAAGCCTAATTAATCTATGATTAGCACATATTTACTGTGGCATCACATGGCCTAATTAGGTTTAATACATTCATCTCGCGAATAAATCTAGAGGTTATGGAATTTATTTTATCATTAGATTATTTTTAATACTCCTAGTTAGCATCCAGACCTTCGATGTTACGGGGTTTAAAATAAGCTTAGAAAACCAAACACCCCCGACTGTGTGTGCATGCCTGTCATCATAAGTGCTTTCTATTCGGAATTGAATCAAGAGTCAATCAAGGGATGGATCATTAGCAAGTTAGGTGCACTATCCATTTTGTCTCCGCACTGACAGAAAACTGGGGAATTCTGAAACAAACAGACGGAAGAAGTTTTACCATCGTCGGTCTGAAACAAACAACAACCATCGTCGGTCTGAAACAAACAACCCCTCTGTTTCCCCATAGTCACTCTGGTGCAGAACGAAGCAGGAGGCACGTGGTTGGGCTGGGTGGCTATTTCTGGCTGGACAGCTGATCAGCAACTGCAGGCATGGCCGGCGCCCATGGCAGAAAAAGGAGAGGTCATTCAAAATCCATGGTGGCGATTGGCGAAGCAGAGCGACTACCGGTCCAATTCAAGCGGAGATGGACACGGAACGGAACAGACGGCGACGTCCTTTACAACGGACGACGCAGTTGTGGTAGATACGAGCTAGCTCAACCACCTGTTGCCTGGCCTGCAACTACCTCCAAGACACGGGTGCTCACTGAACTACAGCCCAATAACCTACCGGCTCCACCAGCAGCAAATGACCAAAGCGTGACCGGCCATCAACGCCAAAAGCGACGGCCGGCCAACAAGGACTGTGTCACGCTCCTACTTGCAGCAGTACCAGAGCAAACAACGGCAACGGTTCAGTGCTGGTGTTCAATTCCCTGGCCAAGCCAATCAGCATCATTTTCAGAGGTCTGGCTTCCAATAGTCTGGCCACAAATTCGTGTGCTGAGGCTTAATGTTGATGATGCTTTGGCTAATTACCAAGTACTAGTACTAAAAACAATTCATCAAGGGAAATTATTGTGGCTAGGTCCTCAACGCTAGATATTTTGCAGAGTCTTTTGTTTGGCCCCCTGAACGCCGGATACCACAGGTAACTGCATATGTGATGTGAATACTCCTATGCGATTGTCGTCAGAGGCCAAGGCTAAGCTTGTGCCTACCGTGCTGTCGATTTGTGGAATGGAGAGCGTGAACAGTGCCATCCCGTGTGCGACCAGTGGCCACCATCTATCATGGTATCCGGCCGGTTGAGGGGATCCGATCAGAAGCAGCAGCTTAGTAGCTCAAGGGGAGACGATGGATGGATGATAAGTGGATCAGCGGATGGAAGGACGGACCTTGCAGGCAGGGTCCTGCGCCTCGGTAACGGCCCTCAGCTCGGCGACCTGCTTCCACTCGGCGGCGTCGCCGTCGTTGTGGTGGCCGCCGTTGGTCGCAGCTTGCTGGCAGTCCATGGCGGCCGCCGGGCTCCTCGACCTTGATGGATGGACGGGGGCGTCTTCTTCAGTTCTTGGTTGAGAAATGAGGAAAGAGAAACGGCGACGGGAGCGGGAGAGCGGCGGGGAGGTTTTATTTATATTTATAGGAGGAGGAGGGAAAGGCTGCAACTGACTCTGTTATTTCCCTGCTCCAGCCTCAGCTCTGAATGAAACAAAGAAACGAGGTACCCCCGGGTGAAAACGAAATGCTGTTGGCTCGCCGTCTATTTATGACACTGCCTGATTGATCTGTCCAACTGAAGGAACAGTCCTCCCTCCCAGTTGATTGATTGGAAATCTGGAGAAGTCTCTGAACCTAAACTGTATGGAGATTGCCAACTGTATGGAGATTGCCTTGTAAAAGGCTAGAAAGCTTGAACCTGACTGGGGTTACCCTGTTGACCGATTGGGAATCTGGAGCAGCATTAGCGGGAATCTGGAGCAGCATTAGCGGGACTGGCAGGCCCCGTACCTGCTCCATCCATCACTTTTGATTGCAGTGCGCTACTATTATCTGATGTCTGATGATAATCAGGTCATGCATGAACACTTGTGGTTCTGTGTTAGCACTTTGCACCTAACAACAGGTTACCATTCAGGCACCTGCATGCTCTCCTCCGACGACTCAGGGCTATCGGTACTGTGCTGCCGACGACTCTGACGAACACGGTCGTGCATGATAGAGGCAGGCAGGCAGGCAGGCGTCTTGCATTGCAAGAGGACAGCGCAATGGAAGCGGCAACATCAGTGGCTGCTACTTGCTAGATAGCATCGCCTACAGCCCTAGCGCCATTGATGGACGATTGAGGCCATGGCTAGATAGCATCGGATTGGATCGGACGGATCGGTTCTCCGGTTGACCGCCGAGTAATGGCCATCGGCATGATCATCCATCCATTGGAGGAGGAGGCTGGAGATAGAGGTCGCTCATCCATCCACTCCATGTCTCCATCCTCCCGCGTGCCAAAATGGTTGGCATCCAGCGCCAACGCCCAACTACTACCACCGTGCATCCATCCATCCATCAATGCGAATTGCTTTGCTCCCCAGCCAGCAGGGTCCGGCAGGCGAGGCGCCTCCACAAGCTGCTGCTCCGCTCGACCGGCAAGCCAGGGCCAAAAGCCGTGATGCACGCGTGTGGCTCAGCGCGCGCCACGGCGGCGGTGACGCGGCACCGTACCGTGGCGCAGGGCAGGGCACTAGCGCCTGTTTAGATGACCTGTAAACGCAGAACGTGTAAACGCAAAATGAGGGTGTAAAAGTTTATAGATTTTTGCGTTTACGGCTCCACCCCGTAAACGAAAAAAACCGTAAACGCAAAATTTTTGAAGGAATCTTGCCAATTTAAAGTATTAAATGAAGTCTATTTACAAAACTTTTTGCATGGATGTGCTGTAAATTGCGAGACGAATCTAATGAGCCTACTTAATCCATATTTTGCAACAGTGATACTACAGTAACCATCCGCTAATTATTGCTTAATCATGGATTAATTAGCATCATTAGATTCGTCTCGCGATTTACAACCCATCTATGCAAAAAGTTTTATAAATAGACTTTATTTAGTACTTCAAATTGGCAAAATTCCGTCAAATTTTTTTTTACGTTTTCAGGGCCTACGCCGGTCCGTATAGATGCGTAAAGATAAAAACGCCGTTTTTGCAAAAATTTTTTACCTTTATGACCTGATCTAAACAGGCCCCAGTAACAATGAAGAGTATCAAATCAAGCGGCGGCAGCAGCAGCGGGAAGTACGTGGACCTCCGCGCGGCCACCATGGCTGGCACTTGGCAGGATCGAATTGAAGAAGATGGCTTTCATCATGCGAGTGGGCAAGCGTTACATGCATGTGCTATCTCTGCTGCTCCGTACGCATGGTGCTCCGTTTGGTTCGCGTGGCCCAGCACCACCATCGTTGCTTGCTTTGCTTCCCTCTACTAGTCTACTGTACTAGTGTACACCATGGATCTGATCAATAGCCAACCCCGGTCGGTGCCTTTCACTTCATTGTGTTCACCACCGTGCTGTCATCTCATCTGTACGCCCGGGGCGGATGTACCGGATTGGCCAACTACTAAAGTCAATCAACCTGCTGCTGCCTTCTTGAATTGCAAGCAGCCATCAGCCATGCATGTCACCACAGCTTAGCTTGGTTGACCCATGCCATGCAGATGCAGGCAGCAAAGCTCCAGCCACTCCAAACCAACTACTACAGTCTACAGTTGTGTGTGTGTTCATTGGCTGCCGCTGCCCGGTGGAGTACTCCTACCACTGTACTGCACTAGTAGTACTAGGCAGGCTCTATACTAGGAGCACAGCACAATTCTTCAGTTACCCCAGTCAGCATTTTCCAACACATCATTGCCGATGTGATTTCAGTCATCCCTCGCTTCTGAAACCTGGACACCACCCGGCCGCATAAACTACTTTACTGAAGCAAAGCTTGACTGAAATCTGGTGAGGCCATATGGCACAATCAGCAGGTCTCCAGCTCCCGCAACCACAACAACCAGTTGCACACAAGCACCATCTCATAATACACAAGCTATGAATTACATAGTCCTTCGATTCATCTGATCCGAGAGAACACGGTATGCATGCTCTGATGCTCAAAGCGTAACCTCTACAGAGTAAGCAGTAAGGGGGTGCTCGATTCCGTTTGGGCTAAACTTCAGCTTATACCATCTAGAAGTATTAAATAAACTTTAATTATAAAACTAATTGCAGAATTTTATGAATTTCTATTGAGATATATTAATCCATAATTAGTGCATGATTACTGTTTGTTTGCAAATTATGGATTAATTAGGTTCATTAAATTCGTCTCGCGAATTACTATTTATCTGTGAAAAAATTTGTTTTTTAAGCAAATTTTATTTAATACTTCTAGACGACGAGATTTTTAATATACCGGTGCTAAAGTTTAGCGCTCGTGAACCGAAACAACACGAGAGCACGTGGAGTTGAGGACAAGTCCTCACAACACACTCCAGGGGGCGAAGCTGTCATCACGATGCCCACCGGCGGTCTCGGCGATTCCACCGTCCTTGTTGAAGCAGTACTCGGGCGCCTGCCACGCCGCGTCCTCCAGCACCGCTCCCACCTCAAAGCTCATCACATAGGCGATCCTACCTGCAGATCGGCAATGCACAGAGGTTACACCATCATACATAAAACAGGTGCTTGGTCACATCTCAACGGCAAGGCAAGCATTGAGTGTTGGTAATTTAGGGACAGCAATAAAAAGGGAATTCATCGAGTAAACAACTAGTATAGTATAGCTTTGAAAAGGGAATTTGATTCCCTTAGTTTGTACTTGGCATCTGCTAAGTAAGGGACAACTAAAATTGGTAGAATCTAGCAGAGCACTGGCAACTAACTTCCATCTAGTATGGCCCATTACTTTGGCTCAAGCAACAGGCATCACTACTTGCAGACAAGCTAGGCTGCAAGCTAGAACGTTTTGCAGTCAAGTATCTTGGTGTGCCTCTTACGGCTGACATGGAGCAACATTTCAGAAGTATAAACCATGGGGAAATAAACGGGCATGAATTGTGCAAGATTTTCCAGATGGTTCCATGCGGTCTACTTGCTGAGCTAATTCCTCCAATTTGGCTCCGACCCACCCTAAGCTTAAGCAATGTAGCAGCATTTGAAACATTACCCCCATTTTATTATAGTCAGCAGATGAATCAGCATTCGCAGTAATTTGTCTGCCTGAGCGGGGTCGGGGATGTGCCCCCAGACTATACTGCGAGTGAGTCTCAGTTTCATCGCAAATTAGCTCCTGTCGCCTTCAAAATAGGACGGCAATTGCGCTGGAGCCTGGAGAAGGGAGTCCTTTACCTGTGTAGAAGACCCACTTGACGGGCCGCTTGGTCTTGACGTCCTCGTAGTAGGTGATGAAGTCCGCCTTGGCCCAGACGTGGCAGTCGAAGCCGCCGGCGTCGCGGCGGCCGAGGTAGACCGCGCCGGGGCGGAGCCAGTCGGGGCGGAGGATGCCGACCCCGACGGCGGCGGAGTGGCAGGCGCGGCGCGACGGGGTGTAGAAGAAGGAGGTTCCGTTGTTCCACTCGTTGTCGTAGAAGGGCGCGTCGGCGGCGAGCTGGTAGCGGGTGACGTGCAGGTTGCGGCCGCCCGGCCAGTCGTACCAGAGGTCCGCGACGGACAGGTTGCCGTGGTAGTCCATGACCAGCTTCGCGTGGAACTGCGGGGGCCAGGGGGTCGGGTTCGGGTCCCCGGAGGCAGCGGATGCGGGCGGGGCCTCCGGGAGGCAGAGGAGGAGGAGGAGGAAGGCGACGGGGAGGAGAGGCATCATCTCCGTCACGGTGGTTGTTGTGGATCCAATCGGAGACTCAGATGTGGACGACGAGAGGAGGAGGATACTAGCAGATACGGTGGGCCAATACTACTATGTAGGCCTGGCCATGAGAGATTGCACCCTGCTCTTCGGCATTTAAATTTGGGCCGTCTCGCCACAATCGGGCCCAAAAGTAGAAACAAAATATTATTTTGATGAGAAACAAAATACATGCAACCTTTATGGAATCCAACCTACTCCTTCCGCTCAAAAAAACATCCTTCTAAATTTAAAATTTATCAAAAATATACCTATTTAGAAAGTGCTTGTGCATAAAAAATCAAATAATATCAAATATAAATAATAAATAGGAACGAACATGAAATTTTATTTAGTAGTATTAAATAAAATCTAATTATAAAACTATTTGCACAACCTGTGAGCTAATTCGCGTGACGAATCTAATGAGATATATTAATCCATAATTAGCGAATGGTTATTGTAGCATCACTGTTGCAAATTATAGATAAATTAGGCTAATTAGATTCGTCTCACGAATTAGCACACATCTGTGAAAAATTTTATAAATAAATTTTATTTAATACTTTAAATGGTAAAATTTATTAATTTAATTTGTTTTGGAATTGGATGGGCGCGTCACCGTCCATCCGCAGCTCAGCGTACGGTTTGGTTTGCCCGCCCCATACGACACGCCACGGTAGATTTCCAGCTCGACCTCAAGGGGCCCACCCGACTCCCGCGGGAACCGGAGGCCGCACGGCAGGTGCGTCTGGTCGTCGTCCGTCCGAGCCCCCTCCCCTCCCCTCCGTCCCGAGTCCCGTGACCGCCCCCGGGGTCGCCGGTTTCCGCGACCCCCAAATCCGCGTGCGCCGCCGCCCGGCCCGGCCCGGCCCCATCCCCCGCCTAAATCCGCTCCCCCAAGGGAAGGGACTCTCCAAGTCTTCCATCGGCGCCCGTCGCCCTCGTCGTCCCTTGTGCTCGCGCGGGAGGCGCAGATCCATCCCGACCCGGGCGGGGGTTGATTCCTCTCTCCTCCTCCTGCTGCTGGTAAGGGCGCCCTCGCTTTGCTTCGAATATCCTGGGAGGAAATTCGTTTTGTTTTGCTATATGGCGCGGTCAGATCCAACCCAGCCCCTTACTTCAGTCTGTTGCGATTCCTGTCGTTTGCTGCGTGCTGGAGCAGCAATGCCAACTACTTTTATTTATGTTCACTATAAACTGTTCAGTTCGTGAACCGCGGCGGGACAGACAAATGTGACTTCTTCTCTGCGCGGCAGGGTTGGATCATCTTCCCAGTCCCACGCGAAAGCTGTGATCATTCCGTTGCGCTGCTGACGAAAGATAACGGCGATGTTGGAACAACAGTTGCTCCTCTGAGCACCAGGCCTCCTGCCCACGCTACCCTGGCGACTCAAGTCAGGGGGGTGTGGGAAATAACCCGGTGCGGTGAATAACCATGGACAGAAGAGCTGGGGCAATCCTAGTGTGCCTGCTCTTCGTCCTGGTCCGGGACGTGTCGGCCGTCGCTGAGACCGAGGCCGGCAATGCGCGGTTAGTGCAGGAGGCGCCCCACAGGAAGCTGGAGGGCACGGGGAGGCAGGATGGCGGTAAGGTGGGGAGGGTGTCCGTGTCAACTGTCGCATGGTCTACGCTCGTCATGGCTGCGGCAACTGGGCTGGGAGCGGTGCCCTTCTTTTTCATGGAGCTGGAAGCTCAGTGGGCGGGCCTCTGCAATGGGATGGCGGCCGGGGTGATGCTGGCTGCAAGCTTTGACCTCGTGCAGGAAGGGCAGGTGTATGGCAGTGGGAGCTGGGTTGTTTTCGGAATTTTGAGCGGAGGAGTATTTATTTGGCTCTGCAAGAAGGTACTTCACGATTCCTGCTCTTCATCTTTCAGATCGATACCACATTTCAATAGCTTTACATTTGAATGAGCTATTTCTTGTTGCTGTATAAATTTATGCAATATTAGGTTCATTTATATGGTACTCATCCATGATGTACCTCTCAATGCAAGAATAAAATTTAAGATTGCTATGCACTAGGTAGCTTAGATTTCATGAAAAGGCTATAGCTCAAAATACGTCACCTTTTAGCTAAACAAAACAGTGCCTAGCAGTTACACATGTACTTATAGTAGTCTTGGACCCAAAAAATTGTAGCTGTCAGAGTCAATAGTTGTTGGTCCAAAGAATTGAATAAAGTGCAATATTCGAGCTTACCCTCATTTGTTTGCTCATAAGAATATTGTGTAGACCAACTGCAAAAGTTAAACATCAATGCATGACTGCGCTATATCAGTCTGCATTCCACTTTGCACTTGCTTGCAGAGTGTATACAACATCATATCGAGTTAAATTGATAGTTTTGTTTTGGAACAGTCAAGATAACCCCCTTTTTCATTGTTCTTGTTATAGTTATCTTCAATAACATTTTCTTATACCATTTCTTTATGCACAGTTTCTTGAGCAATATGGAGAAGTAAGCATGCTGGATATTAAAGGTGCAGATGCAAGTAAAGTTATCCTTGTTGTTGGAATAATGACTCTCCATTCTTTTGGGGAAGGCTCTGGTGTGGGGGTTTCCTTTGCTGGCTCCAAAGGATTTTCTCAGGGTCTTCTAGTTACTATAGCTATAGCAGTGCACAACATACCAGAAGGCTTGGCTGTAAGCATGGTACTGTCATCTAGGGGTGTGTCCCCCCAAAAGGCAATGATATGGAGTATCATAACATCTTTACCACAGGTGATATTTCTTGTGATGAAATATTAAACATTCCTATAACTGTATTGTCTTTATTCTTGAATGAGTAATGGAAAATATGCCAACTCTTTAGTTATCTTGACTTGTTTAGTTGTTTTGCAGCTATAAGCAACAGAATGAATCTGTCTTGTGCACTAACTGAATTAACTATTTTGCTCCCTTCCCCCCCTCATATTTCTCTCTGTGTTTATGGACTTCTGTAGCTATTAAAATTAAAGAACGAAACTGAATCATAGTGCGAGTCACATGAATCAGCACTAATACGATTTGGTACTGGCAACATAGGTAACTGGTGCATGATAGTGAATCGGTTAAAGCAAGGTCTTGAGCTCCCAAGAAAAATGTATCTAGGTCATGGCCAGGGGTTGGTGGAACAACTGGACCAATATTTTATCCATTGGGAATCCTACATGCACCTTTGTTTGGAACTTTGGATGCTGACTGAATATTGTTACAAATACAAAATACTTAAAGGCCACACATGATACATTTTATGCACCAACCCTGGGTGTTTTCATTACAATTGCATCCTTTACAATATGCTATTGATCCTTCTGGTTTCGTAGAAACTGTTGTGTATTAATTTGCTGACTATATGTGCAACTCATAAGAGTTTTCCAAGCTGATGAACTGATAAGTAACATTAGTATTTGTGTGAAATAAGTGTTAGCACTAAGAAACCTTTACTCAGATCTCTGTATAGTATTAATAATCTCTGTATTATATAACCTTAGCAATCATGAAACATTACTTATTTTGTTCTATATAATTATTGGTAGCTAGCAGGAGCTAGTTATTGTTGTCATCCTGAGGCCAGTGAGAACCACACCTGTCTCTTTTTTTTTACTTGCCTAAACATGGCCAAGTTTAGCTTTCTCTCAGTATTATGTCGTGAACACAATATTATTCATCACTTTTATGTGCAACTGTTGTCTGATTCAGTTTCAAGATACACTTCTGGTAGCAAACATTATTTGCTTTTGCTCTGATGCTGATCTGTTTTCAATTGTAAATCCAGCCAATTGTTGCTGTTCCTGCTTTCCTTTGTGCCGATGCGTTCCAGAAGGTGCTCCCCTTTTGTACTGGTTTTGCGGCAGGATGCATGATATGGATTGTTATAGCAGAGGTTCTTCCTGATGCTTTTAAGGTGAATTTCCTATTCACTTTACTGTTAAGTAAACTGTGAAGGACTGAAGCTGCTGATTTATGTGCTGAGAAAGCAGTTTTGACATTTTCCCTGTTATGTGCAGGAAGCGACTCCATCACAAGTTGCTTCTGCTGGAACGCTTGCTGTTGCTTTCATGGAAACATTAAGTACTGTGCTTCTGGGATTTACTGATGGCAACAGGTACGTTGGCTATTAACATTTTCGTGGTCTTAGGTGGGTAAAAGTTAACTCTCAGCTAAAGATATTGATTTAACTTGCAGCTCGGAGGATGCATCAGGTTTCTTGGTATCACTTGTATTTGGACTGGGTCCACTTATTGGAGGAATTATACTTGTCACATTCTCTCTTGCCTTCAGCATGTCACACCCTCTACTTACTGGTGTGGCATCAGGCATTGCTTTCCGTCTTGCAGCATGGAGACCTGTACAGCTTCTCATGTCCTCAAAAATGGGTCTCTTTACCACACTCTTTCTCCTCATTGGTGGTTCCCTTGTCTACCATGTTGCCACATCAAGCATCCTTAGGGTGGTTAATCGCAAGAAATCCTCCGTTAATGTCATTACATCATCCTCCGGCTTCTCTCTTAGTGCCCTCACACTGCAATCGCTCCTTTCTTGCGGTGCTGTATTCCTTCATGCATACGCGGAAGGACTTGTACTTGGTGTCGCGGCTCGCAAGGCTTATGGCCTTGGCCGTTATATGGTTCTTCCAGCCTCCCTCCATGGTCTGCCACGAGGTGCGGCTGTCGCTAGCTGTGTTTATGGTGCCACAGATAGCTGGCGCGGAGCCCTGGCAGCGGCTGTTCTGACTGGGTTTGCAGGACCTAGCGCCGCCATCAGCGCGATCCTTGCGAGGATCGACTATGATGGGCTCGATCATTGGATGGTGATTGCATGTGGGGCTCTAATCCCCAGCTTTGGCCGTGTTTTCAGGCGGTCCTTGCGGTTGGACATGCGGAAGAGCATCGTGGGTTTGCTGATAGGCATCGCCTTTGCCTCCGTGTGCTTGATGTCGAATAGGTTCATTTGCTTGCACACTCCTTACTGCAACTCAGCTCCAGAAGCGGTCACATAACCTGTGCTGTACGGGGCTGTTGTGTGAAACACATGTAACACCAGTGTAATGACTTGTGACTATACAAGGAATGGAAGAGGTTAGTTATATTGCAGTGAGGAGCGGATGCATCTTGTATGGCTGATCATTGATGTGCGGTGGCTGTAAAAGTTTTTCCAATGCAACCTGGTGGAAATATTAAAGCTGGAACAACGTTGATTTTGTGCGCCAAAGTTGAAAAGAAGTCTCTTCGTTTATGGCTGGTGTTGGTGGGTGCTGACTTGCTGTTGGGAGCAGCTAGCGACCCAGCAACAGAGAGTGAGTGTGGCATACAACGTGGAAATGCAGGTGATGGAGATTGAAGAATGTTCCAGTGGACGGCGACCTGACGTGTTTTCCTGTCTAGTCTTGGGCACCACCACTATCCTGAACCTGAAACCAAGGGTGCGCTTGCAAGCTTTGACGTCAAGGCAACTTGTTGCTTTGTTCTGCTCCTACTAGTCTGGATGTGAACAATCGCGCGCCCAATCAGAGCAGCTAGCTGCAGTAGTAAACAGTGTACGCAACAAAGAAGCTTTTCCTTTGTAGGTGTGGTAGGTTTGCATTGAGATTGTTTTTGTATAGATAGAATCCTAGAAATATGGTGCACGAACAATAATCTGCTTGCTTTGGTGCGTGTTAGCTTTTGCGTTTTTGGTTCCACGCTTGCTTGACGTCGTCGGGTCGATCGGGCCTCCAAATTAAACGTGTCTTGTTGGTCGATCGGTCAGCTCGATCGATCGTCTTTCCTTCCATCTCCGTCCAATCCAGTCCATCGATCGGTCCAAAAGTAATGGGGCGCCTCCGTTGTTGTGGGTCGTTGGCCGAACCCTCTTCTTCACTCTCCTTTTGCATCCCCCGCGGGACCTACTTACCTTCACGCCTCCACTACTTCCATGGAGCCTGCCCAGCCTATAAAACGAGAGGCCCCCCCGGCGGCCATTGCCAACAGCCAGTCCACTCCGAGGTGAGTAGGTAAGCAGCGGCTAGTGGTGCAGGAGTGCGAGGGGGGAGAGCAAATCAGCAGCTAGCAAGTTGCAATGGCTGCTCAGGGAAGAGGCAGCGGTGCAGCAGTGGTCCTTGCGGCGGCGGCGGCGCTTGTCCTCTGCGTGCTCCTCCAGGAGGCCCGGGTCGCCGAGTCGGCGGTGTTCACCGTCGGCGACCGTGGCGGCTGGAGCTTCAGCTCCAACAGCTGGACCAACGGCAAGCGCTTCAAGGCCGGGGACGTCCTGGTGTTCAAGTACGACTCGTCGGCGCACAACGTGGCGGCGGTGAACGCGGCGGGGTACAAGGGCTGCAGCGCTCCCCGGGGCGCCAAGGTGTACAGCTCCGGCAACGACCGCGTCACCCTCGCCCGCGGCACCAACTACTTCATCTGCAGCATCCCCGGCCACTGCCAGTCCGGCATGAAGATCGCCGTCAACGCCGCATAGCATGACATGATGCATCATCTAGTACGAGCTCCTATTTTATTATTACCTGATCATGGTGATGATTAACTCTTTGAGTGTGCCTTATATATAAATCTGCTTTTGCTATTACCATATAGTATGTAGTGCGTGCATAAAGGTCGCCGGTTCAGAGTCGTGCTTGATGATCGATTATTGTCAGTTGCGTACTTTGCAGTGGCGTGTGTGAACTGTAAGTGGGTGTAGAATGGATTTTCTCTGTACACACACATCATGATTGTGCTTAATACGTTCGTGTTCGTGTAAACTAGCTAACAATGTGCACATATATTGTGCGTGTTTACCTTCGCATTTAACAATAAACTTAATAGCTAATGAACTTGCACAGACGGTGACACAGCTGAACCATACGCTGTTTGGCGAGGCCAGTCGCCTGCTTGTGTCAAGCAGTTGATGGTTGCTCACGATTGTAACACATCATTGAGTAACAATATAAAAAACAACATGCGGTGTATTTGTTGATCCGACATCATGATTATGCTTAATACAGTATCATAAAAAGATGTAATTTATATAGAACAAGAGAAATGAAGATAGTGGTGCTGGCGGAGATCGAGATGCTGGAGGTTTATATACAAGTTAAAATTTAATTGTTTATGATAACGTACGGAGTGAGCCAGCACTAGCCCATCACTGAATCTTCTGCATCGAAATGAGCCTGAGGCTTCGAGTGGGCCGGCCCAGCGGAACCTGCATGCGCCCACGTGCATGAAACATAGAAAACCCAGGGTCTTTCGTGGAAAACTGGAAACCCTATAATCGTCCTCCCCCAAAACCTGCGCCCATCTTGCGCCGCCGCCGCCGCCTCCTCCAATCCGTTCCGCTCCTCCGTCCCCCTCCCTGCTCACGCGTCCTCACCGGCCCCGCGCCGCCCTCCACCGCCAAGGTCAGTCTTTTTTCTTCCATTCCTCACTCCGACGTCATCGTATCAAATCGGCAAATTGCCATGGTTCTCGCTCGTGAACGGTTTAGAATTTAGATCAGTCCAGTCCAGCCCGATTGCTGGACGTAGTAGAACCGATTCACTCTCGCGATAGATCCGTGCCTCCTGCGGCGTTGGACTCATTGGCTGGTTGCGCAGATGAACAAGGAGAGGCTCATGAAGATGGCCGGCGCCGTCCGCACCGGCGGGAAGGGCACCGTGCGCAGGTACCGTCTCTTGACTGGCTCACACGGCTTGGCTCATGTGTTGGTCATCAGCGGCGAATGCAACCACTAGAAAAACTTGAGCTTTTGTTCAGGAAGAAGAAGGCTGTCCACAAGACGGCCACCACGGACGACAAGAGGCTGCAGAGCACGCTCAAGAGAGTAGGGGTCAATACCATTCCTGCAATCGAGGAGGTCAACATCTTCAAGGACGACCTCGTCATCCAGTTCTTGAATCCCAAAGGTTTGCCAGTCCTTCTCTTTTGTAGCTGCTGGTTCCTGTTACATGTTGTTGAAATGGGGAATGCAAGTGTTACTGACTCGTTTGTCTGTTGTTTTCTTCTCTGCTCATGCAGTGCAAGCTTCCATCGCTGCAAACACATGGGTGGTCAGTGGATCCCCACAGACGAAAAGTAATGCTCATCCCTCTGTTAAGTTTGATTGTCCAGTCATTTAATCACCCTCAGAGCCATACTATCTTTTTAGATAAGTGGAAGTCCTAGCTTTCAATGGATTGCGCAAGTGAAACAACTAATTATGTTGCATCATATTAGATCCCTTAGTAGTTTGCGAATCCAAAATCCATTTTAGTTTTTACACCTGAACGCATACACACTTGATTAGTCTGAATACAATTGGACCAACTATTTTATTTTTCCCTCACCATCAGAAGTGATTAGGTGTAATCCCATCTAAGTAATCAAGCACCTGTTTGAATCTCTATAATTTTAGCACTAGCTTTTGTTTGGTTCAAAAGCACATTTTTATCCATGCAGTTCCTACCTCAGTGGGTTCTGCTCGTGGTTAGGTTGGGTTTTAAAAAGTACTTACAGGGTTTAAAGATGGTTTTAAACAATCGCGTTATGTTTCATCTGCTATGCTATGTGGAAAAAACTCAATTTTGCCATAAAAGTACAGTTATTTTTGTAGCATTCTTGTACAATTCTATGTTGTTGACTTACTAAAATTGTTGTTTACTGTGTAACTTGACAGAGCTACAAGATGTTCTGCCTGGGATCATTAACCAGTTGGGTACGTTACACTTTGTACCTCGATGTTTATATCCAATAAATTGCTTTTCTTATAATGTAAATAACTTGTAACCGAATTGGACTACCGAACTTTTGTTCTTTTCCTGGCCTGTTTCTATTCTTGTCAGCAATATTTATTGCTGCGCTGCTTTATTTCCAGTTTTGTCGTGTCTTGTACTTTCTAGACGGTTAGTACTACTGGCCACTAGAAAGAATATTTACTCATATGGATGTTCTGTTTGTTGTCTGTTAGTTTTCAGGCTAGTACTTCTTGTTGAGTAGTTGAGTACCTGTTGTAGTGTTGTGCCACCGCTGTATAGTTTGAAAATAGAAAGTCTTAAGAAGGAAATAAACAGTAGCTCCGCCAGGTTAGGAAGACTATCAACAAGAAACTAATGCCTTGTTCATTTCGTTCTTCCAGGCCCTGACAACATGGAGCACCTGAAGAGGATTGCTGAAGAGATGCAGAAGCAGGTGGCTGCTGCTGGTGCCGCAGCACAGGCCAAGGAAGATAATGATGATGATGTTCCAGAGCTTGTTCCTGGAGAGACTTTTGAGGAAGTAGCTCAGGAGGCAAAAGCCTGATCATAGACTCCAAATAGTGAAATGTTACTTGACCGCTTCTATGAGGTCATGGTTTTCTTGTGATGGCACTCTTTTGCTCCCCCCACTTAGGCCAGCCGCTCTTTGTATTCGCAGTCAGAAACTTTTAGTTTCTCCGAGCTTTTACCTAAAGTTATGCATGTTGAGATGCCATGGAATCCATTTTGCTCGTTTTGATGATTACATTTGTGGTTGGTTCACAACATACACTGGCACCACTGCAGCTGATGTTACTGGATCACCACTTTATAATGTTTGTGTGGTCTATATGGTGGGGTAAACCCTCTGCAGTTATTCTGCAAATGTGTTTAGAGGTTTCCAAAATTCACCTCTTCAAGCTCTTGTTTCTCGCTGTTGCAACATTCCACTTTGATTTGTGATAGCAGATGAGGTTACTGGGCGTCGTCTTCTGTGTTTTTTATGCCCGGTGTCAAATACTGTACTAGTTTCCTTCAAAAAAAGATAATGTACATAGAGCCATTGCCTTTCAGGGAATCGTTTGCAACTGTACAAGTCATTGTTTACTAGTTACTCGATCGATTTAATAAACGAAAAAAGACTTCAACCACAAGCACAACGGTACACTGAGCATCATGCCGCTTTGCCGGAATACAAGACTCGGAACTGATCCACCGATAACCAAACAAGAAGATTCAACCAGGATATATGGAGATCAGAACAGAAAAGCCGCATATGCCGCACTCATGAGCAAAACAAGTGCCGCATAGGAGTAAATCTCTACTCAAAGATTACATGATCTGGTGCTAGTTTCGGCACGGCGAAAAATCAGAACGAGATCAACGAAACATGTACAGGGAGGGAATCCAACCCTGATCATCGTCGATCTCTCGATCAGGTCATGCAGCTCTGCGCTGCGGCCATGGTTGGAGAGCAGGTTGGAGTTCCCGTGCGCCTCATCGTCGGCACGACAAGGCGTGTCGTTTTGTCTCCGGCTTTCTTTGGTCGGCCCTGGCAGCGGTACGGTGTGGCGCGACGCGAATGTGGTCGACGGGCTTGCTGACGATCTTACCGGCGAACATGTCGTTGAGGTCGGCGGCGTACTTGACGGTGAGGTGGTAGGCGTCGGAGGCGGAGACGACCCGCGCCGGGAGCCAGAGCAGGATGCGGCAGTTGATGTTCCGGGGCCTGAACTCGGTGCGCACGTAGACGGCGGTCCCGGGGGCCAGCCGCCGCGCGGGGCGCACGGTCTGGGCGCCGCGCGGCGCCATGTACGACGCCGGCTTCCCGGGGCCGCCGTCGTGCGGCGCCGGCCGGCGCGGGACGGACGGCATGGGCGTGCCGCGCGGCTGCTGCGCGCCATTATTCTTGGCCGGCGTCGATGGCGGGCGCGGCCGGGCGCCGTGGGGCGCGAGGCCGCGGTGCTGAGGCGGCGGCGGCGGCATCGGCCGGACCGGCTTCCTGTCCGGCGGCGACACGACGAGCTTGGCGGCCGCGGCGGAAGGTGGCGGGCGCGGCCTAGCGGCGGAGAGCGCCGAGAGGTCGGGCGCGGACGCCCGAAGCGCGATCTTGGCCGAGGCGGCGGCGGAGAGGGAAGCAGGCGGCGCCCTCTTGACGGCGGGGACGGAGCTGTCGCCTGGCCTGGGCCTGGCGCGATCGGAGGGGAACTGCGGCGGCGGCATTGCTCTCCGATCTGCTTGTCAGCCGCCGCCGCCTGCTAGGGTTTTTGGGTCGGATTGATGGAAGGGTAGGGTAGGGGATCGATTGGTGTCGCGAGTCGTATGAGATGAGAATTCGGAAAGCGGCGGGCTGCCGCCGTCTTGTTGGGGTGGGGTGATCCCTTGTGTGAACCAACCAAGAGCGGCATGCCGCCTACCAGCTTCATCAGTTCCACCACGCGCTCTTTCAAACCAAGCATACGCCGGGTCCACCGCCACGACCTCGACGCTTCCCTCTCCACCTCGCCCCGCGACCGCGCCAGGTCAGCGTGGTGCAGGAACCGGCCCAGGGCCACCTTCCTCCGTCTCCTCCTCCGGCGGCTGTCGTCCGTCATGCGCGCAGCTGCCCCATTCGTCGTCGGTCGTCGGAGCGAGGCAGCCGCAGCATTGTTGGGATTGGGAATTGTCACCGGAAGAACAATTTTTTTGATGGAATCGGAAGAACAAAATTACCAGAGCATCTCACAAACGAATTGGTGACCGCTCCATGCTTGATTTCATGTCCAAATCGACAACAATGCCTGAGAGCTTTGTCAATTTGAGGTTGCTGCGTTGGCTGGGTTCAGGAGCTCCGGCACTCCGTCGCCGGCTCCGGTCACCTGCTGGACCTCGATAGCCGCCAAGGTCGATCCCCGCAAGTGCGGGGGCGCACCACCACCAGCATCTCGGCGGCACCCGGGCCCGTAGGCGTAGGCAAGGAATCCGGGTCCCCGACGGCTGTCCCTGCTCAGCAGCCATCGTGTGGCGGCGTGCTCCGACGGTGTCGTCCGCCCGTCTCGCCGTACTCCGATCTGGACTGGTCTCCATCTTCTCCTCCAGAGACACGGTCCTTCCATCCTCCCCACCACTCGTTCCGCCGTCCCATTCCGCCGGTGTCGAGCTCTTCGCCGGCGGAGCTCGCCGTCGCCATGCGCCGGCTGCCAGACGCACACCACGGTCTAATTCGGAATCAGGGTGGTTTCTGCAAATATTTAGGGTGTTTAGTGTAAGTAATCGGATCACGGTTAATAATCGCGATCCGATCCAGGGGGTTTAGTATAAATATACGGATCGGCGGATCGCGATTTTTAATATTATGGGGGTTTCTGTAAAATATATTAACTACGGTCTTCTTCCAGCCCCACTATCCTCTCCTCACGCGTGCCAGCGCCGCCGCGATCGCCATGGCTCCTCCGGGCTCCTCCCGCCCGCCAACGCTGACTGCTTCAGCGGCATCGTCCACCTCCTCGTCGCGGATAGACTCTCCGCGTACTCCATCTCATCGCAGCCGCCGATGAGCTCGATGGGGCGCCGGCACCGTGGGCTCTTCTTCGTGTGCAGCAACAGCCAGTCGGTCCCGTCCGCGTCGCGCGCCCACCGCCGAGCAACCCACGACGGGAAAAGGGGTGTCGTCCAGGCCGATGGCGTCGCGGATCCGGTCCTGCTCGGCGAACCACTCCTCCTGCAGCCGCAGCGGGCTCTTCCTCTTCCCGGCGTCCTCGTCGCCGCCGCTGTAGACACGCTGACACAGCAGGTCACTGACTTTGGCCCTGTTGTCGTCGGTGAGGTCGCCGGAGCAGTTGTCGTAGTCCATGGCTTCCTTCCCCGTCGAGTAATTGATTAATTCGGTTGCTATTTGTGGCCAAAAATCGCAGCAAGATGGTGACATAACTTGATTTTCAACTCCAGCTCCAGATCATATCATAAAATGAACTGCTAACTGTTGAGCATGGAATTCTGCACCTCTGGATCCGAAGCGGTTTGGCACAAACAGCTGATGCCACCAACATCCACTGCAGCAACGAGGGCATCACAGCACATCACTGTTGCTGACCTCGTTGAGCAGAAGAGGCCGATGGTAGGAGATAGTCTACTGGTATCACATGATCCTTGAGCGCCAATGCCAGACAAAAGGATAATAAGGAGTACAACCCATAGGGCCTTCGACTTAATGGCAACCTAAATGAAAGGCAAATTACCCAAATATTTCAGTTTCAGAAATCACGCCATATAAATAAACACTACAAAAATCAGTATCCTAGATTCAATGCATAGGTGGTAGTTCCTGGTGTCAATTGCACAACATGCATAACATAGTTTAACTAGAATTCTTCAAATCAAGGATATCACAAAAAAGAAGAGAAAATGATTCAAAAGGAGAAGGAAAGCAAGAAGATGCCCATTAGTTCTGCTCCAATGGCATCCAACAAAAGAGCACCTACAACGATGACCGAAGAAGATGCATATGAGAGAGAGAGAGAGAGAGAGAGAGAGAGAGAGAGAGAAGTTGCAGAATGCCAATGACGGCATTTGTTTAAAAAAATGGACCCCCACTTGCTCAAGCGTCCAAAAAGAAAAACATCCATGACACAGGACGATCAGAGATCGCAAGAGATGAGGTCCCTAATGAAAAAGCACATGGAAAATTCCCTGATGAACAAGCACTCCGACCAAGGTACAGACATGACATGAGCAGGACGAGCAGAGATAGCAAAAGCTGCGTTCATGGTCTGCTGCGATGTCCGCTCAAATCATCCTCAAAACACATGAGCAGGAAAAACGCCAACCACCAACTAAATGCAGAATGGATTTTGCACATCGGCTCAAGATTTAGGATAAAGTCCCACGTACTAATGCATCGTTCTCTCAAAGCACGGAAATGCAAGGAACCAGCAGCACATATGAATAGCATCGTCAGAGTCGGACCGATCAATCAGGGACCGATCAGCAAGAATGAATCATTTTAGAACTGTTTGACACGACGAGGGAGGCTCAGTGTAGAAGCCGAAGGCAAAAGATCTGACAGTTCCAACGGAGAAAATTCAACTCGAGCTAGGAGAGAACCGAAGAAAGAAAGCTTAAGATTCGAAAAGAAAATCAAAAGATTGCTTGGAAAAGCTTGTGCTCAAACAACAGCCAACAAAAGAACACGCACAGCACGGATGCAACCGGACGATGCAGTTTCCACCGCCAATTATTGTCCGATTTGATGTTCTCGCAAGATGGAGCTTCTCAGAAAAAGGGAAACTGATTGATGATCTGAAACCCCGCTACCTCAAGAAACAGTCCAAAAATAAGATCAAATTAGATTGCTGCAAATAAATGCCTGGTCGCTGCATACTGCTGAGCACAAAGATCGAGCAGGCATGGCGACGAGGAACACCAAAACGTGCTGCTGCATGCTACTGGAGGAAAGCTGTCGTTTCACTTCAATAGTGTGGGCACGGCGACCAATCTCCCATGGACAAGAGAGTGGCCAGATCAAGAGCACTACATACTGTGCCATTACCGACCCAGAAGCTAGGATCCAAGAAAACCGATCAAGAGCCAAGTTTAAACGAGAAAGCACAAGAACTGCAGAACGAAGAGAACTGGATCTGACAACAGTAAATTAAAAAGGCTACGACCGAACGAGAGCAGACCATCACACACACAGCTAGCACGATAAGAACCAGATACGTATCCATACGAGACCACCAGAGCTAACTAGGCACGCATGTATACCATCGAGCAGATACAACGCAAGTAGGGGCATGTTTGGTTGCTAGCCACGCTTTGCCATATTTAAAGTTAGGCAAGTGTGGTAAAAAATTTAGAAGCCATATTTTTTCTTGTCTAAGAGAATTTGCCATACTTTTAGTATCAATGAAGCTCAAAAGAATTTTGCCTAACACTTATCAACCTGGGGCATGTTCGTTTCCTACCCTCTAAACTTTAGACCCATCACATCAAAGAGAATCTTGCTATTTAGAAGTATTAAATAAAATCTGTTTATAAAACTTTTTGCACAGCTGGGTGCTACGAGACAAATTTAATGAGCCTAATTAATCCATAATTTGCCACATTGATGCTACAGTAATCATCCGCTAATCATGGTCTAATATACCTCATTAGATTCGTCTCGCGAATTAGCACTGGGGTTCTGCAATTAGTTTTGTAATTAGACTTTATTTAATACTTCTAAATGATAAGATTCTCTTTGATGTGACCCCTCTAAACTTTACATCCATGGAAACGAACACACGCTTGATCAAACTTGCCTAAAGTTAGATGCGACGAAGTATAGCTAGCAACTAAACACCCCCTGGACCAGGCGAGATGGAGGAGGGAAGGCTAGCTCACGTTGCAGTGGAAGAGGTTGCTGTCGGCGACAGCTACGAGGTAGTGGTTCTTCTTGCCCACGGTGCCGAGGTCCGGCTGAGCAGGGTGCGGGAGCCCCTTCTTGGAGAGGTCCAGGTCCGATGCGACGCGTACCAAAAACGAGCACAAGTGTCAGAGAAAAGCACTGCCTGCCTACTGAACACACAGCTGCGGCTGGTCACGCACAACGACGAGAAGCACCTAAATAACCGGTGGGATCCAAAGCTCGAAACCAACCATATGGGGAAACGCAGGAACGGAACTTTGGCACTCCTACCAATGCCCATGACACATGAGCAGGACGAGATCGCAAGTTCTCAAGCCATGTGATCAGAGAAGAACACGAATTGCATGCTAGCTACTACTGCTCAGAGGTGCCCCCCATGACACTGGCTCCGACCAACATCGTCCATGAACAAGATGAGATCGGAAAGCCTCGTTAATGTCCTGCGGCGGCATCGTTCCCTCAAAGCAAATCACGTACTACGAAGAAAAACAAAACAAAAAAAAACTGCACCTGTCAAATCATCAAGAAAAGAAAAGATCAAGGCAGCACGGCTGGGGTCTCTGTGCAACCATCAATCGTTTTGTAGCTATGCGTTGCACGGCATGAGGCTCACCGTAGTATAAGCCGACCAAGAGAACGAAGAGACCAAGGAGAAAAGTTCTAACTAAATCGTACGCATCGAATGAAAAAGGATCACAAGAAAGAAGACCAAAGATTCGAAAACGAAAATCAAAAGATTGCGCTCAAACGAAAGAAGACCACACGGATGCAGCAGGCCGCGAATCTGCGTCGATCTGCGCCAGTTATTGTCCGGCTTGCCATCCTTTATTTGCCCAAGAACCAAGAAAAGATTTTCACGAAACGTGGAACTGATGATCGATCTGCAGCCCAACCGCCTCAAGAAATCGGCCAAAAATAAGAGCAAATAAATTGTTGCAGAGAAACGCTGAACAGAGACATTGTTGATTCACCAATTAAGCAGCATCGGTCACTTGAAAGGTGTGGGTGCTTGGATCGGTGGCCGACCTCTCATGGACAAGAGAGTGGCCAGCGCTCCGTCCCATCATCGACCCAGAAGCTCAGCAAGGACCCAAGACACCCATATGAACGTGCAGTGCGCTCCAACCAGACACCCACGAGCAGGATCGATCGGATGGGATCGGAAGCGCAAGCTGTTCATATATGTACTGCTGCAACAACTACGTTCCCAACATATATAGCCTAGTACTAGTACAAAAGAGAATGAAAGCACAAGAGAATTGAAGAGCAGAAGAAAACCCACGCACCCTGCAGATCTAACTAGGCATGCATGTACAGGAAGGAGATCGGAGAAGATACGAGTAGTAGATCGATCAGGGATAGATGATCGAGGTGGTTGTGAGGAAGTGGTTCGGATCCTCACCTTGCATTGTTGCCGAGGCCCGGGCGAGCAGGGTGCGCGAGCCCCTTCTTTGAGTTGGAGAGATCCACGTTCGACGAAGCGTCCTCCGCACCAAACACGACGAGAAGCTTCTTCTTCTTGTCGACGGCCTCCTTCGCCAGCGCCGCGGAGGCGCCCTGCGGCGGCAGCGGAACCATGGGCGTGCGGTACCGGGCGGCCGCCCGCCCTGCAGGTGGAAATGGAGTGGTTCCCTTGCTTCCCCCTACTTGGCAGTCGCTGCAGCAGGCTTGGGGAACGGGAGAGGAGTGTGGTTGATCTGAGGAGCGGCCGGCCGGCCTCCTTATATACACGCACACGGAGGAAGGGAGAGGTAGGAGATCCTAATCGGCTGGCTAATCCTGCTCTGCAACTGCCTGCCCAGATATAATCAATTCAACACTAGAGTAGCTAGCTAGCTAGCTAGCTATTGGTTCTTTAATTTAGGGCCCAAGTCTTTGTTAATTAGCAGATCAGTCTTTCGAATGCTTCTAAAGGACATTCTGAGCACATGGTGCCGGCACAATTAGGACCAGGTGTAGATAGGCATGTTGACTACTTAGTCTTCCAAGCTTGGGGTTTCCCTCCCTCCAAGTTAACCGGTCCTTCTGGAAGTTTCCCGTTTCTAGATTATATTTTTGGTCCAAGAATGAAGGACCTAGATTGGCTTTGAGTCTTTAGTTTTAGTTTAACTCAAGTTTGGCCTACCACATTAGCAATCCAAATCTGTTTGGATGAACTAGTGCTAAAGTTTAGCAGTTTGGGGCATTAGTGCTTGATCCAAAACCCTCTTCTTTCTTAAGAATTTGTGGGAGCTCCTATTTGTCATTTAAGCAGGTGAGAAGAGTAGCGTATAAAATTCTTACACTAGCGATATTACATAAATAAACAAGCCCTCAAGCTCTAGGAAAACATAACTAAACATTAAAAGAAGCTCAATGCTCTTTAATTTGTTTGTTTGTTTTTTTATGGAGGAAAGTTACAGCAACGGGTTGCGTGAGCTTAATTTATTGCCAGAGAAACAATTTACATTGTTGAGTAATTACAAAGGACAATGCAAGTTCCAAATTAGAAAATTTAATTTTGATAGAAGATGCAAGAATTAAGAGGTGAGAAGAAATTAAACTAGCTACATTAAAACTGTATGTAATGCTCTTTTTGTTCGTGAGGAATGAATGATAGATCTATGGGTAATCCCGATGTGATTTCATTAGAAGTTCCAGAGAAACGAACTCATAAAGCCAATCTCAATAATAATGTTGCAATAGTGTCATAAGCATTAAATATCATGCCACCTCAGCAAATTTGCTGATATGGCAGAGTTATTTATAAGGAGAAAGAAGGGAAGAGTTTCGTAAGATGAGAGAGGAGTGTCGTCGCTATGGCACTTCTCCAGCACAGTTACCAAATTTTCAATCATGGTAAATATGTGATGCCATTAAAACTAGCCTAAGAAAAAGGAAGAAGCCACCAGCAGCAAGATCCAAACTCGGAAGCTAGCTAGGGCTGGGAGAATCGGAAGAAGGGCGCGCAGGGGGCCGGGCCGGCCGGGAGGCCGCAGGCGAAAGGCGGTCAAAACCGTACGTACGGGCCCATCCGATGCGGCCGATCCCTGCTAGCGTATATGCTGGCTTGCTGCCATCCGCCCGCCCGGCCTCTCCCCTCGATGACACTAACATCGTGTAGATTGGTGTGACAGATGCCTTTGTATTTCAAGTGTTGACATTGACCCTCCCAATTGTTCGAATTTCGAAAGGATAAGTAGCTTTGTTGCATCTGCGGTTAGCGTTGCAAGCAATTGTTCAGCTGTAACTTCTCTTCAGACCAAAAAACAGCATACATATTTTTTTTTCTTAGCATGATGGATAAGGGATAACCATTGCAAACTCAGACTTGAAGGTTTCAACACAACTTCGCAATGTTGGCATTTTTCATTCGAAGATGATGTTATTCCTCGTGATCCATATGCTCCAGCTCACCAAGATTATGATCTCCATAAAGAATGTCACCCTTAGGCAGGATCTGAATTCCTCTACTACTGGAAGAGGTTGTATATGAGCTCTACTACTTATCTGCAGAGTATACCAGCAATCAGTAGCAAAGGCACATTGCCAAAAAAAGATGATTCAGATCTTCTTCAGTTACTGTCGCACAGAGGACACAATTATAATCCCGTAAATTTTCTTCTTCTAAGCAGATTTCTTGTGCTCAGAATGTCCTTTAGAAGCATTCGAAAGAAGACTTTATGCTTATGCTGACTAGACGATTTCCAGAGCCACCTGTAGGAGATGTGTATTTGCTGATGGTCCTCCATACATTTATAAGCTCTCAAGCATGACAAGTATCCTGCTCCCCATATATGTGTCCAGACATCTTCCTCCTCTGTGGGCTGAAAGCTCGAGAAAATCTCTTGTAGAGCAATTTACTGGGCATGTGTTTCATTGGATAAAGGGAAGTGAAAAAATCCTGAACATTTGGTTCGTTTCCACAGCTCTGGAAAGGCTAGCTCAGGTACCAATGTACCATTCCATTCCACGTATCATCCCATAGAGAGATCGAGCAAACCTGATTTGACAGTACTGGAGGCCAATATCTTTGTACCTGTAGAAGTCAAGTACTCGAAAGGATCTTTAAGAAATCAGGTTGCATTCCATTCCACAGCTTGCCATTTCCACAACTCGTTGCATATGTGCAGTTCTGGAACATGTTTGTTTTCCCAACTCATCCAAGAGAGAAGATGTCAAAGAAAATTTGAATTTTGGATTAAATTCAAAACAACAAACATCTTGTTTTGAGTCACTAGTTGAATGCCCGTACGTTTCTACGGGTGATAAAAAATTATCATAAGAATTATTTATTTGTTATAGTTGATTGTACCTGCACTGCTACGGTTGGAAAAATCTTTTCACAAGAATTCAGAGTAATTCTAGTCAACTAAAATATATAATAAATAATGTTGTTCCGAAGGATTATAATCCACTGATTATTGAATATGTTTATGACATAGAAATATCTACTTGAAGCTCGTAATTTTAGAAGTACCCAAAGAAAGATACATCATGATATTGATCAAAGTTCATCGCAATTATCTTTTAATTGGGTTTGCCCGTGATCACTTATTGCCCTCGTGTTGCTATGAACCAAATAAATTCTCTACGTGATCACTTATTTCATCATATGAAACATTTGCTACGGGTGGCAAAAGAATTAAGTACACAGAGCCCACAAAAATAGTTAATTGAAGTATGTAATTTTTTAAATTAAAGAAAGCAAGGTGCATTCAAAGTTCACCGACCTTGTAATTCGCAAGATACATTCCAAGCCTAATTTGTGTCTGTAACTTCGTGTAATTCGCAAGCACTCGACACAACAACGCAAGCTACATTCCAAGCCCAATTCATCTCTGTAAATTCCTGTAATTTGCAAGCACAGTACATGACGCAACAAGGCGTTTCAATCCTTTGTGCCAAGAGCCGAAAGTATCAGACCTAGCAAGCAATAGCGGATGTACCTGATGTAATAAGTAAGGCCACATAAGGCACTGAAAATTACGGCTGCATCATGATTGCAGTTGCCAAACAGAAGTGGCATCTACATGAAGATGCTGAACGAGTGTCTCATCCAAGATTGTAACACGTGAAAATTACACACAACCATTTCACGCATCAACAAATCTGAATCCGTTGTGCAAGGAGGTGTAGACAATTTGTTCCCCCAAGCAAATAGACAATTTCAGAGGTTTTAAATTTCCATGTTCAAATCACAAGCTTTGAAACCAAAGAAACAAATACCATCACTTAGAGAGAGAATAAAGACATACTACAGAAAACCTAAAAAACAAAGAAGCTACTCCACCGAACCAGCATTTCCATAACTGAAGGATTTTTGGAACAACCACAGGAGAAACTACCTCTAGTACCGGCTGTATGGCGTAGTTAGTACCAGCTTAAGCCTGGCTAGTACTAAGTGGAGGACTGTTTAATAAAATACGCGTGCGCGAGGATTCAGACCCACGACCTCCGGTCTCACGCGTAGCTTCCTTACCATCCCACCTATGCATCTATATATAATTCATGGTATGGATCAAGAATACAATTTTCGGACACAATGTGGAGTTACATATAAGCTGACAGCCGGTGAGAGGTACGGATGGCCATCCAACTTGCAGGGCGTGCAGACAAATGTCTCCTCAATGCGCATCTGTCATGGTAATAGACCTCATAACGTGTAGGGCATATATTGCGCAAGGGTGTGTTCGTTTCCTCCCCTCTAAAGTTTAGACCCGTCACATCAAAGAGAATCTTGCTATTTAGAAGTATTAAATAAAATCTGTTTATAAAACTTTTTCACAGATGGGTGCTAATTCGCGAGACAAATTTAATGAGCCTAATTAATCCATAATTTGCCACATTGATGCTACAGTAATCATCCGCTAATCATGGACTAATATACCTTATTAGATTCGTCTCGGGAATTAGCCCTGGGGTTCTGCAATTAGTTTTGTAATTAGACTTTATTTAATACTTCTAAATGATAAGATTCTCTTTGATGTGACATCTCTAAACTTTAGATCCTAAGAAATGAAAGCACCCCAAGTATTGAAACTTGGACAAATTCATATGGTAGGCCAGGGCTCTCTTTTTTCCTGAGCTCAAGAAGACAATCTCTTTGTAAGTGTGGAATCCGAGTACCCACAGATCATAAATGTAGCAGCTGCTGGTCGTATCAATTGGAGTGGTGCTACTGCTGCTATCAAGAGCAAAATCGTCTTCATCGAAGCTGCAGCCGCAGTCAGATTGCTGCTGCTTTACTGGTGCTGCGTCGGTCGCTCCTTCTAAGACGCACGTGCCCATATCGCTATCAGCTTGAAAGAATTTGAGGTCTTCAAGGATCCAAGGGCCGGACACTGTGTTGTCAAAGTAGCAGCGTGGTAACATCTTCCCTAGATGTTTGTTACAATGCTTCAACACAGATTTCCCCAAGACAAGATTTTTTGAATGTATACTGATACCAGGTGGCGGTTTGATTACTCGGTACTCATCTTTTGACAAGGACATCCTGCAAAACATACAATTGTATCATCGTATCGTACGTACGTATGTATGTATGTATGTATGTATGTATGTATGTATGTATGTATGTCGATCATCACTAACAACGAACGGAAAGAAGAACATTAATATATAATTATGTGATGATGAATAATGTACGTTGAAGACTAATTAATAGTTATGTATCATTATTAGTTAATAAACTGATGATCGATGAAGGAAGGATGAGCACCGTACCTGAAGAAGAAGTTATTGTGGCAATGCACATAGAGTGTTTGCTTCCAGTAGGCAGCATAGCATCGGTGCTCGCGGAGCGTTTCTTTTCCCAGTCGAATGTCTGCAATGGCCCCAACGGCCTCCCCTTGTCGGAGGAATGGCCGCTCCTCCCACCGGCCGGCCCTCGACGAGAAGACGTGAAATGGCTAGGGGGATGGAGGCCATTCCGCCGCCGGCGGCGATTCTTCACCGTCGTAGAGAGGAGCATAGTTGACTATGAAGACGCTGTAATGTGAGGACACGGTGGGGTCGAACACAAGGTAAGCACTCTGGTGGAAAAACTGTCTTGGCCTTGGCCATGGAGGCAAGGCAGCAAACCATCCGGTTGCCGGGATGGCCACGCAGCTGTGGAGCAAGATGAGGCCGTTGCATGGGTACAGGTGGATGACGCTGCCGGACACCGTCGAGCGCTCGGGGCGGAAGAACGTACTCGGCGTTTCTGTGCGCCCAGAAGTTAAGAGGAAGATGCCTCCGACGGAGAGCGGCAGGAGGTCGGCGCGCAGCAGGCGGCGGCCGTCGATGGCGCCCTTCCACTCGCCGCAGACACACCTCGACGCGGCGAGATCGCGCGGCGCCAGGCGGCACAGGATCTGAGCGAGCACGTCCTCAGGCAGGACACGCGTCGTCATCAGGTCGGCGGCGGCGTTCGCGTCCCCTTGCTCCTGCTGCTGCTGCTCCATCATCGATAGATCATCTAACTAAACCCTAACTAGCTAGCTCAAGATCAAGCTCAACTCTACCCTTGGTTATATATATGCAGGCTAGCGTGGCGAGGCGCGGCCTATTACGATCTCAGATATATAGGATTTCGCCGAAACAGTGAAAGGAAACTGAAGAAGATGGTAAGAGGGGTTGTTACCTGTTATGGTATTTTTAGCAGTTGCCATGCATACCATCCTGGATTTAAGTAAATCAACACAATAAGAGCTGAGAGAATGCATGCATCATGGATCTTCCATCGATCAGGCAGGCGCTCATCGCTGATCCGGTACGGTGGTGAAGGAACAGTAATAGGATCGGATATGAGTGGCCGACCAACTACTATGCAGGAACTGCGAGTGAATGAATCAACTGCATCATAACGATGCTCTGATGCATGCGGCACTGACAAACAATTCAGGAGGGCACTCTGGCTAGCTTTAATTCTCCTGGACGCAAAAGTAATTAAGCAAATGGGAAAGAGATGTAGTATGCTGCAGGTTCGTTGCTGCACGAAATCGAAAACGACAGACAGTTAGTTGGTGCGCCTCGTCTTTGGCCCCATTCATATATCCGATCCATTTCTTTTGCAGCGTTCTGAACCCAAAAGGAACGAACCTACAGAGCTAGTAAGTGGGTCAGTTTTTGGGTCAACCAAACCAACCCACCACTTGCATCGATCCTGAGCTAGCTAAGCTTGCGGCAGTGGTCGGCAAGGTCATGGGTGACGATGCCGAGCCGACGACGGACACGGCAACGTGTTAAACGAGTTTCTGAACTATCCAGGGTTTCATATATAGCACAGTTACTGGAAACTTGGTATCCAAGCCAGATAAATATTATATATTATAGGGATGAAATTTCTCTCTCGTACGAAACTCTCCTTTCTCTCTTCTCATATTTACCCTACCGTGTCGATCAGCAAATTTGCTGATGTGGTATAATGATATTTAATACTTATAAAACTTGCATGTTATGAAACCCACTGAGATCGATTTTAATTTGTGAGTAGATTTAAGTAGAGATAGAGATAGGCACGAGTAATGTAGGTGAAGCAAATTAGAAATAATACTACTAATATAAGCAGCAAGCATGCATGCAAACCGACCAGGCGACATTAATTCCAGCCTTCCACGGAGAGAGAGAGGTGTGTGTGCGCGCGCGCGCGCGGGCGAAATTCCTAACTAAAAAAACAAAATCATGTATACACACACACATACACGGACGGTACGTGCTTGTTTTTTCAAGCAGTTCAGTGAAGCTCAGCTCTGCCATTATATTCTTTTTCAAATTAATCGTCTACTAGTATGCCGCAAATAACCCGGGCCCTAGGCCGCCTGTTCCATTATATTGCTTCATTCGAGGGAGGTTTCCGGCGGCGAGGATGACGTGCAAAGTTACATTTTTGATGACTTGTCCTTCTCCTCCGTGCTGATTTTCATTCCATTCTTATTATCAGTAGTAGCCTATCAACTCGTGCTCCTCTAACTAAAATTAATATAAAAATTAATTATAACTATCTATCTCAAACCCTCTTTCATCTATTAGATATTCTGACACATACTCTAAAATACATATTTATCATTATCTAATTAAAATAGATTTCATTTTGCATCACACCTCCATATGTATTTGATATATATTTAATCGAACCATTAGTTTGTAAATTAGTATTTTTATCTCTTTCATCATATATGAATACATTGTGATATATATCATGGGTAGTATTTTTATATAAACAATAATATAAATAATATATCTATAATGATAGAAATAGTAATTTAGAATTTTATATTGGTGCATTTTAATATTTTATTATAATTATATAATTTAGGTTGAGATTTAGAGGCTTTTAATAATGATATAATTGGATAATTTATATACAAATTTAGGGGTTATTTGCATTATTTTTATATGGCATAGGTGGGTAATTTACACAAAGATTAGGGATTACTTTAGATTTTTTTTAAATGGCAGAGGTGGGTAATTTGGATATATAATTAGGGGATTACTTTAGTCTATTTTCATAATGGCGGAGATGGGTAATTTATTAGGAAAGATAACAGATCCAATGACTATTATGATTAGAGCTGTCAGATTGATGGCCGGATATTTCTAAATTTTGTGAAAATTTCTAGAATTTCTTTAATTTTTAATAGTGTCCATTTAGGATCCTAGGTGACTTCACGTGGAAGCTTCGAAGGAGCCTTGAATTAGTAATAGTAAGATTATATTTTTTTTCATGTATAGTTCTGGGTTACCCTATATATCTTTGTTTGGTTCATTTGTTTACAGTTGCACATTGTTGTAATTAAGAATATTAGTTCTTTGTTATTGTACAAACAATGCGCTGACCAAAAAGTTAAATATTTTCATGTATAGTTATGTATTTTTTTTCATGTACAAGTCATTAGCTAGGTTATTGGAGGGAGGGAGGGAGGGAGAGAGAGAGAGAGAGAGCGCATCGTTCTATCTGTGGCCTAGCTGCTAGCATCATATATATCGAAGAGGCAACCAACGATTCTGCGCCGAGGCACTACGTACTGCCATGGCCGGCCAGGTCGCAGATGGGTGGCATCGATCATTCTGAGCTACTTGCCGCTTGGTGGTTGTAGCTAGCTGCTAGCATGCAGGTCCAGTCCATAGCTTGTTCGTTCGTCTACGCCTCTCCATTATTATATTATTATTGATTCCACCGGCCAATAAATTATGATTGATAGACCTAGCTCTCTGAGCTAAGTAGTTGAAACCGGCCATTATGCCTGCAGCATGCTGTGTGCTTGGAGATTGGATTATATTACTACTCGAATTAATAAGCTAGTCTGAATTACTCATCATCACCATCACTTATGATGAGCTACCGCCATCACCCAGTAATCCACTGTCTCTTTCCATTTACTCTATTTATTAATTCCTCCTGGTCGACGAGCATGCAGCTTCACCTTGCTTGCATTGCACAGGCAGGCCATTCACAGGCCCGCATTCTGGCAGAATAATCTATATATCCTCGATCAGTTCCTCACGACAAAGCTAGCTAGCTAGCTAGGAATTAGGAATTTAGAAATTATTAAGAGGATATTTGGATCCAAATGCTAATGTTCCAAAATACCCAAGTTTAGCACTATTATATTCAAACGAGAGTGTTAATGGAATTGGACTAAACTTTATAGCTAAAATTTAAAAACTTTAGCAAAATACAAATGCTAATAGATGCTAAAATTTAACACTTAATTTTAATTTCTTCAAATAGACTCTGAAACGAACCGAACCCCTCTTTGCATTGGCGCCATGGCACTCGCAATCGCAGCGCGTGATCCCTAGCTAGTGCAGTAGTGATGATGTTGGCAACCAATGATAGACGACCACGAAGCGGCATGCAGGAGCTAGCGGAGGCAGCAGGCCGCATCGACTGAGCTGAGGTCGCATGCAGATGGGTGACGACGACGCTCGATCGGCCGCCGGCCCACTTACTTGCCGACCGAGCGGACGACGGACGCGGCAACGTTTTGCATTGTGAGCAGTAGAGTATATTTGGTAGTTTGGATATTCATATTATAGACTGTTTATGTATCCATAGGTTGCCTTATCCTTTAAATCTTTATACTCTTTTCTACTCTTAGATATACCGGTCGAGATCTCAATGCAATACATCCATGCATTATATCTAATATATTTTTTCTACATGATATCATGAGTTTAGGGTTTTTTCCGATCTTGAGCGAGTCTTCCGTTGCTCCTCGCGCCGCCCCAGGGAGAAGCGCTCAGGTTCGCGGCCAAGTGCCGCCCACCACCTCGTCATGCAGCAACAGATTCGGACACGCTAGGGCGTCGTAACTGTGGGCGTCCTCCAAGGTGCTGCGCCCTAGCGTCCGTTGGGAACCCTCTGCTGCTTCCTGTCGGGCGGCGCCGTCCTCAAGGACCTTCATCGCCGTTGCTGCCCTGCCTTGCCTTGCACCGTTGGGCCACACAGTGGCCATGCCCCCATCGGGACTCGATCTGTCTACCATAGCATATTGGTTTGCGTCATCCATCCCCCGTCGACCTCGCGCTTCTACCTCGACGTCGGTGTTGACTTCACCGACTTCTTCTCACCTTCGATTATGCGGCACGGCGATATGGACGGCGCCCTAGGGTATGCCCGTCAGCTCCGCCCTCTTTGCCTCTTTGCCCGCACGTCGTCCTTCGCCGGCTCATCATCGCCCCCACCGATCGGGACGTCTCCGCCGACTTCACCCATCGTCATCTCGCCTTACGCATACTCGGTCTGATCAGCCGACGTGCGTGATCCATCCGGTTACCGTGACATCCATCCTCGTACTGCACGCCACTTCCCCGAGTATGGAGGGCTGCCGCTGCATCACCTCTTCGGGGAGCAGTAGCGCCACCCATGGTCTCCTCCGCTGTTGCATCCTCACCACCACCGACCACATCCTCGACTTCATGGTTGACCACGCGTCAGTGCGCCTTGCATGCATGGTCTTCATCAGGCTGTTCGAGTTCTTTGCCGACTCCTTTGAGCTCCGCCGGCACGTCATACGGATCATCAGGCCTTGTGTCAGATCGTCCGGGTCTACCTCCTTGCTTCGTCCAGCAACACCTCATTGCTAGCATCGCCGTCTAATCCCCACCTCGTTTCTTTACTCCAGCAATCGCGGGCTGCATCGGCATCTCCTACCCCGCCGTTCTGCACCTACGACCGCTGTGGAGGGCTTCTCTGCTGGTCCTCGGACAACGGCGCCTGTTTGTGCACTCTCCCTTACACGTCTGGTATTCGCAACACCGGTACGTGTCATCATCCCTGATGCGTTCCCAGGCCTGGCAAACCTGGGAATGTCTCGCCCGATGGTCAGACTGCATCGATTTCGGCATCGATCCTCCTCTACGATTGCCTCGACGCATCCCCATCTTCATCTCTGGCATCTTCTCCGTTACGCCACCGTCATGGCATCTCCTCGTGCGCCTGTGGCTTCATGTGCGGCTACCTCGTCTTTGGCAACCTCGATAGCTCCACGTTGACCACGGCTACTCTACGCACGGCATCCTCAACCATAGCTTCTCACCTTCCGGCTCGGCTACCTCGACATCAGCACAAAGGGCTATCATCCGCATGAGTTACTTGCCGGTTATCTCTCCAATCACGGCATCCGCACCGCACCGACGTTCTAATTTCGGTGGGATGTGAGCCCATCGGCTCCTGCCTTCGGCTTCTTCTCCAACCTCACCGTCTACGGTGCTCCCGCTACGACTGCGGGAGAATATTAAAGTATATTTGGTAGTTTAGATATCCCTATCGTAGATTGTCATATGTATCCAGGATTGCCTTATCCCTCAAATCTTTGTACTCTTATGTATACCGGCCGAGATCTCAATGCAATACATCCATGCATTATATCCGATATATTCTTCCTACAGTGAGCAGATATATATCTTTATCTTTACCTTTTTTTCAATAAAGAGAGAGCTTTATTAATTAATTGTTCGGCAACAAAGTTACAATCATGAGCAACTGCTCAATAAAGGTTGGAGCTCGGTTGCACCACACTGCACTATAAAACAAACGTTTAGCGAGCTGTGTGAGCTCATGTGCTACTACATTCTGCTCTCTTTACATGTCGGAAGCGGAGTGAAGGCGTACCCTGTGCTAAATCGCAGATCTCCTTTACTAGAAACATCGATGGAGATCGCTGTTCCCCTGGTGTTCTTCACTTATTGATCTTTTTTCTCGACCGTACATTAATTGAGGGTTAAATTTTCGTTTTTCGCGTTTCGAGCCCCCACGCGTTCGTCCCCGCCCCTGCCTGGCCGCCGCGGGCGCTACTGGGGGTCATCGGCGCTGGCCAGGCGATGCGAGAGCCACCTTGTGTCTCTGATTTGTTTTTGCCCGAATCCTCAAGTTCAGATGCTGTTAACTTTATTTTTACCTGCACACTTACCAAAATCCAAACTAGTGTTTAAAACCTTTACCTTGGTTTACACATAGTTGGTGTTGTGGGATCAAAGTTTTGAAGTTTGAAGCTTTCAAAAGTTTGGTCAAAGTTTGTGGAAAACACAAAAATCTGTAGTCTGAACCTTGTTGAACCTGTGCATTGGACCAAGGTTTAACCCAGTTTTCCTTTTCAGTCACGAATCTATTCACCCAACGTTGAATATAAATCTTATAGCCCTTGTTTTCTCCTTTATGTTGATGGTGATGTGGATCAGGGACTCGAGTTTTGAGTGTAAACTGCAGTTAACCTTTACCTTGAATATAAATATGAAATACAAAATTTAGAGCCCTATCCACCCTTTATAAACTGCAGTTAAACTTTTTGATGAGACACTGTTTGAAATCGAGGGAGAAATCTAAAGAAAGTCGCAGGTTCAGGCGGCAATTAACTCTGAAACGTGAACCAAACTCGTTGCATCGGCCGGACTTTGACTGTCCTGATCTCCAAATCCTTTGCTCGAATCACAAAACTTTAAATACAAGAATTGCAGCCCTATCATCCATCTACAGTTCCTAGTTTAACTTTTAGACGAACTTGAATATAAAAACTTGAGAAAAATCGAGTTGAACTCGTTGATCTTGCTGAACTGAATCGGCCTTCTTCCTGACCGGGCGGAGAGCTTTAGCACCACGCGGCCGTCGGACTCCGGCCACCGACCAGCTCCGCCTGTGGCCGTGCAAGCTCGCCTGTACCCGCTGCGCCTGGCACCTAGACGCCTTCCCAGCTCCTCCTCCCTCTCTTTTTTTCTCTGTTCTTCTTCCTTAGCTGAACAGAGTGGCCGTCGGAGCTCTCCGCCCAAGTCCTTCGGTTTCACCTCCGGCCTCCCTCCACAAAAAACAAATCGTTGTCGCCAGGACCTTCCCCACATCCTAGCTTCCTTCCCCACCTACCCTCACCCCACGCCCCACCACCATCGGCGCTCGTCCCAGCCGCGAGCAGTGGGCGCCGCCCACAGCCGCCTTCCCAGCCTGAGGTGAGCGTCGCCCGTCTCCCCGGCGGCGCGTCAGGCACGGGGCTCGGAAACCCTGGCTGCCTGGCCAGGAGAAAATGAGGAAGAAGTGAACGAATGAGGTAGAAGCTCAGCATTGATGACATTGTTGATATTTACTTTGCTTGCAATGGCACTGCGTCAAGAACTGATATCCAGCAAACCGTGGCTTTCTGTACAGGTATCTATTCTATTGCTTTATGTTATTGGTGAACAATTTTATTCTGTTGCGGATTAATTTAATATTCTGTTCTTTTTATGTGGGTGATATGTCGTAAAGGTCGAGCGCTTGCACCCTCACCGACAAGCTAAAGCAAGTGTGCAATCAGATCAGGTGCATTGTTCAGAAGCCAAACATTCTATTACAGACCAAATCGTAACACAATTAAATGTAAAAAAGGGGGTTGGGCTTGAAATCCTGCAGTAACTGTGTTGCAGGTGCAGCTTTGCACGCTGCATTACTGTCTTTTCCTGTACAGAGCCACACTCTTTGCAAAATCGTTCATTCTTGCGCCCTGGAACCTTGCTAACCTATGTATCTGAAGCTCTGAATCACCATTTTTGCAGGACTCAAGTGCAGCTGTTACCAAACACATATGACAGTGAAGTGGAGATGAAGCTGTAACGGGGGGGTCGTCGTCCACCTAAGAACACCCTTAACACTAGTCGAGCTCTGCATTGCCTTGGTAGCTCGTGGTGTGTCGATCTGCATTGTCTGAACACCCTCTGTGTCGTTGTGTCGTATGCTTCAGTCAGTATGGACTCATCTGCAAACTTGTGTCGTTGTGGGGCTAGTTCTGGTTGTGCTGCTGTGATTGTCTGATCTCTGGTTCCATATGATCCTGAAACGCATCTATTGGTTGCCAATTTGCCATTGCTCCATCCACTGGTTCTGAACAGAGTCTCCCTTGGGGCTGTGTGTACGATTATTCAGCCATTATCACAGCCAGTTCACTTGGATGGCGTTTATTTTTGCTTACATAGGGAAAAAAACATGAAACAGCAATAGAACAGTAGATAAACGAGGGATTTTACTTAATAGTAAGCAGAATGGCCTTATTCAAATGTGATCGGACAGAGAAACTTACCGAGGCTTGCACAAAAGCTGCAGCTCTCCTTAAGGCTAGCCACTAAGGAATCATCATATGATGCAAAGAGTTGAGAAATACTAGTAAAGGAGAGGGAAAAGGAGAAACTATATATCCAAGGTTGGCAAAGGTCTATCCTAGTGTACATGATTGCTTGCTTGACCAAAAGCGCAAGAAGCCAATCCTCTCCCCAAAGAGGGAGAGGGAGATAGGAGATTGAGGAGGAATTTAACTAACAGGGAATTTAATCACTCCAATCTCCTTTCAAACCGAACAGGCCCTTGGCAGAATAGCGACTCGCACCATTCACGCTGCTCACTTCTCACTGCAACTTCTGATTCCTGTGCACATTCAGATGGTAACCAGTATCCTCTTAAGCTACGGTAAACCTCCAACCAAGCATGTCAAACTTGACTGAACAATGGATGAAAGGCCTACCATACTTGATCGCCCATCATAATAATTATAACCCTGCGCTGACTCACCTGTTCATCCATTACATGAGCTGAAACAGAATCAATCATTTTATCCAACCAAGCAGCGACAGCAAACATCATCACGCATATATACGTGCATACACACATAGCTCTCATGGCCAAACAAAATGACCGGTAAATATGCTTTATGGCGAGACTTGTCTTATTCAATCACTGAGTTATGCCCAACAAGTGTGTTAACCAAACTAACTGCGGTGTTATACAGCACCACCTCAACAAGGAAACAAAAGACTGTCCAGAATGGTGGCCAGGCCAGCCAGCATTTGCCTTTGCTCATGCATTCCAAGAAAAATGCAAACCGGTTCCTTTGCTCTCGTTTCTAACCCGGTCTGACATGTATCAACATTCATTTTCGCTAAATTGCTACTGGAAACAAAGTGGAAACTGATTAGCTAATAACTTTGGAGACAACTCCAGCACCAACAGTTCTACCTCCTTCCCTCAGCGCAAATCTTTGCCCTGCGTCGCATCATAAACAGACATCATGTTCATTCTTTTGTTTTCATGCAAAATCTCAGCTATATCCAGGACAAATTAAGTGAAGTGCTAACATAGTTCCTACCTGGTTCAAGAGGAACAGGCGATATCAGCTCGAAATTTGCAGTCACATTGTCACCGGGTAAAACCATCTTCATGTCACCAAGCAACTCAATTTTTCCAGTGACATCAGCAGTCCTGAAGTAGAACTGTGGACTGTAATTTGACATGAAAGCTGTGTGCCGACCACCTTCATCCTTTGTCAGGGCGTATATTTCTGCCTCAAACTTTGTGTATGTCTTGAGAGTACCAGGTTTGCACACCACCTGAAATAGTAGACAATGACAGGAGAAGATCAACAAAAGAGGTACAAGAATTTTACTATTGGAGAACCACAAGTTGTGGAAATAAAATGCCATGTAAATATTATTTGGTGATCAGACAACCATGTACAGCAGTTTCCCAACTCCATTACTTCACTAGTCTAACTAAGTCAGGAATTCTTACCTGACCACGCTCAACATCACCACGCTTAAGACCACGAAGGAGAAGACCAACATTGTCACCAGCCTGAACACAAGAAGTTGCAAGTATAAGACTGAATCAATGAAAAACTGACACGGCGTGCTTTCAGCATCATTACCTCTCCATGATCCAATATCTTCTTGAACATCTCAACACCAGTAACCGTAGTCTTCAAAGGACCACTCTGTGACCAAGAATATATCTCATCACATTGGATCAAAGCTGTAGGTACTAAATTTCAAAAGGAAAACTAGGAAATTAGTGTGCTCAGATTCTGCTGTGTTGCATCTAAAGCAACATCAACTAGGCACATATAAGAAGAACATTATGCTGTTATAAAAGTGGGCTGTATACTCAGTTGGCACTCCATGTTTTGCACAACAAGACACCAGATGTGTAATAAAAGGAAGCCATGGGCAGGTCTAAAAGACTAAAACTGTTCACCCAATTCTTCATACAGTTGGATAAATATCTAATCTTTGGGCTGTGTGGCATTATATTCAACATTGGATTTCGGGGAATAAAAAGGCAGGTTCAAACTCACCTGTGTCAAACCTAAAATCTCAACATCTTCACCAGTTTTAATTGTTCCCTGTTCAACACGCCCAGTCACAACAGTTCCACGACCCTGCAGATCAAACACGAATAATTGATGTTATCTTAAATGGCAATACAAGTTCTCAGTCTTCATCGATTTATGAAGATGTTGAAACTAACGGTATTCAAATAACACCCTGCTGCACCATCAGTGATGGATGGAGCAAAATTTCAATAGACCATCTTTAATGCCAAATGTTATTCAGCTTGTATAAATACCAGTTCAAGATACCACAACATTGTAATAAACAGCCCAACATGGTTTAGTAACAGGCTTTGCATTTAATAGCCAATTTTTGGCTCTAAACCAGACTATGAATAGAACAAAATAAAAAGAAGCAATTTTCAAATATAAGGCAACACCAGATTGTACTGTGTATTCCTAACATCAACTTGGTCTCCATGGTAACAATGACTAAGTGATATGAGAAGAACATATACTACTCAAGTGTTCTTTTTCATGATGCATCTCGTAAAATCAAATTTATGTTGTGAATCTACGTAAATTCTTTATATATTGATGGTGCAAACTATAAATGTTTAACGAACACCATCCCAGAATTCATAGAACTCAAATCATTCACACATCCCGAGATAAAGTAATGTTTGCATATGGATGTTGAAAAGCTCAGCATTTGTTGAATCTTTTTGCTTGCATGCCAATTTAACAGTGAACGAAGCAACATCATAATTGCACATCTAGTTCATACAGCAGTAGTCATAATTAATAAAATGCAATCACCTGGATAGAGAAAACATCTTCTATCGGCATCAAGAAAGGCTTATCAAGCTGCCTCACAGGATCAGGGATGTACTCATCAACTGCATCCATTAGTTTCATTATGGCATTCTTTCCAATCTCGTCATTGGTTCCCTGCAAAGCTGACAAGGCTGACCCACGGATGATCGGAATCTCATCACCTGGAAACTTGTAGAAACTGAGGAGCTCTGCAGGAAAAGATGGGAAAAAAACAATCTCAGAAAAGATGCAAACAACCATAAGAAAATGAAATAAAAAAATAGTGTAGAGATATGGATGATAGTGTACCACGAAGCTCCATCTCTACAAGTTCGAGTAACTCTGGATCATCGACAGCATCAACTTTGTTTAAGAAGCATACAAGTGAAGGTACACCAACCTAAAAACAGAGCACGAGTTAATATGATCAGAACTGCAAAGACAGCATGATGAAGCAATTTAAATGAGAAATTAAACAAGAATTGAAACCTGTCTAGCAAGAAGAATATGCTCCTTTGTTTGAGGCATCGGGCCATCAGGTGCTGACACGACAAGAATACCGCCATCCATTTGAGCAGCTCCAGTGATCATGTTCTAGCATTTTCGCAGAAAATTATTTTGGGTCATAAACAAAAGAGAATGCATGTGGGACAATTACTAACTAATGAAATAGCTCTAGATGCCTGATTTGCTAGGATATTCTCAATTTCACGTGCAAACAAATTTCATTCACAAAAACACAAAATATTCCATTCAACAGATAAAACATAAATGGCATTTACCTTGACATAATCAGCGTGTCCTGGGCAATCCACATGAGCATAATGCCTTTTAGCCGTCTCATACTCCACATGAGCCTACACAAACAATACCAACGGATTACAACAAACGAAGATAAATGAAAAAAAAAATGCATCAGCCCAAACAATTAGACATGCACTAGGACCCAACCGTTGATATGGTGATTCCTCTCGCTTTCTCCTCCGGAGCCTTGTCGATCTCGTCAAAGGCGATGGCTTTGGCTTTCCCCGCCTCGGCTAGAACCTGTATCGAGGAAACAAACGCAGTTGAATCATCCTAATAGTTTGGACATGAAGCGAGCGAGCATTGAGCTGGCACTATGTCTAATGCACCCAACCTTGGTAATGGCAGCAGTGAGAGTGGTTTTGCCGTGATCGACGTGCCCAATGGTACCGACGTTTACATGGGGCTTCCTGCCACAGATTCAACCGAATTGAGAAATGAATCGCACGAACCAATGAGGAAAAGCGAATGCCGCGAATCACATGAATCCGAACCGAGAAACTAGCGGGCACGAGCGGATCTGGGCTGAGGGGTACTCACGTGCGCGTGAAGGTGGCCATCGACCTCGCCCAGAGGGTCCCGGCCATCGGAGGCGCCTGGGTCGGCGCCGCAGCCGCGGCGGGCGCATCGGGGAGTGCAGTGGGCGCCGAGATCGTAGCGGCGCGGAGCGTGGGGTAGGAGAAGAGGCGGCGGGAGCCGGCGTTCCGGAGCACCGCGGCGGAAGCCATTGCGTCGCGTCGCGGCGGCGGCGGCGGCGGCGCGAGGAGCAGAGGAGTGGACAGAAGGTTGGGGGAGATGGGTTTAGGGCTTTAGAAGGGAGGAGGCGGCGTCTGGGAATGGCACGCTGCTCTTGATCCAACCAATCAACCGTACGGTGCTGGGCCGCTGGATTTTCGGCCCGAAACTTGCGGCCCCGGTAGTGATGGGCCGGTGGGCTTCCGATTCTTCTTCTTGGTTCCTCCACGGCCACAAAAAAAAAGGAGAAGAAATTACTGGTCGAATAATTAATTTGTCTCGGTCGTCCACCACACCCACGGCTCCGTACCATCCGTCGCCGCCGGTGCGCGCTCACCAGACGCCAGCCACCGCGATGGCCGCCTCCGCCACGGCCGCGAGGCCTCTCGCCGGGGCCTCCGTCCGTCTCCCCCTCTCCGCGCGGCGGCAGCCCGTTAGGGTCGCCTTGCTCCCGCGGGCTCCTCCTGCTCTTCAGAGCCTCAGCCTCGGCCGTCCCGCGCAGGCGCAGCCCTCTGCGCGCGGCCGGTCGGTGCGGTGCCTGGCGGCGCTGAACCCGGAGATGCGGGCGACGCTGGACAAGGTGGTGGGGTCGAACAAGGTGGTGCTGTTCATGAAGGGGACCAAGGACTTCCCGCAGTGCGGATTCTCCCACACCGTGGTGCAGATCCTGCGCTCGCTCGACGTGCCCTTCGAGACGCTCGACGTGCTCGCCAACGAGGCGCTCCGCCAGGGGCTCAAGGAGTACTCCAGCTGGCCCACCTTCCCGCAGCTCTACATCGACGGCGAGTTCTTCGGCGGATGCGACATCACCGTTGGTATATATGCGTTCTCACTTCCTTTATAGATGCCCGCGCGTCAAAATTCTAGTCGTTTTTGCTGAACTCGTGATTCCTTGACATTACAGTCTGAACGGTTTATCACTGAGATGCTAGATTTCACAAATGATCAGTGAAAGCTCCATACATATGTTGCGGATTTTGAGCATATCATAGTTTGCGTATGCTGAAGGCATACTTTGGAGTAGTGTATGCTTGGTTCACACGCGCATTGTGTCCCAGTCACCAACCAGTTGGAAAATCCTGGTTGCTGGTCTACATGAATTCATTGGCACAAGTCTTTCTCTTTCTTCATCGCAGTCGTTGTACACAGCAAAGGCATATCTAAAACTCTAAATGGTAAATAAGTAGCTAGTGCTTGCTGTTTTGGATCAGCTTTATATGGAACCAATCTTTATTTCATTCCTGTGTTTATATTCCAATTTGTTTTGTCTATAGCATCTGCCGTCCTTGTTGTTTATTGTGGTTGAAAGAGGCTGCGTTGGTGTCAAAGCCTAGGCATGAACCAGTCATGTTCATGCCTTAGTGTGCCAATGACAACTACAAGACCACCCTATTCAGACAAACCATCATTATGATGGCCACTCTATCAGAACACCAATTTTCTCAATCTTGTTAGGAAAGCAAAACATTTCCCATTCCATAACTCCAATTGATGGCCATTCATAATCCCTTCCTATCTGTATTAGTAAACTCAAAGGAACGGCTCAACTTTTTACTGATTTGGCGATTCATAAGCACAAATCATATCATCTTTGACCATCTCCAAAACCATAATGTTTTTAGCATCTGCACGACCTCTGAGTAGTATCTGGTTTACTGTTTTAGACAGAAGGGCTGATGAACATTTTGAAGTCCTAGATACTCTCATAGTCATGGTGTCCTGCAGGCTTGGATAGACTGTAGAGCTGATGTTATAGGTTTATTCTGCCCCAGGATGTGATGGTTTTAGAAAGTACATTGCCAATGAACATGACTGAATGTTCAAGGAAAGAGAGGGGAGGACATCAATTTTAGGTATTGGCAACCTCTACGTAGTTAAACATAATTATTAATTTGTGTGATGTTTATCTAGTGAGTGAAGGTGAGTTGTATGAAATTTGCAATACTGAGCTTGACCAGGAGGAAAATATGCAAAAGCGCACAAATCTACGGTGCAAAGGCGATAATTACATTTAAGTAGAAAACACTGCATATACACACTGCAGATGCCCCTATACATACATTTACCTAAACTTTTCATCAGTTCAGCCCTTTTCAGATACTTGAGCAACTGAATTACCTTAACTTTTCACCAGTTCAGCCCTTTTCACATACACGAGCAACTGAATTCCATACATGAGATATGTTCATTATCTGTTTCCACAACGATTCAATTATGGATTTTATCTCAGTGTTCGAGCCGAGCTTAATGCTAACATCACAGTTTATTTTTGCAGAGGCATACAAGAGTGGAGAACTGCAGGAAACTCTAGAGAAAGCGATATGTTCTTAGAGACCATTGAACCAGGCATGATAAAAGAACTGGAGATAAATGTAGTAATATTTGCTGTACAATTCAGGCATGATAAAAAGAACTGGAGATGCTAAGCTGTAGACAATTCATTCCAAATGCTCAGTGCACTTTTATCGGAATAGGATAAGATTGTCTGCAATTTGTGATTTTAATAATCGTGCAAATTTCCAATGTCATGTTACTGGCTTGCTGTATTTTCAACTCCCAGCAGCATGAGCAAGCTACTAGTTTGCTGTTGTTCACAGTTTCACACCCAAATACTATATCTAATTGGCTGAGCTTGTGAAGGTTTTCTGAGTTTGCAACACAGACAATGTCCGTCGCAAGTTTGCAAATGTATTGCGGTTCCATGGTGAAGACATCGTGTTCTGAAAGAAACTTGTTAAGCCGAGAGGATTAGCGTAGCATACTAGAACAACGTTTCATTTGAAATAAAAACCTCTACAAATGGTCGTTCTTTTCTTCTCTAAATTCAATAAGCTAGATCTAGTTTTCAAGAGCAGGTGTCTGATTGCAGATCTAGGAATTCAAATAATATTCAGCAAGATACACGAGTTAAGCAAATTGGAGGACAGTGAGTATGGCCCCGACAACAAATATCCAAAGCAGCAGGGGATGCTTGGCCAAAGCTTGTGAAATTTGACCACGGGAGGCTACCAAGGGAACATAAAGCCAAGAGCCGAAAACTAAGCTTTCAACACAGCCTTGTGGATCATTGTCTCCTTGTGTATTTGATGGCAACTCTTCTCCACAAGGTCAAGGAGCTTCTCGAGGTTTGTGGCCCATGAGTTGAGTACTCCATTGCTGTCTTGAGCTGTACGGAAGCTCACCACTCCCATTGGCCTGTCGATCTTTGCCATCAGTGATTTTGAGTTCACCATGTCTGAAAGATGCTTCTCTGCCTCCTGAAAGATTAATGTGCAGTGCCAGTTAGACTACAGTTATAAAATGCCTCACAAAATAGGTAACTGTCATGCATTGGAACATAAATAAAGACAAGATGCCACAGTTGGCACCACGAACAAAATACAATATCGCACAAAGGTGAAGAAATAGAAACCTGCAAACTCAGGCAAAGCAGATCCGCAAGCCTCTTGAGGGTAATCCTTGAGTAGTACTTCGAGACAACCAAGATGTTCTGAAGAGAGCAAGAATTAAGATTCAATTGACAAGTATAAAGCAAAATGAATATAAGTAAACAATGACCAAACTAAGCAATACGTGTTCAATGATCCTCAGCTTCAAGTCTTCCGCGGCTTTGGCACCCAAAGCCCCTCCAACGAGATTCTTCTCGTTGTCATATTCTTCCCTGAAGAATTCCCACAAATTTGTCCACTGGATAACCTCCATGGTAACCAGCTGCTTCAGCAGTAATCTAATTTTTTTCAATTGCAACAGGAAAAGATAAATGATTATTAAGATATAAGCCCGCCAGGAGTTAAGAGATTGCAATTTCGAAAACATATAACTGCACCTGAAATTTGGGATCTCAGAAAGGTTTTTATCCTCTAGAGTAGCGTTGAGAAGGCTCGATTGCATAGGATCATGAGGTGCCAGCACTAAGTACCAACAGATCTTCCTAAGAATCTGCAAATGAATTCAGGTAGTCAGATAATTAAGGGGGAGTGTATGCGCGCGTGTGTGTAGACAGAAAGAGAGAGTACCGGTATCCACTTTGCTGGATCCTCTTTTATAGCTGGAATATCATAGATTGCCTTGTAACATCGGCAGATCTCCAGGTAATCATTGTTGTGCGAGTAATATCTGGGAAGAGACAATCAAGAATTATGATAGGCTCCGTCCGAAGCTTAATTGCAAACCATAAGATTAAACAGAACAAAGAAACTGGGCAGGTAATTGGGGGAGAAGAGGAAACGAAAAGCAATTTCCACAGGTGACAGAGCCAACAATAGTAATTGAATAACAGGCCACTGGTGCATCAATCCAATCGAGCAGAAGCATCACGTACCGAATCATCAGTTCATAGTAGATGCGTTTCAATTCTAGGAGGGAAGGTATTTCCGCAGGAGCATCCTGGACAATATTGTCACCTTCTTTCGGTTTCTTTTTTTCCTTTGATGGATCTGCATCAAATACTCTAGTACTGATTTTCCTGGATAAAATTTGTGCTCGGACAAAATCTTGACGATCCAGACATAGCCGGACCTGTGACAACAATAGCAGTAAGTTTCGCATGAGCCAGAATTTGGTAACAATCCAAAGTACTATCATAGTTGATTGGCATAGTACCTGCTCGAGAATGAAAGCAATTTTTTCTGTCTTTGCCATAGAGCCAAATGTTTCGACCTGATAAACAGCTTGTTAGTCATAGATGGTGAGAACTGAGAAACAATCTAAAGAGTAACAAAACATTGCCACAAAAGACAATAGTACATATCCTCAATTTTAGTGCAGTGCAAACTTACAGCAACTTCTTGCATCAAATCAGCAGCCTCATCAATCTTTCCCTGCTCCTCTTTGATTTTCGCAAGTCTTTTGATCAATCTTGCTCGCTCTATCTCGACATATATCTACAATACATGCACAACTGTGAGATTACACACACGAAGACAATGAATCTGAAAGAGATTATCAAGATGGAAAAGTTCTCACTTTGCCAGCAGAGACGCTGCTCAATGTTTTGATTAGCTCAATGCGTGTGTCCATGTCTGGCGTCAAATCAATGTACTCCATTGCTTTCTGAACCATGGCGGTAATAGCCTGCGATAAATAACAAAGAAGGTGAGCTAAGTGTATAGTAAACAAAAATAAATACTAGCAATTGGAATACATAGATTGGCTTGCTTCACATACATTTATCTATTTTTAAGTAAACAAATAAACAGTGATGGCACATGAATCAGAAAAAACAAGATAGTAGAGTGAAGCAAGTTGTACTGCTTTGGTACAGTATACGCCATAAGAAGACTTTTATTCTTTTTGAGTCAACCAAAGGAAGTAAAGAACTACATACTTGTAATGATCTAATAAAGCATTCTGATCATGGGCAAAACATTATCCAGAGGTGATTGCACATAAGACTCGAAATCTGCCAATTATATGTCCAAGCAACTAAAAGAGTCCACTGGACACAAAGAAAGATTAAAGAAAACTGCTTGCAGATAAAAATAGCATTGTGATTGTTCAACAATGAATAGGGCCAATACAGATACTCCTATAAGTGTAATTCTTCATTGGTCTTAGGAAAATAATTAACCTAACAAACACTCAAATGAAAACAGTTCAATAGAATCACATCAGCATATATCTAAACATCACCATGGAAATGGACGAGGGCTTTCAGGCTACAGAGTGCAACCCTAAGAAATGTACTGCAAAATAATACTATGACGAGCCAGGCATGTGCATGCTTGATGTGTTGTGTACACAGGAAAACCCAGTATTGATAGGTAGAACCACATCAAAAGACAATATTATGTTGTAAAATGGTTGCTGCAAGGAGTAACAGTGTTATGAAGTATGATATAATGTGTTCCTATTGTTTGTAATCCTTACAGATGCAGCAACCAGCAAATGTTATTAGATGAATAAACCATACTCCCTTTAACCATAGACAGTTTAAACAGGCGAGTTTGATTCAGAAATCTTTCTTGATTCCAGCTTCTTTTAACAGATAATTAGTTCAACATCGGATCAATACTAGAAGTAATAGCTACAGTGCCAGGAGCATGGCAACAAATTTACAGTAGTAACATATACTTCTTTAGTCACTTCAATCGCATGTGTTTCGGAGAAAACTTGAAGTTTAAGCACGAATCGACTTTGCAGAAGTAAACTAATTGCTAAGCCACATCTAAAAGGTCTAATAGACATACTCCATGATACAATAGAAGACGTGAGAGAAGGGAGGCGAATTCTCGCAAAGCCCAACCTGCTTGAGCTGGCCTCTCCTCTTCGAGAGGAGAACGATCTGGTCATTGAGTGTCTTCCACGCACCCGCCTTGTAGCAAAGCTCGACGATGTCGATGACGGCCTTCCGCGTGCCAGCGACATCGCCGGCCAGTCTCATCTGCTTCTCGACATTCAGGAGTGACTCTATCGCCGCATCGAGGTTGGTACTGTCGCCCTCCTGCACCCATCCATCAACAGCAGAGTCAGACTGCGAGATCGCAGGTAATCAACGAGATCGAAACCCTAGGCAAGGGGGCGCGGCATGCCCGCAGGCCCAGAGAGCAGGAAAATGGCCGGAGCGTAGAGAGAAGATATGAGGATGGAGAGCGAGGCGAAGGATGAGACCGACGGGGCGCTCACCATGGTCGGAATCGCGGGAAGCGCCGGAGGAGGACGAGGCGAGGCGGCGAGGAGATCTGCTCGGCTTTACTTGCGAGAGGGGATGAAGGTAGGGGTGGGTTTGTAGTGGTGTTTTGCGGGGACACCCTCAAAGTTGTATGAAACGCAGTTTCAAACATCAGGAAGGCCATCTGTGTTTGACTTAGAGTCAACAAACATGTAGTGGTAAAAAAAATAATACGACGATTTTACTTTCCTTCTTTTTTTGTATTTTTCTCGTATGCTAGCTTATTAGAGCCTTCATGGATACCTTTATTCTAGAAATAATATACGAAATGTTTGTTTCTCTCCATATACCTTTACCTTGAAAATATTTCGCTAGTAACCGGAGTAGGTATATGTGCCAGTTACAAGATTCCACTTCCAATACTTTTATATAATTTATAAGAGTATATCATAAAAGGAAAAATATTATTTTACTATTATGAACAATCCAATTTATCCTTTTAAGCCTCTAAATAAAAGTTTGGGTTGATTCACTCGAGCTAATTATTTTTGCTGGTTCAATGTACACTAATGAAAATTTTATTTTATTCACATGCACAATTAAAATTCTAAGCATGATTTTTTATGCAGTGGCATAGGACTTCATTACTTATGTTGTTTAAAATTTCATTTTTAGGAGTCTCTAATATAAAAACAACCATAGAGATACAATTTTGCATGAATAAAATTTATAGGATCAATTTATACGCTGTTCATGATAGTAAAATGGATTTTTCACTTGTAAAAGAATAAACATGTTGCAGTAATGTTTAAATATTTCTCAAAAGTAGTCTACAAGTACCAGTCTTGCCTTTTTTAAACAAAATTAGGATTCAAAGTCACATACAAAGTCTGTCTGGTATATCCAACAATGGCTCTATATAGAATGAGTTCATACTAATATTTTGCATGTGAAATTTCTATTGATAATGTGATACTACTAAAGTACCCAATACCCTTTTATCATCAAATAAATATACCGTACAAGTGCTCTTAGTGATGTCTTACAAATTACACAAACATGTATCAATACACAACAAAGATCTACCTACCTAACATTTGGGCATCGACAAATGTGTTGAATGCATAATCTTACTATCTTTTAATGCATAGGATAAAAGAGGGGTGTCATATCTTTATTTCAAAGATTTTACTATAAATATAGTCACACTCTTTACTCTATTTATAGCTATTAAAAAGTTAGGTGGTGAAGGTAACTTAAGTAATATTTTCATAGCTGTTGTGGCGTTTACAAGTTAGATTGCATTTTGTATTGTAATTAGAATATATTATGTTTGTCTAAAAAGAATGTATTCTGTTGTTTCACATGATCGAGATACTATATGTTTCATTCATGCTGGATAGAATAGGAAAAGGAATGCAAAGTTTTTCTCTTGATGGAAACAGACAGGGATATGATTAACGGAAATGAAAAGGATTCGGGAGCCAGGGCAAAAAAAAAAAAAGTAGCATCGTGGGAGATCGCTAGTTTGGGTCCAAACCAAAATACAGCCCAACGACCGACTGGCGAGTCCATCTCGCGCTGCTCGACTAGGGTTTTTCCGACCTCGCCGATTCCCTCTCCTCTTCTCCCCGTTTTTTCCCGAGCCGCGGCCGCCGCCGCCGTCTACCTCCCGCCATGGTCAGGCTCACCGCCGACCTGATATGGAAGAGCCCGCACTTCTTCAACGCCATCAAGGAGCGCGAGCTCGACCTCCGAGGTTGCTCACTCGCTCAACCGCCTGTTAGATCTAGGGTTCTGTGATTTTGCTCTTGGGAGGCTTACGCCCTTGCTCTTCCTCCTTTGCTGCAGGCAACAAGATCGCTGTCATCGAGAACCTCGGAGCCACTGAGGTGAGCTCCGCCGGCTGCTTCCTTTAAAATCCTGTATGCTCATTTGTATTGGCACACTACCTGCTAGATGATTAGGTATACAATGTACGCTGCCCTGTAATCCATGTTCTTGGTAGGGTGTAGTTCCATTCCTTTTGATTTCACTAGCAATGTTAGTGTGGGATTCACTTTCAATCTTTGGACGTGTATACTTAAATTCTGGGAATTTTACTTTCTGTCAGTATTGCTTTGACCATTGAATTACAGCTGGCTCTAAATAAACATATTAATTTCTTATCTAAATCGTCTGTCAGATAGGTTATCCTTGGCATATTGGGTGGTAACTGTTTGTCCTAGCAAAGGTATCATTTAGAAATTTGTGAGCACTAGGCAAATATGCCCGTGCGTTGCTACGGACAAAGTTGGTATAAGTATCGGATACGTATAGTTGCCCATACATTAATTTGCAGGGATCTACGTGATCAAGTTGTGGATGGAGGGTTTGGTCCGACTCGCATATGGGATGGACTAAGGCCCACCTGTCAATGACACAAGGCGGACCAACCAAAAATTTAGGTGGAAACCTTACATGCTTTAGACGTAGGTATAGATTGGTGGGTAAACCAAAGAGGGTTTTATTTTCAATATCGGCTTACTGTTTGGAGAAGCTGATCCCAGAGGCGCAAACAACTTATTAGCGAGGCAGTGATTAGGTCGACGTATTGAAGGGCCTTGTACATTTTTACTAGAGGTCAACATTTCAGTAGTGAACATGCTTGTTGTACACATACTATTGGTGTTGTTACTTGGAAATTGGAATCTTAACTATTTATTGATTTGAGCATCACATCTTTGATGTTCTAGATACATGCTTTCTTCTGTGGGTGATATGTTGTCTAATAGTCTATCGTACTGTTTGTCATCCTTTTTTTAAAAAAAAATTGAGGGGGGGGGTATAAAGAACATATATAATTTTTGTGTGTTAATACAGTGCCCGTCCAATATCTGTTGCTCTGGGTTATCCACATCTTGATTATTTCATTCATTTACTTAGTGATCATTTGATATTTGGTTATCTGTATTGACTGGAATTGGAGTAATAATTTTTTGAACTCATTTGAAGTAGTTGTGTTTGTTCTTTCTATAGCTTTTTCTTAACAGGATTTGTTTTTATTCTCTCTGCAGGACCAATTTGACACGATTGACTTGTCGGACAATGAGATTGTCAAGCTTGAAAACTTCCCATACTTGAATCGTCTTGGCACTCTTCTAGTTAACAATAACAGAATCACGCGTATCAATCCCAATCTCGGTGGTAAGAAAACTACTCTATTCTGTGTTTTGTGACTTACGTAGTCTGCTCCACACCTGACTGTTATTTATTTATTTTCTTGGATTTTTGCATGTAGAGTTTTTGCCAAAGCTGCATACTCTTGTGCTCACAAACAACCGTCTGACAAACCTTGCGGAGATTGATCCCCTGGCATCTCTTCCAAAGCTACAATATCTCAGTTTACTGGATAATACTGTAACTAAGCAGCCAGACTACAGGCTATATGTCATCCATAAATTGAAGCATTTGCGTTTGCTGGATTTCAAGAAAGTGAAACAGCAGGTTAGCAATGTCGTTTATCCTATGAAGATTCAGAAATGTTATTATACTTTGCACTCATATTTGGTTTCTTGAAAATCTGCCATACAGACATTCTTATGTGTAGCTTTCAAATGCTTCTGTTCTTAATGGCTGATCTGTAGTCAATTTTTCTTATTAATTCCTCAATCATGTAGTTTTTAAGTATGAAAAACCTTAGTTGCTCAATTATTCGCCTTTTTTTCTGGCAATTCCAACGAATCATAATGCACAGTTAACCTTAATCATTTGATGAGATATTTTGCATGCACTCTACTAATTAAGATTTTTTTTTGTAACTATCGTCATTTGAGAAAAAACTTTTGTAACATAAGATATTAAAAGGAGTTCAAAATTCACAGTGTTGCAATCATCTTTCGTGGTTTGAGCTAATGTTGGGTCTATAACCAACTCAGCCATGTTTCAGTTAAGTCCATGTGATGAAGGAGGACATATCTAATACAACCCACCAGCTGTTATGCTAATTCCTCCATATCATCATGTCCAGAAAAGCACCGTAGTTGCTGTCGCAAACAAGCGAGCAATAGTTTCATCTGATAGTTTTGATGCATCACTCATTCTTTTGGTGCCCTCTTCATGTTTGCGTTTGTGCGAATGGGACTAGTAGTTTAGTTAATTTATGTTCAGCTACAATTAGTCACATATTATTTTTTGGAACATAAACCTAGACAAAACCTGCATTGCTGCTTGATTAGTTGATTTATTCCCCACAGGTTGTTTATTCATTTCCTTTGGAATGGCTCCAAAATATGTTTTGGAATGGACCACGGGACTGCTTACAGCAAAAGGGACAAACAAGCAGCTCTTTTGACTTTGGATTTTCATGAATTAGATGCATGAACACCATGGAATGCTTTGGCTGACATGTTTTTCCATTGTCTAGTTTGTATAGCTGTTCTTTCTGTTTCTGAATTTCCCTGGGAGATATTTTTTCTGTTTTGCAGGAGAGAGTTGCAGCAGCACAAAAGTTTCACTCGAAGGAGGCAGAGGAAGAGGCAAAGAAGGTACCTGTTAAAACGTTTACTCCTGGACAGCCAGATGCTCAAGACACCACAAACGAGGTGCAGGCTCCTAAAGTAGTCGCTCCAACTCCTGAACAAATCACAGCTATCAAGGTACACACGTTGTTTTCACACAATACGAATACATCATGTTCATGTGCTTTAAAAAGTTTAGCCAGGATCCTCTTAATGTAGTTTTTGCATTGCAAATTCTTTTCCAAATATGTTAGTAGCTTCTGTATAGTATTCAATCAGTGTTCAGTTTGTAATGAATAATAGTTCCCATTGCATGTTTTACCCAATAGTTCTGGATGTTCTATCTGCTGACAGATTCTTTACATTTGTAGGCTGCTATTGCGAATACCCACACTCTTGAGGAGGCTGCAAGGCTAGAGAAGGTAATTTCTTATGAGTTTGTTCTGAGCCTTTTTTTTTTCAGTTTTGAGCTTATAACCGTGTGCTGATAGCTTGTTTGTGGATCATGGCGGTCAGGCATTGAGCACTGGTCAAGTGCCTGCTGAATTTGCAATGCCCAAACCTGATGCAAACATGGCTGAAGCTTCAGAGCAAGCTGAAAAGATGGATACAGATGGCCAGAACCAAGAGAGCGAGGCTGATGGGCAGAAGCAAGATGACGAGAGCACCCCAATTCAAGAGGTAGTGCATCCTTATATCTTCATTTTGTTCCATATTTGGCGAAAGCACCCCTTGTGTTTCTAATAACATCGCCCTGGCTCTGCATTTCCATATCTGTGCAGGATTGAAGGCATGCTGGCGGACATGGCTGTATCCCCCGGGACCATTATTTGAGTTAGGTTTGCCGGTTTTCATGGGGGCAGAAAAGGCCCACTGCTGCAGAACACCCTCTCAGGATCGCATGGCTAATGTCGAGGTAGTTTTGTATCTTGTGGATGCTAACAAGAGTTTTCGATAGATGGTATTGCTCGCTGTGGTGAGGAGAGAACTGTTGATTGTTGTAAACCATACAGTCGTGAATGTTGGCGATCCTTTCTTTCCAGTGCAACGCTTCGGTGACTGATCGCAGAGATGTTTTTTGTTGCATCTCCTCCTATCTGAAATCCTTACAGGCTTGAATCGAAAATCCCTTGTGAGTTTTGGCAGATGATCATCATCTGTTGCTGGAACCTTGGATGTATCGTTTATACTCCATGGGGACTTGTAGTATAGCTGTGTATAGGCTGTCTACCAAGTCTGTCCAAACAAATTGCCACTTTACTAACCTGATCCCGTCTCAAAACTTTTGCAGCGTTTATCCGCCATTGGAGGCAAGCTTGCACAGCTATGCAGTGCCGTGCATGCTGAGAACGAGCTGACGCCGGAGGTGAGGAGGAAGAGGAGGTTAAATAAATCTAGAGTTTTCTTTTGCCAAAAAAAAAAAGAAATCTGGAGGCTAGAGTTGAGTTGGACGCAACAGTCACCAGTCACGCACCCACCGGCGGCCACTCCACCCGGGGAGACCCGAACCCAACTAAACCCCCTGACCCGAGCCGGCGAACCCCTCCACCTTTGTCGCGTCCTCGCGTGTCCCCTTCTCCTCACCGGCGCCACGCGTCGCGACACCCTCCGCCATGCCGCCGTCGCCGCCTCCCGCGTCCGCCGCCTCCCGCGCGGCCATGCTGCAGTCCGTCCACAGCCTCGCCTCCTACAGCGACACCCTCGCCGACTTCCTCGATCAGTGGAACTCCGTCATCCTCGACGCCGCCTCCATCGCCGCCACCTTCGCCGTCCTCTTCCCCGGCCCCGAACCCGACCCAAAACCCCTTCCCGCCGCCGAGGCCCAGCTCAGCCCCGCGCCCGAGCCGGAGAGGAAGCCCGAGCCCGATCTCGCGCCGGAGACCGAACCCAATGCCGTGCCGGAGCCAGAGCGGGAGCGGGAGCCCAGTCCCTCATCGGAGCCGGAGCGGCAACCCATTCCCGCACCAGAGCCGGAGGGGGAGCCCAAGCCCAAGCCCGTGCGGGAGCCCGCACCCGCACCCGAGCCCGAGCCCGAGCACAAGCCCGCACCCAATCCCGTCCGCGAGCGCAAGGACGGCGACCCATCGGCGGCGGAGCTGGACCTCAGGTGCAAGCAGATGAACTTCAGGGAGCTCCGCCGCTTCGTCACCGCCCACGTCCGGGACCGCGAGTGGCTGCGCCAGGTCGGGCCGGACGCGCTGCGCCGCGCCGAGGACCCCGCCTGGCTCGTGCTCCGCGCCGTTGGCCGCTACTACATCTGCGCCGAGAGCGGCGACGCGGAGGCCGCGTGCATGCTCCTCCTCGAGCTCTACGTGCGCGCCGGGTGCCCCCGCGGCCGGGGTCAGGGCCACAGGGAGGCAGAGCTGCGGCAGGAGGCGCGCGAGGCGGCGCTCACGTGGCGCAGCCGCCTTCTGCGCGTCAGCGGCCGGGTCGGCGATGCCGGTGCTAGGGAAGCCCGCGGCCTCGCTTTCTTCATGGCTGCCTTCGGAGTGCCCGTCGAGTTCCCCGTGCAGGAGCTCTACGACCTTTTGGTTGCTGCGGACGTCTCAGCCTGCACCAAGGTGCTCAAATGCTCCAAGCTCTTTGTGAAGAAGATGCGAGGTGAGAGAATCTACTTCACTCTTCTACTGAACGCCACTAACATTTTCACGACCTAATTAGCCTTGCTTAGTTCGTGCCTAATTGCAACTCCTTTTCTCTTGCAGATGTCGTTGTCGAAATGATAAATAGGGACATGTATCTTCAGGCAATACACAGTATCCTTGCATTTGAGTTTCCGAATGCTTTCCCTCTTGGTTCAACACTCACTCACATCATGGAGAAACTTGAGCACGATAGGAAAGATGAGAATGAGGGGCAGGCATTGGTATGTTTGTCATCTTCTCATGTTGTGTTCTACTTTAACTAAAGGACATGCTTATGGTTCACAGGATTTTTTACATCTGGCCTGGTGACCTTTTCCCATTATTCTTTGTATATTCGATAACTGTCATGAGACCTTCTACATGTTTCAAACCTTATCCCTAATGAGCACATGTAATTGTTTCTGCACAGGAGCGTGACGAGGAGGAGTTGGCTCTTTTGAGGTCAATATCCAAATGCATGGAGGATCACAAATTATCCCTCTTTGAATTTCCTAGTTTTGCTGAGAGGATTGTGTTGTTAGAAGAGCGTGTCGGGAAGCCAAAACAAGCCTTTGCAGGAATAAAGCGGAAGAGAACAACAGAAGAGGACTGTGTCGAGTAGAATGCATCCTAGAACCTAACTTCCCATATGGTTGAGCTGCTTGTAATGTGCATTACCTAATTTGCTTTGTGCCAGATAGAACCAGCATCAGGGGCACATACGCCATCCTGAAATCACCAGATCAAATAGTTTCAGCCCTCCAAATTATATGCAGAGTAACCATCATGTTATAGACATGTAGAAAGTCTTCCTAATAGCGTCCTGAAAGCCCATAAGGATGGATCATATGTGGCTATGTGCTACAAGAGGCCACTTCCGTCACAGAACCTAGTAAGAGTGTAAGAAGGTTAATGTTGGTTAAACATGCTTATGATAAGCTTGACCTATTTTGCGATTTCCCTAACCAAGTGAACCCAGCCATTTTTTGGTTGTTTGTCGTAGATAGATTTAATTTCGCTTGGGTTTAATTTGAGCAGCATCCTTTCTTGTTTCCTTATTATGATCGGTTTGAGTATCAGAAATGATCATTTTGACTTGGCCTGATATAAATACATCACAAGTGGTTTATTCTAGTTGTTTGATTTATTTCTTGTCATTTATTCAATATAAATGTCGGCATAGTTACAGGTTCTAGCATTTTTTGTTAATTCAACTGGGTTGCCCCGGGCGTTCGGGATTACCCGAAACTTCGGGTCGGGTAATTCGGGATTTCCAAATTGCTACCCGAAAGTGTATCTAAAATTTTAATACCCGACATTTTGGGTACCCGAAAATTCGGGTTCGGGTTCGGGATTACCCATATTACCCGAAATCTGTACAAAGCACACATTCCAGCAGCAAAAAAAAAACAACAAAAAGCAGCAGCATAAACAATATTTCAGATTTTCAGCGGCATAATCACACATAACATGATAACAGTACCACACAATCACACAATTTCTAGATTTCCAGCAGCATAAACATCAATACATTCCAGATTGCCGGTGCTTGACTGTTGCTCCTCTACTGGGCCTTTCGGCAGGCCTGAGGCAGAGAGGCAGGCCTACGGTGTTCGGGTATTTCGGGTACCACGGGTTAGAACCCGAAATACCCAAAATTAATTCGGGATTTCGCATTTGGTACCCGAAAATGTTGTTCGGGTTTCGGAATTCGGGATTTTCGGTTTCGGTTTCGGGTTTTCTCAGGTTCGGTTTTTATACCCGGAGCTACAACTGGGGTTAGACCAGATAGCTCAAATTGTATTGTTTAAGTAGTGCTTAAAATCTTCTTAAGCACCTTTTTCCATGGGAACATGCTATGAATAAGTTCTGGAATGTCATCAAAACTGTAAACCGGAGACAGCATCTTTAGTTTGTGTGTTCTATTTAGCTTAATGCAGTAGGAAAATGCGATATGAGGCAAGAAATTATCTAAGTACTATTGAAACTTTGATGATTTCGACAAATTCGCTTTGCTAGGATTGGCACCCTGGCCCTAGAGAAAATGAAATGTGGTCTCAGTTTGCTGCATTCTCAAGACATGTTTTTTTCCCCTGAATATTGAGTGCCTTTGTTTTTAACTTATTATTTATTATGCGTAATATTTGTTGAGTGTTGATTGCCAGGACATTAGGTAGAGACTGAAAAAGAAATGTGGTTTGTTTAACTATATTTAATTTAAGCCTTTCTATTTTATAATATTTTTGTAACCCTCATCTGGGTGTGTAGCAGTAGCAGTGTACGTGCCCTTTGAGAGTTACGGCTTGAATGTCAGTTTTTTTTCCCCTTTTAAACTTTGCTCCAATGGTTGTTTTCCTGGATGCAATATGATGTATGGATGTTAAAGCGCTTGTTGCAATTGGTCACTCTCCTGGACTTATTTATCCAACCAGTGTGAGGTGACAAGGCCACTAGTTTTGCCATCCTTCATACCGGTTCATCCACTGTCTTCAAAATTTGATGTTTGTGTTTTTTCTGTTTTGCGCAGATAGAGATGGAGAAGTTTCTGTTTGAATGCTCTAGTTTTGTTCTAATATGATCTGAGCAACCATTTTACAGCAGGTTTGTTGACATTGCCAGAGAAGTTTGGAAGCAAGGCTTATCAGTATGCATGCATTTGTATGGTTGTTTGATTTCAGTCAAAAGATAACCTCGGATTTCAGTTGTGAGGAAGCAGAGCGTATGCAGTAACAATCTAAACAAATCTCGTGGTCTTGATTGGCTGAAATCTGAATCCAAGTGCAACAGAGTTTGCTCAAGTTGTGAGGAACGCTGAAGTCGTCTGAAGTTATGACTTGACTTGTATGATGCTTAGTCATCATGTCTGCGGCTCCATATGCTGATAATATTTGTTTTATGCAGTTTGGATTTCTTTCTTTCTTTCTTTTGGAATCATAGGATACATACATGCCACTTTTCACTAGTCTTATTTCCATTATGCATTATGCATGAAGTCATAATATCTGTTTATGTATGCTAGGACAATGCCATACAGCTGACATTTCCTATAACCATGTACCCTTGGTGTCTCTGTTAAAATCTTGGTGATAGCATATGCTATATTTTCACTCCAAACATTCCATGTGTCACCACTGTAACTGATGTTTACAAAATCAGAAAATTCCAACGCTGGATGAGCTTTCAAGGGAGAAGAGAAGAGAAGAGGCCGTGACACCTGCCTCCCCTCGGCCTGCACCAACCCCGTCGACTCCGGGGTGAGCAACTTGACCTGAGCCCCCCCACCCCCACCCCCGCCCCTCGCCGCAGCCCATGGAGTCCGCCTTCCTCGCGCGCCCGCTCGCCCCGCCGCTCCGCGCCTCCGCCGCCCTCCCCCGCGCATCCCGCCGCCCCACCCGCGTGGCGGTCGTCGCCGCCGCCGTGCCCGAGCGGAAGCCGCCGGGCGCGGTGGCGTCCACCACCAACTACGTCGTGCCGCTCGACGCCGCCCCGTCTGGGATCACGCGCCCGCTCGTCGAGATCCTCCGCGACCTCAACAAGCGCGTCCCGGACACCATCGTGCGACCCCCGTCCCGACGCGCCTCCGCCTCCGATCCCGTCATCCCCTGGTGCGCCAACTACCTCCGTTAGCTCCTCCTGCTCGTCTTCTGATGCCTGCTGGCTTCTCGCTCGGGATCCGCTTCGCAGCTAAAGCGTTGCAGATCTCAGCGTAGGCAGTTAATTGAACTGCTAAGCCATCACCAGAATTCAGGCGGATCTAACAACGCATGATGCTCGGATCGGGTCATCTCATTTTCGTAACAATTATCTGAGAAATCCTTGAGACGAAGCTTGTCGATGGTGTCCTGATTGTTGACGGTTCTTTGCTTACAGGTACCATGCCAACAGGATGCTCAGCTTTTATGCTCCAGGTGAGGCTACAATCGTAACCCATGCTACTAATGCTCACTGACTACGTGCTCTTGTTACAACCGAGCCTAGCACCCACATCATCATTTCTTAATTTTGCATCTCCATCCAAATGTGCTGCGTACACTACACACTGTTTTGCTTTCATTGAGCTTGGATAGTTGTAATACAGCGTGAATGGTGGATAACCTAGTAGTAGTATACATGAATGCATATGGAGAATTTTGGGTGCCAGCAACAATCCAATTTTCCTCATATGATTTTCAGCATTTGCGGTTGATTATCTTGTACAATTGTGCCAGCTCCTTGCTCCATTGATCATGTGTGTCTCGGGCTCTCGGCTCTTGACTTGAAATCTACTGGATGTGTGCTTCATGTACCAACTGTTTGCCCTTTCAAATTTACCTTGGGTTATTCTCTGTGTTCAGGTTGGTGTGGAGAGGTCCGCAATGTAATCTACACTGACAAGGGAAAGGTGACTGTGGTATACCGTGTGACTGTACGAGGAACAGACGGAGAGGTACCACACTGTTATCTCCATTTGTGATAGCTCTTTGGTGTTTGTATCAACTAGTTTAGCACCTCTTACAGTCACCTGTAAACTTATTCTGCAAGAGCATTTTAGTTTTTTTCTTTCTTTCTTTTGGGATAGGTGGTGTTAGGCCTAAATCGTTGGGAGAACTCAGGCTGGAGCGGTCATTTGACTTTCCATGGCACTTTATTCAGCTAGTTCACAAAGTTAAATATCAGTTTGTGCAGGCTTTGCCTGTTTTTACAATGCAAACTGCACTACTCTGTTGTTTTTGGGCTTATGAGCTTTTGGTTTGTTCAGTTAGGCCGCTTGTGGTTACCAGCGCACTAGTATATGGTATATCAGCAAAAGGCTTAAGCTTCTGTGTTTGAGATGTGAAATCCCTGGAGCATAACATTTCTTCCAGCCTATGGTACACCAGGGCATGCTCACCCTCTAATGTTGGAAACCGCAATGTTGGGCATAAAATTCAGTGACCAAAGTAGCCTGTTTTTTGAGATGTGAAATTGCATTGTTGTGCAGGCGTGAAATGGAACTAACTAATCAGCGACACGCTAAAACAACACAATCCTTCGATGGTCTTCTCTGAACTGTTTCCACCGATGCAGGTTTATAGGGAGGCCGCTGGAACAGCATCGCTGAGTGATGCACGGTTTGACGATCCTGTGGCCGCCGCAGAGGAAGCCGCGTTCTGCAAGGCCTGCGCAAGGTTTGGCTTCGGCCTGTATCTGTACCACGAAGACGAGACGCCGTAGCATTCCTCTATTCTTGTGCTTGGCTTCTCGCCAGTGTATCAGATTGTGTGGTGGGGTTGTGGGGGTTGATCAATGTATGAGATTAAGCATTGCCGAGTCATCTCTACCCTGATGGTGTATGTATCATCCGTGCTGCACTGTAAATATGGAGAGGCATATCAAGTTGCTTGTTGTAATCTCGGTGCATTAAGCTTGCAAATATTTTCAGCTACATCTGGAATGAATATGTACTGTTTATTTAACCACAGCGCACACGATCACAAAACCTGGGAACGTAAAGAAGTCCGAAGTGCACATGGCACGATAGCCCTAATGGCGCCACGGATCTAGAAAGAAGGCGACCATTTTTGCCAGATGCCACCGCACGAGTCGTTGCCGCTGCTGGTTGGCGTGCTCGTGCCGGAACGGTGGGTGGTGTCATCTGGTGCGGCGCACGCTCGCAAATACTGGCGGGTCCGCGGGCGCCCGAGACAGACTCTCTCGCGGCTCTCCCCCTGCCCCCCACCGCCTCGTGCCGTCCGCCGCCATGGGCGACCCGCCGGCGCTCAAGAGGCCCAAGCTCGAGAAGGACGACCACGACTCCGCCTACTGCCCCCGCCCCTCCGCCAATGGCACCGCGCCCGTACCCCCGGCCGCCTCCGCCGCCGCGAGCGGGGCGCCGCCGAACGACGAGGATGAGGAGGCCATGGCGGAGGAGGCGGTCGTCGCCCTCGTCGCGCACCGCGAGCGCGACGTAGAGCGCTGCAAGCTCAAGCTGCTCCACTACCAGTCCCTGGTACGCGCGCGCGCCCGCCTCCTCCCCTGCGCCCCCCCCCCTCCTCCTCTTGCGATGATGGTGATGATAGCTGTGATCTTGGTGGTGGCCGACGCCGCAGCTGGACTCCGCGGAGATGAAGCTGGCCGAGGCGCAGGCGCGGCTCGCGCGGTACAAAGATCGCAAGCCGCCGCCGCCGAGCCAGAGGGAACCCAAGCCACCGCTGCAGCCAATCCAGAGGGACCCCAAGGCCTCGCCGCTGCCAGAGAAGAAGGCTCCCGCGACCGCGCCGCAGCCAGCGGGAAGGCCGCAGCTTGTCATCCCCGGGGCCAACAACCGACCGGCGCCGCGCCCAGAGCCCATGCCTGGATTGAAGAAGGCCGCCGCCCCACCATCCTCTTCATCGCCTGTGCTGCCGCCGCCAGAGCGGTCAAGGAAAGAAGAGAAGAAGCCCAAGAGAAAGATTGGTACGTTCTACAGATTTTCCGCTTTGGGAGAAGTAGTTTGCCCGAGGTTTGATCGTTGTTGATGTTTGACGTGCTGCTGTGCTTATCTGGTATTCAGAAGAGAAGGAGCATCAGAACTTGATTCCGAGTGTCAAGAAATCGTCTGCAACGGTGCTCAAATTTCAAGGTGGCACTTTGGTCTCCAGCCAACACAAGAGGAAGCTTAGGTGTCTTGAGCTATGCCCTTCTAATGATCAGCTTGTTGTAACCAGGTATGGCTCACAGGATATAATAAATACTAGCAAACATGCGCTATAGATTCACCAGCTGTAGAAATATGTCCAACTAGTTTATCAAATATTTGTTCGTTCTATTGAAAATTTGTGGCAATTTTGGTGTAGGTTATATATAGTTCAAGAATGATGAATACACATGCACTGAGAAGCACTAAAACGCACTGTTAGTCTTCAGCTTTGGCATTATTGAGATCATTGTAAACTGGGAGGACGCACTAAGCTCTCAACCACTGTTCCAAGATATGCTTAGTGTCATGAAATATTTTATTTGATTTGCCAATGATATGAGAAGTTTAATTAACTTTCGACAACATTAATCTTACACTTTCTTGTGACGCAGTGCATTGGATGGATTGGTTACTCTGTGGCAGGTGGAGCCAAGAGGGTAGGCATCATGTTACTCTGAATTTTCAACATGTCGTTTTCTTTTTCATTCCTGCTAACATTTTTTTAACTTAGCTTTCAAACATATTTCAGAGATATGCTACTAGTTTTTTTAAAGTTGTAGTGAAATGTGAACTAGGTAAAGTCTGTGCCTCATGATACTTTCAATGAGCTCAGCCTAGGTTGTTATGGTTACTTGATGAAAGAAACTTATGGCTTTGCCAAAACTGAAAGTTATACTTCATATAAGTCTTAATGACTGATTCAGCAGTGCTTGATGAGGGTTTTGCATTAGTTTTGTAGATTTGTGCCAACATTAGCCTTGGACAATGCTTTTTTCTTGAAGCCCCACTCCCAAAATGTTCATATTTACACTAAGTAGATAATAAATGCATACACGAGGTTTATATTAACTACTTGGATTTAAAATTTGCATTTATGAAGCTCAAGTGTGGATTTTAACAGTTAAGACTTAAGTACCCACATTAGCATGTATACCACTCTACCTTGCTACATTCATTAGCACAGAAGCCAATTTAATTTTCTCCCTCTTATTATTTGTCTCTGTCTCACTTCCTGCATCTCCTCAACAGTTAGATATTAAACTCAGCAACCCAGGTTCAGATAACCAAAATGTTGTACTGCTCTGGGACAAAACTGAAAGTTCAACACAGTTAGTGGCCAAAAAAGATGTTTCAACACTTTACCTTGTGCCACCGGGAACACCACTATGGTCAAACACCCAACAACTCTCCTCCAACATGTGTCAGCAAAATTTTAGCATTCTGTTCTAATTAAAGTAAACTTGGTATGGGAGTGACGGCTAATCCACCATTTTAACATAAAATGATCTTAGGCTTTTGAATCTCGTAAAGTATTTAATTGTCATGGGATAATCTTGGCTGAACGTCAGCCAAGCAGCATGGCTTCCCCATCCAAGCAGGGCAGCAATAGCTTGACTTATCTGCTAGGTTAGTTGGTTTCTTAGTGATTTGCATTGGGCACATCCAGTTGCATGGCTATTTAAAGGAGCCATGTTCTTGTGAGGAGGCAGGCAAGAACCATCAGTCTAGTTGCCCATCTATAATCATCTCATCCCTAGCAGCCTACTCCACCTAGCCATTGTCCCAGTGGAATTCACCCCATTGTGGGTTCGCAATATGAAAGTTACATGGAAAGATGATTTTGGAAATGGATAAAATTTGAGTATAGGTACAGCCTACTAGAAGTTTATGAATTTTTATTTATGTATGTGGTATATCCAATTTCCATATCAATACTTTCTGAAGGGAAAATGCTACAGTACCATCGGTTGTGATGTAGCATGTCAATGCTAAATTTATAGTACAGGTAACTTATTGTTTGAGTACATTGTACACTTTATCTTGTATGGTTGTGGGACCACACTAGTGCAAAGACTATTTTCTTTATTGAAAAGGTAACTTTTGTTGGGTAGGTATCTATTCAATTTTTAGCACCATTTGACAGTTTCACATTATTGTACTCGCAGACCTTCTGTCTCATTTCGTGGCAAAACAGATTGCTTTTCCCCAAAGCATAGATGGCCTGAAGATATAGCTTGGCATCCAGATGGTGACAAAATATTTGCTGTATACACTGCTGATAATGGTGATTCTCAGGTTTCAATGGCAAACCTTATATCAGGACAAGTAAGGACTGTTAAAACTAGTGCATCCCCTTACATCTTGCTACACAGCTTTCTCGATTCAGTGAGCCGTTGTTGTAATGAAACTAAATTATCAAACTCTGCATCTCTGATTTCAAATAAGTAGTTTTTTAACAATATTATTAGAGGGAGTAATTAGAGGTGGTTGTTTTTGTCATTTCTGTTCATGCATTTATTTAATCCCGGCAAATTGTAGTTAAGAGACTGAATTTGTTCTATCATGTGTAATGGGAATAATTATAGGCTGCTGATGTGGTTTGCCTTTAGTTAACCGATCGTAACTCAGTTCTTACATGACTACCTGAAATTGCTTTCATCAGTGACATCTTCATGCTATTCTCCCATTTCCCTGTGTAGGCATCAATGCCTTAGTGTGATTTGTTATTACATGATATAACCTTGAAAGAATTGGTTCCGTTCTCCCTAGGTTATATTTCTATATGCCTTATTTTTGTGAGTAACAGATGGTCTACTTGAAAAATTACTAAAGGATGTTCAACTGTTTGACCCCTGAACTGAAACAGAGGAAAGTTACTTTCCTACCAGAGAAACCTCACACGAAGGGGATCATAAACAACATAACTTTCATGCCCTGGTCTGATGCATGCTTTGTAACTGCGGGAAGTGACCATGCTGTTATACTCTGGGAAGATAAAGATGATTCATGGAAACCCAAGAGAGTGCACAAGGATTTCCATTCTTCTGCTGTCATGGGAGTTGCTGGATTGCAACAGAAAAAAACAATATTATCAGTTGGCTGTGACAAGAGGATAATAGGATTTGATCTCTCTGCTGGAAGGACAGAGTTCAAGAACCTAATTGATAGCAAATGCATGAGCGTATTATTAAATCCATGCGATTTCAACTTATACATGGTACAGGCAGGGTAAGTTAAATTCAAGAATGCTGTTTCTGGATTAATATATTCATTTCAAAGATGTAATCTTTAACCTTTTACTCATCTCATCCTATTCTTGCATTATAAGGCCAATGTACTGTTGAATTTCTAGTTGAATAAAATCCATTCATTAGTTGAGACACATGGTTATTACACCGGGTTCTAAGTGCACTGCCTGTCATTTGTTCACTTTTAATGCATGGGGGTGCATGCTTTAAACAGTCTATATGTTTTCTCTTGCTGACAGGGCGCCAGGCAGGCAGCTTCGCTTGTTTGACATCAGGCTTAGGCAGACTGAGATTCATGCATTTGGTTGGAAGCAAGAGAGCAGCGAGTCTCAGTCAGCTCTAATTAACCAGTCATGGTCTCCCGATGGCTGGTATTTGTCATCTGGCTCTGCAGACCCTGTGATCCACATCTTCGACATCAGGTATCATGGCCAGAACCCATGCCAATCTGTTCAGGCGCACCAGAAGCGAGTGTTCAAGGCTGTTTGGCACCAAACATTGCCATATCTAACCTCCATATCATCAGACCTTAATGTTGGAATCCACAAGTATTCATGAAGTGCCATCACATTTTGTTCTGGTTTTGCTGCTCAGAAATGGCTTTTGTCGTGACATAGTAATGTTTCAGAAAGGCATGGGAAAGTTGTTTCCCCAAGGATTTTGTACTGATCTTGGTTAAGGAGTAGAGGATCAGTTGAAGAATTGAAGAAGTACAAGATCATGAATTTTCAGTGCTAGGTGCAATTTGAGCTAGTTTCGCTGGCCCTGCTAGCCCCTTGGGTTTCAGTTTGGTAGACCGATGAAGTTGAGGTAGAGCCTCACAGTTTGGAAGTTTTGATCCTGCTGGTTGAAACATTTCCGCCTTCTGAGTTGCTGAGACTGGGACTGCTAGGCTGTTGTGTTCTCCAATGTGCCACTGCCAGAGTGGCATGCATCTGAAAACACTTCAGCTGCATGTTTTGCCCTCATCTGTGACTGCATTTTTGCAGTTTTGCCCTTGTAATGTCGAGCGAAAGGAAGAAAATACTAATGTATACGAAGGTGCCTCCTGCTAGGTTTTGTATTCTGTATTACTATTCTGGCACCTGACCTTCTGCCCCCGTTCTTTTTATGACGGGTTCTTTCATGTTTGGACCATACCATGCTATGTTTTTTGGTTTTTTTTTTCTTTCCCCTGAATTTGGCATCACCTATATCTTGCTGCGCTAATTCTATCAATATATAAAGAGAAGTGGAAATAGTTTCAGATTTAAATGTCCTTATGAAGGGAATTTGTAACCTAATAATATTGCGCACTTTGTATACTCTGAGAAAGGGAAAAGAAAGCATAGTTTGTTCAGTGAAAAACACAATATTATGAGTGGTAGAATTATAATGAGTAGTGTCCAACAATGGTGACAGGTGGCACATATTAGTAGCAGAAGTACAACATCAAGGATTTTGTCGCAATGCCAGGGGCGTTTCCAGGTGAAGCAATTCCATCCACATATTTGCTATCCCAAACCCTGTCCTGGATTCCCTCCCCATGCCATGCAAGAAGCTTGGCTTGGCACCTCAATCTCTAGGCCCACACCAATGTAGATGCTAAAGGCCAACTCACACGGTAGGAAAATGAAAATCCCTAGAAGCTTCTAAATTTTCGAATTAGCTATCTTTTGATTTAGGAATATCGGTGGGAAAATACTATTCATACTGATTTGGTTATCTTTTTTCCCATGAAATCAGAAAAGTTTTCATCTATTTTTCCCTAACTAATACACAGTTGCATTACAGAGAGAGTCGAAAGCAAATAGGAGATGCTACTGCTACTTGCTCCATCTCCATCCATCCATGTGTACAAACCGCAGTCACTCAAGTGCTTGATGTAATGTAAAACTCCCCTATAAAAACCGAGGCGCACCGTGGACACCCCTGGTTGGTCGCCCTCGCGTTCCCTCCTCTCCACAGCTGCAGCACCTTATCGTCATCCTCGGCTGCTTCATCCTCATCAGCAGCGCCAGCGCCTCCTTCCTTCCTACCTTCCCCACCGCCGTGGACATGGCTGCTCAAGGTCAGGGCTTTTGTCTTTTCTTTTCTTAATTTACCGCAAGGTAGGAATATCCAAGAGCTGAAGAGATGGCTGGTGTCGTTTGTGCAGAGGAGAAGACTGCTGCTGTCAAGACAGAGGAGCCTTCCCCGCCGGCGGAGCAGCAGCCACAGCCTCAACCAGCAGCAGGGGCGACGCGCAGGGCTGGGCCATCATCGGCGCCGGCCAACCCCTTCGACTTCTCCACCATGATGAACCTGCTCAACGTACGCTGCTGAGCCATCTGCCTACAAATTTCTTTCCATTTCATTTCACTAATTTGGACATAAATCGATGGGATTTGGATGTAGTATTTGATTTAGTACTTGGCAATTATATTATTAAATGATGAATGCATCGATCGCGAGCAGGACCCCAGCATCAAGGAGATGGCGGAGCAGATCGCCAAGGACCCGGCGTTCACGGAGATGGCGGAGCAGCTGCAGAAGACGGTGGTGTCGCCGCGGCAGGCGGCGCCGGCGGCCGAGGCGGTGGCGCTGGACCCGCACAAGTACGTGGCGACGATGCAGCAGCTGATGCAGAACCCGCAGTTCGTGGCCATGGCGGAGCGCCTGGGCAGCGCGCTCATGCAGGACCCCGCCATGGCCACCATGCTAGGCGGCCTCACCAACCCCGCGCACAAGGAGCAGCTCGAGGCCCGCATCGCGCGCATGAAGGAGGACCCCACGCTCAAGCCCATCCTCGACGAGATCGAGACCGGCGGCCCCGCCGCCATGATGAAGTGAGCGCGAGCCGAGCGAGCTCCGAGTTCACCGAGGCTAGCTTGCTTGCGCCACGGGCGAATAATGGTCTGAGCCTGTCGCTGTGTCTTGTTGGTTTCAGGTACTGGAACGACCCTGAGGCTCTGCACAAGTTCGGGCGGGCGATGGGCGTCGGCCCGTCGAGCGAGGCCGCCGGCGCGGAGCAGGCCGAGGCGGAGGAAGAGGCCGGCGAGGAAGGCGAGTACGAGGAGGAGTCCATCATCCACCACACCGCGAGCGTCGGCGACGTCGAGGTCAGCCACCTTACCTTACACTGCACCGCGCTCTGCTATCTGGATCACCGCTGAACATGTATGCTGTATCTCGCCGGCATGGTCATGGTCAGGGCCTGAAGAAGGCGCTGGAGGAGGGCGTGGACAAGGACGAGGAGGACTCGGAAGGCCGGCGAGGCCTGCACTTCGCGTGCGGGTACGGCGAGCTCAAGTGCGCGCAGGTGCTCCTGGAGGCCGGCGCGGCGGTGGACGCCGTGGACAAGAACAAGAACACCGCGCTGCACTACGCTGCCGGCTACGGCCGCAAGGAATGCGTCGCGCTCCTGGTCGAGAACGGCGCCGGCGTGTAAGGGGCCAGCCGGCCGATGTCATTCATGATGGATACCAAACTGACCGACCTGAATGAAACCGAGAGAGACATACCTGAAGCTTGACTCCCCATGTCGTGTCGTGTCTTTGCATGCAGGACGCTGCAGAACCTGGACGGGAAGACGCCCATCGACGTCGCCAGGCTCAACAACCAGGAGGACGTCCTCAAGCTGCTCGAGAAGCACGCCTTCGTATAGTCGGCGCCGCCGCCGCCGCCATCTTCACCGCCTCCAAGCTTGCTTCATGCCTGCACCCTGCTGCTTTGCTTTCTCGACCGAAACAAGTTTCTTTTCTTCAGTTCAATTCGGTGTATGTATTAAGCAGAGTATCCACGCCGGATTTTGCTTGCGTAATTAATTGGGTTCGTCGGATTCCGGTTCTATGGATCGTCCATGAGTTTTACTTAATGAATAAGGAAGAGATTTTCATTTCATCGTCCAGACTGGGCTTTCCATCTGAAATTCTGGCGACGACGAGCTCGCAGGGCGCCGCCATGGCCGTCCCCCACACTTCGAGGACAGAGACCTTCTGCGAACGGAGCGCAGGAATCGATCCTCCTCTCCGCGCAGTGCCGGTGATATTTCGGTGGCAGGCCAGAAGCGGCGGCGGGTGCACCACGACGCCGGCGGTTCGCATCCGACTTTGACCGGCCATGCCAATGAAGGGTAGTTCCTGTAAAGTTACACCGGCCAGTTATTCTCCCCCTAGATCTGGGCCGCGTAGTGACGATCGGACGGTTCAAAAGCCACCCGAAATTGGATCACGATTGTTAATCGCGACCCAATTTGGGGACATGTTTTAAGGGACACGGGAACACCAAGGTCCATTCTGAAAAATAGCCGCTGCCACTTTGCCTTGTGCCGTTCCGGGCCGCACATATCCGATCCGACGGTGCAAAATCGTCCGAGATCGGATCGCGATTAGTAACCGCGATCCGGCTGGGGGCGTCTTTGAAGATACTCTTTAACTCTAAGGGTTAATCCGAAAAATGGCCGCCGCAGTTACGCCCGAAGCCATTCGGAGCCGCATATAGTCGATCCGACGGTTAAAAGTCATCCAAAACCGGATCGCGATTGTTCTATTTGGACGAAAACTATAACACTAAGGATCTTTTCGCATAATATATCCGTTCACCCAGGCTACCTGCGTCGTTCTGAGCCGGCTAAGTTTACGCCTAACCGAGGATCCGGTTGCAAAATTCTCCGCCAGGCCGCCACCACGCGCGTCGGCGTTCTCCATATGCTTCGCCGCTGCCGCTGCCGGCGCCGGCGCGTCCTTCCTCTCCTCTCCCAATGCTCTAATGTGCGCCGCCGCAGCACCTTCGCCAAGCTACGTCCGCCTCCAAGAAGACGCGCCCATATAGACATTCGTTCTAACAGCGACGACCCGCTCGCCCTCGCGCGGCGCCGCGGCACCACCGCTGGCCGCGCCCTGTTCGAGCTGCCCTTCCAGTGCTCGCTCCTCCGCCTCCATGGAACCGCAGCGGTGCCCCATGCCACGCCACGGCAACCCGCCCACGACGGCGTGTGTTCGACCAGCGAAAACCCCGCCGCACCCGAGCAGCAGCGCGGCGCCGCGGGCACTCGCGCCGTGTTGGAAGAAACGCCGAACCGCGATGCCGTCTCCTACGCCGCCAAGGTAGCCCTCCACCTCCAGCACCGCAACCTGCCGCGCGCAGAGGCGCTCTTCCGTGCGGCGCCCGCGGCTGCTCGGGGGCTCTATCTCGATACCATCATGCTCGACGGGTACGTCAAGGCTGGGCGTGTCGACCGCGCGCGCGAGCTGTTCGACGGAATGTCGGTGAAGAACGTCGTCTCCTGGACTTGCATGGTCTCTGGGTACTGCCGGGCTGGCCGTGTTGGCGAGGCGCGCCGGTTGTTTGATGTGATGCCTGATCGAAATGTCGTTTCGTGGACGGCGATGGTGCAGGGGTACGCAAGCAATGGGATGCTCAGGGAAGCCAGGGAGATGTTTGATCGAATGCCTGAGAGGAATGTGGTCGCTTGGACAGTCATGGTTAAGGCCTACGCTGACAGTGGTCAGATTCAGGAGGCATGGGAACTGTTTGATAGGATGCCCGAGAGGAACTCATATTCTTGGGATGCCATGATTTCTGGTTTTCTCAGTGCTGGAAAAGTGGATGAAGCAGTTCAATTATTTGAGAGGATGCCGCACAGGGATGTGGTTTCTTGGACTACAATGGTCACTGGCTTGGCGAAGAATGGTTTTGTTTGCAGAGCAAGAGAGTTCTTTGATAGGATGCCAGCAAAGGATACTGCAGCATGGAATGCGATGATCACTGCTTATGCCAAAAATGGCCAGCTGAATGAAGCTCAGAGATTATTCAATTCGATGCCTGCAAAAGACCTGGTGACCTGGAATACCGTCATTGAGGCATATTCCAAGAATGAGCGTAAGGATGAAGCTGTAAACGTATTTCTTCTTATGCGCCGCTCAGAGGTATCTCCTAACATCAGTACATTAATCAGTATCCTAGTTATTTCTGAGAGCACAATGGAAGTTAAGCAGATCCATGGGTTGGTTGTCACACTTGGACTCCTGTCAAAAATCGACTTAGGAAATGCTTTGCTCACAATGTACTCGAGAAGTGGAGATTTGCTTTCTGCTTCGCTTGCTTTCAAGAGATTGGAAGTGAAGGACACCATAACATGGACGTCGATAATGCAAGCTTTTGCGAACCATGGCTGTGGTTACCATGCCGTACAGGGCTTTGCTCAGATGTTGAGGCATGGGTATAAGCCCACTTCAACTACCTTTACAGCCATTCTGTCAGCTTGTAGCCATGTTGGCTTGGTCGAGAAAGGTCGCAAGATGTTCAAATCAATTTACCATGTCTTCGGACTAGAACCGACCATTGAGCACTATTCTTGCCTTGTGGACCTTCTAGGTCGAGCAGGGTATGTGAGGGAGGCCAAGGAACTTGTCGACAGTATGCAGCAGGGCATGCGTGATGAAGCCATTCTTGGGACGCTGCTAGGGGCATGTATGATGCATAACGAGATAGAGGTAGCAAGAGAAGTGGGTGAGGATCTTGTCAGATTTGAAACCTCTGATTCAGGACTCTACACACTTCTGGCCAATGTATTTGCGTCACATGGAATGTGGCATGAAACAGCAAATGTGTGGAAGATCATGAGGGGCAGTAAGACGAAGAAGGCGCCTGGTTTTAGTCAGATTGAGGTGGGCATGAGGAATCATGTGTTCTACTCTAGGGATCAAGAGCATCCACAATGTGCTGAAATATATAGAATGCTGAATGACACAGTTATTCCTCAGATGAAGGGTTCACCATGCATGGGATTCTGGGTACCTACTCTCCAGTCTGATCCAACTATTTACCAGGCATAAAGACCACATCATGATGGTGGTGTAATCCATGGTCTATTCGTTGTTGAAACTGGATGTCAACTCATTGTGGATACGTGTAAGAACCTGGTGGAAATTACTTTTGATATCACAAGGAGCTCTGCAGGAAACTCAATTCTTCAATTAATAATGTTGCACACCAATGTGCTAAGCAAGCATCTTCTGAGTAGAGAGCAGAGTGGATGTTAGCACCTGCTTTCTCTTGAGATAGCTTGAAAAATTATTGTAATCCTGCATCTACATAGTGAAAAGAGATCCTTGACCTGAAAAGAAAAAAAGCTTATTGATAGTTTGTCTGACAAAGTGATCAAAGCTGTCCTTGATTTAGTGGATGCAGACGCATATCCACAGGAAGGACCGCAGAGGAACCACTTCGGGAATGTGGTAGCAGCAATTTTAGCATCGAACGATCGATGACGTCGTTATCATGTCCAGAAAGAGTCCACCCTGGCTGCTACTGCCTGCTTTGTTTTTGAATGGTAGCAGAAAGAAAGAAAAATCCTTCCTTTCCCTCCCACTCAGTGCCCGGTCTCGATTCCATTTCCTCACGAGGTCTTTCTTCCCTATCTGCTGGCTCATCCCATTCCCGTTTCTTATCTACAAATTTCGCTTATTTCTCTTGAGTCTGTGCCGTCCGATTCCATTTTACTCCCATGGCGGCGGCGGCGGCGCATGAGCCGGAGGTGATCCGTGACAAGGCAGCGATGCGCGCCTGGTCGCGCCGCCGTCGCGCGGAGGGCAAGACCGTCGCTTTCGTCCCCACCATGGGCTTCCTCCACGACGGCCACCTCTCCCTCGTATCCGCAGCGGTGGCGGCCGCCGCTGGCCCCGTCTCCGTCGTCGTATCCATCTACGTCAACCCCAGTCAGTTCGCCCCCACCGAGGACCTCGCCACCTACCCCTCCGACTTCGCCGGGGACCTACGTAAGCTCGCCGCCACCGGCGCCGTTGCTGCAGTTTTCTGCCCCCCGGACCTCTACATTCGCGGAAGCGCTGGCCACCCAACCGCCAGCGCGTCCGGGGGCGCGGCCTCCTGCCTGGAGGAGGCCGGTGGGCATGCGCACGAGACGTGGATTCGCGTGGAGCAGCTGGAGAAGGGGCTGTGCGGGAGCAGCAGGCCCGTGTTCTTCCGTGGCGTGGCCACCGTGGTCGCCAAGCTGTTCAATATCGTAGAGCCGGGCATCGCTGTGTTCGGGAAGAAGGATTATCAACAGTGGCGCGTCATCTGCCGGATGGTAACTTGTTCGACATTAACATACTACATTGATTCATTTATAATTGGCATCTGTCAGGTTTGTTCAAGTTGTTATATGAATAGAATAAAACAACCTTGATAAGTGAGGGCAAAGTTGGCCACTGAATGATGGTAACTACTATCAGAATAATATTTTTTGCTTCTCTTTGCTGCCCTATTCACCAACTTGACAGCCTTGGACATGATACTATTTAGAGACTACATTTTGCTCCATCCAAAAATCCATTCTGAATTAATGCTTCAGTGGTTAAACTTATTTGATTTCTGTTTTGATGCTTCTCTTCAGTTGCTGCCTCAGATAATGTGTGTTATCTGTTTAGCGCAGAGCAGCAATAGTTGGTTTCTGCTGCTGAGACAAACTTTGTGTTTTCAGGTTCGTGATCTTGATTTCGCCATTGAGATTATTGGCTCAGAAATAGTGCGAGAAGCTGATGGTCTTGCCATGAGCTCCCGCAATGTACACCTATCGTGTGAGGAAAGGGAAAAGGTTTGTCTTTTTCTGAAAAATGGTAGCTTGGTTTTGTAATGATTTTATTTTGACCATGTGTGTTTGTGATTGCTATCACCAAAATACCGACAACCATAGATGTTACTTTCAGTGTTTTAGCATTAGGATTGTCCAGTGTATCCTTCCCCTCCTGGATCAACCTGGTATGGTTGTGCCTGTTTGTTCAGTAGATCTGTGGTCCAGTTTGTTCAGTGCTTTATCTAGTTGGGCTTGGGCCTCACATTACAACTTTTCAGACATTAAGCCTTGTTCAGTTTCTTCTGCAGTTTTTGAACTGGCTCTAGGTAAAAAGTTGAATTGAATCAAAATTTCGGCCATGCAGCAGGAATTACTTGCCGCCGCTGTTTTCCATGTTTCTCCTCTTTTGGTTTGAAGATTAATCAGTTTGTTTGCACAATAATATTTATGTGATTATTATGACGCAATAGGGAGAAGGTTGAGACATAATAATAATTTTATTTATTACTACATGGCAGGGAGCTACATGTTTCCATGTTTCCTAGAAGAAACCGTATTTTCAAGTGTTGATCATTGTATATACTTTTTGTAAATACCTTTTGTTCCTTTCTCAAACAAACATGTCCTTCAATTGTGATGATCTCCTATGTAGGCATTATCCATTAGTAGGTCACTGGTGAATGCTAGAACCTCTGTGCTGAATGGAAACAATCATGGCCAACAAATAAAAGATCAAATAGTGCAGACACTTACAGAAGCTGGCGGTCAGGTTGACTATGTTGAGGTAATGCTCTTGGCCTTTCCTTGGCTGCTCAATCTAACTGTGTTCTTAGACCTTTTATCTCTCTCACAGTTGAGTTATCTACAATCCCATCATGGTCGTTGTTGTTGTTCTCATTGTTTTGTGGTATAATTATTCTGGTTTTGTCCTCGAGAGCCTTTGAAAGCTTCAAGCGTTTATGCTTTGTATCTGGAACAGCAAAATTCTGAAAACCTCTTGTCATTACACTCGACTTGTGGGAAAGGCTGAATGTTTGGTTGATTAGGCCTATGATCAAGTGACCGATAACATGTAAAGAATCTCTCTCTGTTGTGAATGCAGATTGTGGAGCAAGAAAGCCTGACGCCTGTTGAGAGGATCGATTGCCCTGCTGTGATTTGTGTGGCGGCATGGTTTGGGAAGGTGAGGTTGATTGACAATATCGAGATCCAGGCACCATCGTGAGATTTGGAATTCAGATGAGCCTCGAACGAGGATGTGTTCATCCAGGGCGGCTTCTTGTTCTGCACCGATACCAAACAGAGAGAGTGCTGTTGCAGTTTCAGTCCCTGACTTTGTGGCTGGATTAATAATGGTGATGCTGCTCTATGTATAGAGAGCTGCTAGTAGTAGCCAATACGGTCTGACCGCCTAATTTTTACATTTTTATCCCATGCTATGCTATACCTGATTGCGGTGCGTGCGCTGGTCTTGACTTTTGCCCGCACTCACAATATCTGCTGGTGCCTGGCGGGCAGTTGGGGAAGAAGTCCTCGGCCAGTCGGCCAAGAAGCTACTACCCATCCATCATGTCCATGGCCAGTGGCCTCGTCCAGCACGTGCTGGAAATGCTCCTTGTGCTGGGCACTCGCACTAATGGAGACGAGACATTTCGTTATACCTTCTTGGTTTGGTTGGAAAAACAATGAGTAAATGAGCACGTAGGTAGCCAGCCCACTTGTTTTGGCAGGCGGTGCATCTCTGATGCAGTACGGATGTGCTGCTAGTCTGCTGTTGCCCATTCAGAATGAGCTGGAATCAAACTGAAACCTCAAAGGAATGGAGAATGGAAGAAGACTAGTAGTGCATGTATGTATCTTCTGCAGCAGACTGCTTTTACCTCACGTGTTAAGACTGCTTTTACTCGCACTACTAAAGGAATCAGAGAGATGAACGGATGTTGTCAATTCAATCTCTTGTCGCCGTCAAAGCTGCTTTGACACGTCGATTGTTCAACGGCTTACGACTGGGATTCCTGAGCTTTGGAGTGCTGACATTATACCATCCGGCGAGAGCAGCATTCAGCTCAAAAATCAGGAGGCGCCTCACCAGCTGAAATAACATATCGACAGCGCACCACCACCTGTCTCTCCTCACTGACCGAGAGCAGGTGAACCGATGCAATCAACCACCTTATCTGTTGCTCTTGTTTCACACACCAGTTTGGTTGGTGCACCAGCAACCCAAAACCTGCTGCTGGACACAACGTCCACAGGCCACATTATGGCTTTTAGTGTTTAGCCTTCGCAATACCCAAACTGAATCAACCATTAAACATCACAGCATAACATGAACAAGTAGCCAACACTCTCTGACAGTGCAAAAGGGAGCATTAAGGCAAATGCAAAGGAGGTTCAAGGTACAACACCACAAAATACACACTTGGAACGACGACATCATCGGCCCTTACTTTGGGGCGCCATGACGCATGCATCTTAACCATTACACAGTGTACAGGGCCCCATCTTTTGGGGTCCAATTCTGCCCAGGTATACTCACTCTACTAGGACACATAGACAGCAAAACATACACATCTCCAACCCAAGATTGATTCGGTTCAGGACGACGCAACGCAGTACACAGACAGCCTCACAGCTTGCTTTTTTGAGGGGCCTTCCAAGTACCAGGTCTTCTCATTCCTTCCTTCCTTCCTTCCAGGTAGGGAAAATGAAACCAGCAGCAGCTTGCCCTTAAAACAAACAGCATTGCCCAACCACCATCCACAAAACATACAAGGATGATTAATATTTACTTGAAGCTCAAAGTAACCACCTTCCCAACAGCTCAGATGCCTTCCTTCTCGCACAGGTCTAGCAGCGACAAGGTCTGCAAAATTAAATTTCATGGGAATGATTGACATGACCACACTTTTTAGGAGAAAAACAAACTTCTCATCTTCTTATGTTCTAAGAACTTTATCGTAACAGACACCATGCATAACGAAATGTCATCATGTGACCGGCAGAAGGGGATTAACATGCTTGTCTGAAGGCTGATTAGCAGGTGCTGATAAAGTCGCTATGAGTACAACTGCTGATAAAGTCTCATTATGCAAGAGAGCCTTCACTGTATAATTCATGTGCACCGAGCAGTTGGGATAAGCTATATACCTCCGCGATGGAGAGCTCAAGGCGAAACTTTGGGCCATCATAATGATGCAGAACTGGCCTGAAAGAATCCTCTTCCAACGGCTTGCAGAGCTTCCTAATGCGGATCCTCACCTAACATCATGAAGATGTCAGATCATGAACTCAGAAGGAAATGAGAAATAAACATATGCCAAATATTGTCAGTACCTGTGCTGGGAATCTGGATTCACCTTTACACTTCTTATCCTCCCATGCCGTGGGATCAATATTGGACCCACCAAAACTGGCAGCCTAAGCATTTAAAACCAAAATATAATCAGCCACTAGATTTATACTGAAGCATACTTTGAAATTTAAACTTAAAACACAAAGTGTGGAATCAAAGTAGACATTCATTTATTGAAACCAACTAAAATGATGATTCAGTGAGCTAACAGAAATGGGTAAATAACAAAGACTATGGAGCTAGATCTATACCGAAGCACAGCTAGCTGCACACTAAAAGAGTGCAATTCCTGGATGTGGAGTCATCCACCTAAAATGCACTTAGACTTCTTGGTCACATACTCACATATGCTGTAGTATATGGAAAACCAGGATCATACTTTCTAGTTTAATGATTATTTTTAAACATTACCGAATCTTTAGTTAGAAGAAATTACATACAAGGGCACAAGGAAAAGGAAAAGGAAAAGATGAAGGCAAGCTAAAAATAGTCCATCTAGAATAGTAATACTGCATGACAGCCCAACATCAGTTCTTAGATGCATCATTTATTAGCTAGCAATGTCTTATGACAAATAACTGTTAAATAAGGTTAGAGAGGCTTTACAGGCATCAGCAAACCAGATATAGTCACGCACCTCAAATACCCCATGAAGCTGGTGAGTCGTGTAGTTATAGAGGAAAAGAGGCAGCCCAGGAGTAATTGCTCGGACTGAATCCCGATATCTTGCTGGCAACCCTGCAGATGAGCAAAAGATCTTGAGATGCTGTTACCAAAATAAGTTTTTAAGATGATATCAAAAGTTATTTTTTCAGAATAATAAGTCAAATGATTTATGAGAAGAAGTGGTAGCACATACCAAAAAGCTGCCTCTTGAGATCTTCCTGCATGGTATCGTTGTTGCAGACAAAAATGTACCCACCAAGGACTTCATTCCTTGGTAGCATCTCACTCGTCGGCAGTGTCTTGAAGCGCTTGTCAACAGCAGAGTTGCTGTTGGTGTTCCCATTGCTGTTGCTTCCATGGTTGTTGCCACCATTGTTTTTTCCATTGGCCTCTTTGACACTAGGACTGTTGGAATACTTGGTGACCCCAACATTCATCTTGAACGCATTAATATTGCCATTGTTTCCTTTGGGGTACACTGGGTTCATGTTATAACCCATGTTGCGGAAAGAGTTCTTCATGGCAGCTTCATTCATCTTCAGATCATTCATTTTCAGATCCAGGTTCATGAGGCCAAGATTGATGTGATCCATCCTGGGCTCATCGTGGTGGTAGGACATCTTATCCCACTGCTTGACCTCAGGGACGGTGTTCATGCGCGCATAGTCAAGGTCGTTCATCCTCTCGCCCTTGGACTTGGTGATCTCAGCGAGCTTGGAGGTCATGAGCGACCACTGGCGGTCCTCCAGAACCATTGGCTGGCCACGGAGCTCATCTCCAAGATGCCACAGGTTGTCCATATTTCAATCTCTGTACCTATTGCAAAAGGAAATGATTAAGAAACGTCATCTCAGCATAAAAAGGAAAGATGCCCCGAGCTTCAAGGCAGGGCGGATCCATCATAGGACTAACTGGATTCAGATCCGAATACAAATAGTTTTGTTAGGGTTTGGGGTGCTCCGTCTCGCACAGCAGAAGGAAAGAGAAGGGGCGGGCATACCTGGAGGATGCGCTCGTCGCCGGCAAAGGGCTGGGCGAAGACAAATGGCGCCGCCGCTCGCCCAGTCGTCGCCGCCAGGGAAGGAAGAGCAAGGGAGGAGAGAGTCCGAGAGAAGGGAAAGGTCCTGAGCCTAGGGAGGAGATGAACCTGAGGCTCTCAGCGGAGGGCTGTCGGTCCCAATGAGCCGAGCTCGAGCGAGCCTGACCACCTAAAGCTGAGGAACGCGAGCCGAGGTCGATCTGAGCGCGAGATCAAGTACTGCTGGTATGAGTTTTATAGATATTAAATTTTATTAAATCATATGCTATATCACCAAATTTGCTAACGTATCAGAGTCATTATGAGAAGCAAGAAGGGGAAGTTTTATAAGATATGAGAAGAGTTTCATCCACATGACACTCATCCGGTCATCCAGTTCGGTTACGAAGTTCACAATTTTCGTAACAGTGCAATGAAACTATGCACTGCGATTGGCCTAAAAGATGCATTTTAATTTGATAAATAAAAAAAAAGCATATCTGAACATTTAACTTTATTTCTTCTATTTTTTATTTCTCCACTGTGATGTACAAGTACTAGGTTGGAGTTTAGATTAGACACTAGAATTTTTGTCAAGGTTGCACTTTGGTTGACGCTTCAGTGTCTGACGTATCGCTCTTTTTATGATTGAACAGAATGTATTGAAATACTACTATATAAATTTTTTGAGTCTTTCTCCTAGTGGCCGTCCTGAATCGCTCGCTGCCTTTAGCAAAAAAAAAGAAAAAAAAAGGGCCGCCTTCGATCATGCATGTAATACTTGCCTTTGGTAGTTTTTTCAAGGAAAAAAAATTGGGACACCAGACGTACGCTGTGGCATCCATCATGTGCTTGTTTGCAGCTAGCGACCGCCCAAGCTGCTGCATCGAACAACGGCAAACGGCCGCGCACCTATGTAGTAGTGTATTGGTATACTACTGTACGTACGTATTCGATTCCATCTGTCAGAAAATACAGACCAATAAATGCATGCGCACATGAGGTTGTTCTCTCCTGCCTTTCTGTTCGAAATTTGAATTTTGAATCGCATATATATATATATATATATATATATATATATATATAGGCTATGGCTTGTCCTGTATATATGCTGTATCTGCTAAATATATGCTAAACTCATTCAGTACAGCCACTTCCTGGGAGATTCTTGCCCAGCTAGATCACATAAGAAAATCATTTTTTTAATAAAGAATCATTGAGAGGTATCTTTCTCTGAAGAGTGCATGCAAGGTTCCATGCAGAACAAAACAATCCAAGATGATAAGCATAGGGAGCACGCATCTGATGGCTCACTAATTAAGCACCGGTACTGAAACCTTCTCATCTTCTCCTCTCCTAACTTTTTCTCTTCCTCAGTTTATTAATTAACCCCTTTACAGTACATTGGATTAAGATTAGATTAGATGGGACTAATATGCTAATTATAGTAGTAGCAAGTTGCACGAGCTGAAAGACATGTAGTGATAATCAAGTGTAGGTCACATGGAGACACCATGTGCGCCCAGCATCGATCTACGTACGTATGCCCTTTACACTTGTTAGTACAAAAAAGAAAACTGAAAAAAAAAGGTACATAAAAAATCTTCAAGGGATGCTCTAACTCGATCACATGAGAGAGCTGAGCCTGATCAAGTCCCCATTGACCGCCCATGCACGGTCCTTGGTTCCATTCATGGCCGGTGCCGGCAACACGTGAAGGGTGTAAGTACTTCATCTACCAGAGAGCTAGGAATTCTGCGAGGGCACGAGGAAACAGGAAGAATCCGATATATGGCTCTCTCCTAGGATCCATCCATTCTACGTATTGTTTGAAGGAAAATTTTGCTGCTGGTGTATGATTAGTTTCCATCGATCAGGAAACTAATCATATACCAACAACTGTATTTCTTCAATGAGATCTGCATTTCTTCATCTAAGCAAGCAACGAAAGGGCTCTGTTCTGCCTTCACAGAGCCACGAGACGACGGGCTGTGCCCCCATATACATGTTTTATGCCACGGGAGTTTCTTTCTGTGATTACTCTTATCATTTACATGGGCGCTGGGTATCAGCATTGCTATCGTTTCAGATTTGCCCTTATTAACTGTCGTCGTTCCGGCGAACCAACAACTTAACTATGGTACATCCAGTAAGAGCTGCCTGCCTCTTGTCAGACCGATGGAGCACACTGAGAAACACAAGTCCTATTGTTGCTTGCTACAGCAGGAGCAGCCTGCAGTTGGAAGGAGGGATGGGCATGCTGCACACGCTCCAGATACAGTGGGGTCTGCATCTCGATAAGCCGAGATATCTGCAAAAACAAGATGCGCCATCAGATTCGATTAAACTTCTAAGACAAACAAGGCCCAGCGAAATAGGCATGCCGTTATAGCACTGCGCCTAGATCATCGTGACTTGTGAGCTAGATATATTTCCCTAGATGAGATGAGCCTCAACTTGCCGTTGAGCTTTCTCAGCAGGACAATAACTCTAGTCTAAATACAACTTTTCAGCAGTACTCATGAATTATCTCAAGCAACTACAACTTTTCAGCTTTACTCATGAATTATTTCGAGGAACTAGCAACTATTCATATATAACAAGTCAAAGAAAAGTGCATCACTTACCGCCCTGCGGAACGCAAACATCTCTTCTTGACCAGACAATATTGCCACAAGCCCACAAGTAGAAGGCCTCAAGCCAACATTGCCTTCTGCTAAAACATCCCTCCTTAGCTTTGTCCCCTCGGCCTCAGTTTCAAATTGAAAACTGCATAACATGACATCCATGTGAAAATTCATTCTCAGTCCCAGTTAGATTCTAGAAAAATGTTCTATATTTATTTTTTAATGTTGCAGACGAGCAGAAACATTTCTGCCGCAACCACAGCTCAACCAAGTAACCAACATATGTGGCAAAGCTCATTGAACCTTTGAACCATATTTCCAGTTCATGGTCTTTGAGATTTACAAAAAAAAAGGGCTTAACATGGTAAGGGAAGGGTTACTGAATTACCTCTCTAAATCAAAAAGGGGTCCTTCCTCAGTTCCTTGGAAAAGATCATCAATGGATGAGGCAGCTAGGCATACAAGACGGCAGTGATGATTGTACAGCTCATCAATAAGGGTGATAAACCTTCTTGCCTAAATGAATCATGATATTAGCAAAGGTAGAGAAAAACAACCATATACTGCTTCAGTAAGATAGAGAGTCCCATATACTGCTTCAGTAAGATAGAGAGTACTAACTAATGCTGACTGCATACCAATTTAAATGGCTACAGTAAACTGAACAAATGGAACTTTTCTGTTTTCAATGTTGTAATATTCCTTAAAAGCTCTCCAGCTCAAATCGGCCTGTTCTATCTATCATTCCATCCTTCTGTATTAATTTCTAGATTTCCAATGTGGCACATAATTTAGAACAGCACTTTGTTTTTTTCCACATTTCACTTTGTTATACTTCTAAAGGCTCCAGGCTGCCAGTAGCATTTCAATTTTCATGCCCACTAACAAAACAAGGACTCAGCCTCGATTTCTAGATTCACATTCCCTTGCACCTATCACCCTGACCAAACAGACTGAAAGCAGAAAAATCAGTGCGAGAAGAAATACCTTATCACGGATCTTCATACTCATAGCTGGAATTTCTGATATGAAAATAGTATGGTAGTTCCTGGCTATTGCTATATAATCTGCAGCTCCGACCTGACAAATTAAGTACAGAGTGACTAATGCATTAGAAAAAGTGCTACTATGCTCTCAGGATAACAAAAAGGAGCTACTATAATTATATGATCAGCTATTTTTCCCATGTAGTAACATTACAATTCAGTTCAAAATTCAAGAGTAAAAGAGGTTTACAAAACAAAGGTACTATCTCAACTTCTAAAAATGAAGTAAAATAACATGTTTGTTTTTTATCCATCCAGCAGAAATATTAGACAGATATGAAACAAGAGAGTGAGATATTACTGGGCGACCACATAGATACTCGAAGTCAAATCTTGCCACACCATTACAGCTTTGAGGAATCTCAATAGATCTGTCCACAAGCGATTGAAGTTAATCTAGTTTATTTTCACTGGTGCACAGATGCTTTCTGCAATGGATATACCTTCCAAACATTACCGGAATGGTGACAGAAATGGTGTCTCCTCCTATTTGGTTAGTTATGTCATGCCACATAGCCTCATACATGCTGTAAGTATCAGAAGTAACAGGCCAAAAATAGTGAACCTGCCAACAAGTTAGAGAATATTTAGTTTTTATATCAAGATAAAACATCCGAGAATAATAAAATATAACAGGTGATAAGTAAACCTGCAGCTGCAGGGGTTCAGAAGAGAACATATATGACTAACTTATAAATAGGAAACAGATCACCTTATATAAAGACCCCCAATTTAGCTTATTATATATTAGGATTTGATACCAGCTAAAAAAACTCAATTTAAGCCATTAAACACACTTCATAGCTCAAAACTTATGCCATCACCACTAAGGCTAGATAACAATGAGATGAATATATTCTTCAGGACCAGTAAACACCAGGTTTATCTCTAAAAAAGCAGGAAAATTATCCATGTGTTTCATTGATATCCTACATTGCTAAAATGTCAAGAGACTGCATTGTCCCCTCATCCACCTGGGATCAAATCATAGGATTCACTGAAGTGCTTGCCAACTCCTTAATTGAATGCTGGTGCTCCCAGCCAAATTTCAGAACGTAAATAAAGAACAATTGGAAGTAGACCTGAGTTGAGCCCTCTGTTGGAATTAGGCGACGATAATCCTTTTCAGTTCCCACAAGAATCTTATTGCAATTTTCATCTAATTTTGATAATAACTCCAGGAAGATGTCCCTTTGCATCCCATCCTGCAAAACCAACAGAAAAAAGAACGAAAAGATCAAAATGTAGCATTACAGAATTTAACTTCAAAAGGTTTTGAGAAATGATAATACAGCTAATCCATAAAGTAGAGAAAGAAGGAAAACCAATAATAATCATTTGACGAAGGACTTGCCTGATTGAGATCTTCGGGTGCTTTATTACTAGTTGCTACCAGTACAGTCCCTGTGTTTAACAATCTGCTTAGAATGCCAGACAGGGCCACAACTGCGAATACATCAATAGTCTGCACAAATGCACCCGTTCAGTGTATTTAAAAAAGCCCTAGGTAGCAGAGCATTAACTATGATAACTAAGTGCTTTCCACTGTTCCATAAGCTTAAATTATTATAATACAGCAGAGAGAGGTATATGCATGAGTATAAACAAAAAAAAGAGCTTAGCTAACATCTCATAGTATTGCACGAGAGCAAGATTAAGTGTATAATTCGCCAGTAATGCATTAATTTCATCATTGACATGTTGAATCTAGAATGCTAGGTCATGCTGGCATAAGGAACCAATGTTTTTTTCCCTCGAACACGCAAGAGAGCTGCATTTAATATTAGTATAGAAGAAAATGGATACAACTCCACAATGCAAGTCCACCCTGTGAAAAAATTAGAACATTCGCACCACAAACAAATGGAAAAACATGATCAACTAGCCTATACCATCCTAGTTTTTTTGTTACCTACTTCCCCAACTCTGTAAGTAATCCAATAGACAAGCTACTAAGTGCAATGAAAGAAATGCCAATCCTCTTAGTCAGCAAAAAGAAGGAGAAAGACTTCAATCCTTGACACTTCACAGTTTAGGCACCTGTATCTCATCAAAGCATAGAATGCTTGCTCCGGTTTTATTTGCTTGTCTATCAACCAAAAACTTGTCAGCAACAGCCAAAAGGATATGCTTTTGCTGTGTCTCTTGTTTGTACTTCTCTTCCCCGATCAGCCACTCCTTAATTTTTGCATCAAAAGGGAGGCTTGATATCCAGCTGAAAGCACTTGACTGAACAGATTTGTCATCATCACGTCTCTTCCATACATCATGCATATGATCGTGTATTTCAAGCATGGCCTGCATCAAAGAGTACCTCCAATTTTATGCAAATCTTAGCCAGCACAACTACGAAGTAAAATTATTTGTCTCGAACACTCCATGGAGTTAATTTATAGGATTATCAGATTATGTTATTGCCGACTTGCCAAGCCACACTTGTTGAACTTTGTTCAGATAGACGTGCATGTGCACAGGTATGCTACTACAAGTCCCAACAGGTAACAGATAGAGTTGAGATAGTATCGACACGTATTGTTAGCCATCTTCAATCAGATAAGTTGTTCTTAAGGTACAATATCTATATCAGGTTAAGATTGAATGACAACAGTCATAAGTATTTCTAAACAGTAGAAATTTACCTCATGGAAGTGAAACCTCCTCCTGTGTTTGATAACACCTTCAGTTGCCCCATAGAACATGTCCATCAGCATTGTCTTCCCTATGTACAGGTAGTTCCTTGAGATTCGTATAAGTGGTAGATAATAGTCATTCAGAAAACATAAAATATTATCACGGTAAATAACTCGTGGTAGTTTTCACTTTTCACAAAAGAATGTAGTAGATATTGCTTATTTTCAGCGTTCATGTATATGATTAAGGTAACTTACCACTTCCAACATTTCCATAGAGATACAATCCTTTAGGAGCAACAGGAGAAACTGGTCTCTGGCCCACCAGTTTATCTAATTTCTTCTCTCGGTTCAGGTATGAGACCCACTTACCAACTCCAGGTTCTATATTTCCTCTTCTTCTCCTGGTTTTATTCAACAAAATACAGGTTAAAAATAAATAAATACAGCATATTCAGTTCATATATAGAGCAAACTTAACATCTGACATGCTTAGTTATATTGTAATGCTTTTCACTATTAATATTCTTGCAGAAATGGAGTGATGATGATGATGATGATGATGGGACTCCCATCAAACATCAATGAATGATAACAACAATAGAACTGCATGAGAAATGATAACAGAACTCCCATCAATGAATGATAAAAACATTAGAACTGCATGGTGGCTTACTAACTATTACCGTGTAACCAACTTGTCAAGAAATCCCCTTTTCTCATCTATCCACACACCATCACGCTGCTTATCTTCAGCTTCTTCAACAAGAAGCCTTCGCCTCTCTTTCTCCCTGCTATTCTCCCATATGTACAGCTGCGCCTGAACTTTACATAAGTTAGAAGTGATATAGTTACTTTACAGAACAAAACACAACGAGGTATTGACTAATGAGAAGAAGCAACACGCGGCTTACATGGTAATCCTCCATTTCCATCTCATATTGTTGGAGTCTTCTGAGTAAGTTGTCTAACTCGGAAGCTACATTTTCCTGGTAGCTGTCATAAGTGAGTTTCCCTTGGCTTACTAGATTCCTATATAGCGTAAGGGGACCTTGAGATAAAACACAAGAGTATGAGAAGCCAAACAATTAATCTGGAAAAGAAAATGAGAAGCCAAAATTTGAAGTGGAGAAAGATGTTACGGTGACATTTGAGATGAAATTACCCTTTTGTATCATCATGTTGAATGGAGTAGCCCAAATAGGTGCAGATTTGGTAGAGGGAAGGTATGACAAGACTAGTTAGCTAAAGTGTATTGAGGCATGTGGTGGTTGAAAACCCCCCAACACTGGTCATCAGAAGAAATCATTACAAGGTTTGAGTTGCACTGAGACACAGTGGAAGATTGTAATCAAAATCACAAGAAATCATTACAAGGTTCTAGTATCATATGAAATGCAGCAGTTACTTGGAACCAATTTGTCCGTCCGGCCTAGGATGAAATTCGGAATCGCTAAAGCCGTGGGGATGCCGGCCGGCTTGGTGGTGTAGTGTATAATTCAACGATCGAGCAATCGATCAGCAGGAGAGTTTGCTAGCTGAAGCAAGGGGAGGGTCAGATGACGAGGTGCCTACCTGGCCTGCGGCCGTGCTCGGAATCCGAAGAAGGGCCGTCTCCCGCCGCGTCGTGGAGGCGACGGAGGAGCCCCGCGGAAGGCAAGGTGCGCGGCGCGGTTCCGCAGAGGGCGGCGGCGGCAGCGTACGCGAGGGATCGGCGGGAGGCGCAGGCATGTAGGTGTAGCCGCCGGAGTATCATCGCTGGCGGGTCCCCGGTGCGGCGAAGCGGCGGGCGGGGAGAGGTGGCGGGTTCCGGTCCGGTGTACTTACTTGTAATAACTGCGGAGGGGGCTGGCCTTGTCGGGTGACGCGGCCTCCTTCCTCACCGCGGACGCTTGGGCTCTCGCTAGCCCGCTAGGGAAAGTAGGCGGGTGGTGGAAGACGAGACTTGGACCGGGCGGCCCATGATGTGACGATGTAAACGGAACTTTTTTTAAAAAAGGATTAAAAAAATTAAAATTCGAAAAAGGGGAGCCGGATGGGGGAAATTAGGAAAATGGGTGCTTCCCGCCCACTGAACGGGCGGGTAGCGTGGGGCCGGGGACCTCCCGCCCAACCAGCGGGCGGGATGTCCCCCGAAGGCCTCTTCGCAAATAATTTTTTCGCGGAGAGGTCCCTGAGAGGGCATCTCGCCCAACCAAAGGGCAGGATGTTGTGCTTAGGGGCATTCCGCCCTTTGGTTGGGCGGGAGGTCCCCCCATGGGCTATATAAGCCCCAACCTGCCCCGAAAATTCCATTTTATCCAGCAAAAATCAGAAAAAAGAGAAAGAGAGGAGAGGAAGAGAGAAGAGAAAGCGGCGAAGCCCTGTCCACACGTCGATTTGGAGGTATATTCTCATTCTAGCCGTATAAGTACTTGAAAATGACTATAATTTAGGAAATATTTCTTAGAGTAGTTATGTTTTGAATAGTTTTTAGTATTTTCATTTATTTTTAGTATAATTTATAATCTGAATAGTTTAGAATCTATAAAATATAATCTGAAATTTAGGATCGTCGTTCGTTGTGTATTAATATGTAGTATAACTAGTTTATTAATGATTGATAGATATGTCTTCCGAGAGGGGTATTTTCAGTATATATTACGGAGAAGGAAATGTGATTTATGGGCCGAATGGGGTAGATTTAAGTGAATTCAACTGTGCGATTAGAGGAATTACCAGGCCGCACGAGAGAACATTTGAATCCCTATGCAACTGGTTAATGAGGGGATTAAGAATTAATCAGGAGACACACACTGTGAGTGTTCAATGCGTCATAAATCGTACCACTCACGCTTTGATCTGGGAGCTGATGCCACTTGCAAGCAACGAGGACTGGTTAACTTATCTGCAAAATACAAGTCATTGGCAATGGCCACTGGTACTCCTTGTCAGTGTGCAACAAAACCCTTTGATAAACATTGAAGCTGCTCCGGGGGATGAAAATATTGATGAAGAAGTTGAGGAGGCAAACATTGAGGCAGGTGGCACCGAAGCACCTCAATGTGTGGCTGATGAGGGGGAGAACATACCCTTTATTGTTGAACAGCTGCAAGACGAAGAACGTGAATTGGATGAAGCAATGAATGCCGATTCGTCTGATGATGATGATGATGTGCCTCAAGATTGGGTAAGCAGTGACTTCAGTTATCTTGTCGTAGATGACGGATCTAGCTGGCATTCGGATTGCAGGAAGAATGAAATTATCCAGGGTGCAAGGTACCATTCAATTGAAGAGGTGAAGGAAGCTGTTAAGTGCTGGTCTCTCTCTTATGCGAGAGTTTAAGACAGTGGAGTGCAAATCTCGTAAGTACGATGTGGTATGTGCGAAGGATGGCTGTCCATGGCGGGTGCATGCCTACAAGGTATCTCCTAAAGATAGGGCGCGACATGGCATGAGACGTCAAACTCCTGTAAAGGAGTGCATTCTCAAGTTCGATGGAACTTGTTGTTGCTCATGCATGAGGCCCAAGTTGCTGCACTTACCTTGTTCTCATGTAATGGCTGCTTGTGCGGATATTGGACATCCTGTCGATATATATGTTTCACATTACTTCAGAAAGGAGACAATTGCTAGCACCTGGCAGTATGAGATCTATGGGTTCCGTTTGGTTGGATCGTTCACTGAGACAGCGAATCCTGTTATCTATATTCCAGACCCAAGATCATCACGGGTTAAGAGAGGACGCCGTCAGTCACGGCGTATTCGTAATGATATGGATGAGTCAGAGCTCCGTCCGAGGATACAACGCTGCAGTGCATGTAATCAGATTGGACACACGTATAAACGTTGTCCAACCAATGATGCTGGCCCCAGTTGTGCTGAAGCTGGCCCTACAGGTGATGCTACAGATGGAAGACCTCCGGTTGCATCAAGAAGTGGGAGACGTCGCCAATCGAGTGCTAGTACGTCATCAGGCATCATTTAGTTGTAATTTTATTTAAACGTTGTTTGCTCATATGTAATATTTGCTGCGTTCAGATTCTATCAGACCTAGATACGTATTTGTAATATTTGCCGCATTGACTGAAGACACAATATTTGAATTCATGTATTTGTAATATTTGTAATGTTCATTATCATATTATTTTATTTTAAATGGCTTCATGTATTGTACTATCGTAATATTTAGATTCTACGTTGCAAACGTTATCGTTTAACTATCTTCGTACGAGTTTTAGATACCGTAATATTCTTTGGAAAAATGGACCAGGACCATAAGATTATAGGTTTTAGAACTTTATAGGTTTTAGAACTTTGACTATATATTAGATATTAAATAATATCACATTAGAGAATAACAATAGATTTTAATTAGAAAAGGGTTATAATTAGGTTTAGTTAACATTTCAAATTTGAAAAATTCAAGACAAAAGAAGTTAAATTTACATCAAATTTGAGTTTGAAACTTTGCACAAAGGTACCTAGAGTTTATAGAATAGTCATACCAAACTTCATAAACAACAAAGCATGAAATCCTAAAGTTAAACATAAACTTTCCTTAATCTTAATTTTAAAATAGGGGTAAAAGTATTTTGTTTCAAACTAAACTCCATTAACAAAAGTTATAGAGTTTGAAATCTAGTTTCTAACAAAACTAGTTTTGCTATTTTTGGATTTTTCTGTGAACTGTTACGAATTTTGAAAGCCAGAAAACACACACACATGAAATAGCAGTGCACCAAGGCGGGAGGCATCCCGCCCAGTGGCCGGACGGGAAGCCTGCTTCAGGGACCTCTTCGCGAATAAAAAAATTTTCTTATTCGCGAAGAGGTCCCTGGAATTTTTTTTTGAGCATCCCGCCCTATGGTTGGGCGGGAGGCTGCTTTCCGCCCTTTCAGCGGGCGGGAGCCACCCATTTGTCTAAATTTCTCCGACTGGCACCCCTTTTTCGAATTTTGTTTTTTTTAATCCCCTTTTTACAAAAAACTCGATGTAAACGGGCCTCCATGTCGGCCGTGTGTGCTGGCCTGTTGGGCCAATCTAAGCTGCCTTGCCCAGATCCAATAACGAAGATTTCAGCGATGGAAAAAGTTATTATTTTTACCTTCTGAACTTTGGCCGAATCCGAATTTGCTCCCAGATAAGAAATCGTCTGGATTTCTCAGACTCGCGATACCGGGCAAATGATTTTCCTGCTTGATTTCTCTCGGTGGTTTTTCTTTTTTTTTCTTTTATATTTATTTTGGCTAAATCTTTAAAAATTATAGTAAATTACAAAAGGAAAATCAAAAAATGGAAAATCCAATTTTGTTAGACTCTAGATCTATGCAGTGAACAGTAATTTATTAAAGGAATTATTATACTTTTAGATATATATATATATTTTTCTATAATTAATTCATAGATATATTCTCATCGAGTTCATGGAAAATGAAAGCTGGTCGGTCGGATGGGGGGCGTACGGACGGGGACATGCATGTCGACGGTCGGCCATCGCTGTTCCGTTCAGGCATTCGCCGTGCCAGTACTGCGCCACAGCTGCTGCTGCACTAGCTGATGATGGCCCCATCCATCGGAGACTGACGGAAGCACTCCCTCAGTGGCCGTCCATCATGTTAGGCCGCTGTCCCCTCCCTTTATCATCCTTTTTTGTTTTGATCGCGTACATTTTAATTTCTTGTTGGAGCGAGTTATTAGTAATTGGCTAGTAGGAGCTAGGACAATAAGCTATCCTTGCTTTGCTCTTACCAAGATAGGCTGCCCCCTAGGTACTGTATGGGGTTCCTTTTACGTACATACGTGCACGGCACCAGCAAAGCAGATTCAACTCCCTTCAACGTTTCCAGTCCAGCTGCTTACCTGGGAGCCTCACAAATCCCGTGGTGAATGACCTTCATGGCAGTATTCGTTCACAAACACTGATCCACGATCAAAATCGATAAAAGGCAGTAGTAGTTTAGAAAGCTCTCAGAACCACCCTTACCACGAGCTCTTGACTCTGGATTGCGCAGCCTCAGCCCTCAAGGATATAGCATTCAACAAGCTTGTTAGAACAAATCGTCCTTGCATAGCAGCACAAGGGAGACGACCGAATGTTCAGAATAGCAAAATCTATTAACACGCATATATACACCCGACCCGACCCGCCCGCCAATCCTAGATCACTAACGGCTAAGTGTGCTTTCATGTACTCATGTACAGATACAGATGGTCTCATGAACCGAACATTTGGTTTCCAACGCGGCTTCAGTCTTCTCTGCTTCAGGCAAACACATCTCGTGTGGGCACGGCCTCGCGAAGAATTTGGGGACCCTGTCCCCGGGCATAATGACAGGCAAACCACACTCTTTCCCCATTTTCTCCAGCTGCAAACAACACACGCATACAGGATCATTCTTAGCTCTCAAGTTTACAAGATATGAAGATTCCAGGTCTGCAGGAAGATGCTAAGATGAGAAATTGCATAGAGAGCGCTACTACCTACCTTGTGATCAGAAGCTGTCTTGCTTGGCGATGACCCGATGGAGATCACGGTATGCTCGCCCTCTTGGAACATGGCAGGATGCCGAGACCGGAGGAGGGACCGGAGCTTGTCCCAGTGGTAGCAGCATGAGAACATTCCACTGAGGGAGAAGATCACAAGAAGCAACAGCGCAGTTCCCAAGGGAAACCCCACCGTCGGCCTAGAGGAATGCTCGATCGGCACCGTCATGGATGGAGCAGGTGTCAGATCTTGTAGCCTGTTCATTTGCATAACTCTACCTACCTGGTGAAGAGCCCAGAGTTGCAAGGTGAAGAGGCTGGGTATATATATACTTGGAAGGTACCTTGGGGAGGTGCACTTGCACGTACAGGAGATGATGAGAAGTGGACTGACTTGCACGGTCAGGTAGGCAGAACCATCCGTGGTACTGGCCAGTGCTGTGGTCCACATGCATCTGCTGGTAGTAGTGCTTGCTTGACGCTGATCTCACTGTCTGTCTTTACCAAGAAAAAGTTGTTAAATCATATGAAATACACTTTTGGAGGGTGGGAAGAAAGGTACCCAAGGAGGTGACGTATTCACTCTTCTGGATAGAAGTTTCAGGTATGTCCACAAGGATATGTTTATTAGGTACAAAGGAAGAATTGAATACCAATGCATCAAAGAGCTTTTAGCTTAAGAATGGAAAAGGATAGCAGGTTCAGGCTGATAAAGTGGCAATATAAGGCTCCTTGTACAGGTTATATAAGGTGAAACAGAAACCTACTGAGCATCCATAGGTATGATGTTCCTGGAAGGAACTAACAATTTTAACTGAGTAAAGAGTTCAGAATGAATCCATGGCACCAAAGAGGTTATCTATCCCGATCAAGTTAACCAAAGTTGGAATACAACAGAAGAGATGAGCATGAAGCACTTTGCTAGTGTGCATCATCATTACCCTTTTGAAAAGTATATGCTTTTCCACAGATAAAGGCCAACAAATTGAGTATCCTTGACGCAATCCACACATGTGTACGGATGGCACATATGCAAAGTGGTCAAGAAAATATGTCTACTAATTATACAAAACAACAGATAAGCCTGCTAGGTGCTTGCTATTACCTTGCTAAGCCTAGAAGCTAGGGCCCAAAGAAGGCAAATCAAAGAGTTGGACAGTTTTTCAAAACTCTAAAAGAGAAGCCGAGCATACGGTGTAAAAGAACAGTAATAAAAGATAAATGCATACTTAAGTACAAAGCAGTCCAGCACAGAGCAATTTGTTTTAGGCTGTACCATTTCCAACCAAAATGAGCACACCAAGCATGTTTGGTTTTCAGAAGCATAGTGATGTGCTTTCTAGCTATGCTCAACTGTTTACGAAAGATGAACAAATCTGATAAACCTGCTTCCCACTTAGAGGCTCCCACATGCATAAATAACAACAGATATAACCCCATTTTATTAACACATCACCTCCTGCCGGTTGAACTTACATGCACGTTAGTCACTTAGTGCGCTCCCTTGAACAGATACTCTTCAATGGTTCGTGAACTATATGGAATCACCAAGGTTTCGTTGTCCATATATTTGAAGAAGATTTCAGTGCAGAAAAAGTATTGGTGCAAATGAGCAAATTTAGTGATCGAAACAAGCAGTAGAAAGGACCAGAAGTTATGAGTGTAGAATGTTGTCCACTGGAAAAAAAAAAGGTGGTCCATATCAGCATTGTAGCAATCTCCAGTTTTCCACTGCAGAAGGCAAACAAGATCTGTTGGCGAAATTAGGTCGACAGAATTACTTACACATCAGCCAATAAGCTACCTGAAATGGGGCCTAGCACCACTAACAATAGTGATCCACACTAGCCCACCCACAATGCTGCAACAGAGCTAGTTGAGAGGGACCCTTTGTGTAGGATGTTAGGTAAGTGTCCTTCCAGGTAATTACAGAATCCATATGATTCGAATCACTCACTACAAACCAAGGTTAAGGGCAACAGTTATTGATACCAGACAGTTAGCTTGTCACATAAGGACAAATTAATGTACTATCCCAAGTAGTGCATCAACCATATTAACTTCATTGTATTATTTCATAAGAATCGCAATACCTGATATTACTACTCGCAACAATGTCTTACTGAAGCTAACCAAATAGTAGTAGTTCCTACCACTATTTTCCCCCCCAATGAATACAGGTGTTTCTTATTTATATCTGAATTATCTCATTTAGTTCAAATCCTAAATCTTTGAAATAAAAGTTTGATGAAGGTTTTTCCAGATCATACAGACACATCCCGAACTTTCAAACTATAATTAACATACAGTATAGGATAGTAAATGCAACAAATTGATTGTCCCAAATATGAAGATATGAAAGATGTACAAATGGTAAAACAATTATACTATAATGTGCTGCAGATGAACATTTCAGATTCATACTTTGGTATTAGCATGAAGCTAGAGATACTAAATAGTATAAGAACCCTTTTTGCAAGCATTTTTTCTTTAATTCAAGTGTTTAAGAAACAGTCACCAGCCTTGGATCAACTACTTATGGGTTGAGGACTTGAGGTAGTCTGTGTAGATCCAAGGGCCTAGGATTGTGATTGAAAAATAAGGTGTTTAAAGCACACGAGAATAGTTGCATCCTTTTTTTAAAAAAATGGACAATTTGCATACGAAAAATATGAAAGCTCACTGATCTATTTCCGCACCTCCTATATGAACAAACTAGAGGTTACTCTATGATAATTTATTTGAAACTAGATGAGATGGATAAGATAACCAGAAAGACACTAAGGATCTTGCTTAATGAGCCAACTTTGACTAACTATAAACTATGTTTATATCATTTTTCTAATAGGGCATGCTTTCGGTAAAGATGTGTGAAAGTTAGCATCATATGCAAGGCAGTCAAAGTTCCATTAGAAAGCTAAAGGTAGTTCCCCGGTCCATAGAAACTGACCTAATAAAATATTATTTTTTAACTTCAGAAGAAGAACCAACAAATTCAGTGGGCAAATGTGAATATTAACTTTAGTGCCTTTCTCTCTGTCGACTGAATACAGCAGCAAAGAATAAAGAGTATGTCGACTGATCATCATGTGGAAAAGGATGCTTGTAAACCTTCATGTATTTTCCAGCAGTCAGCTAAATTCAGTAAAATTAATGTTGACTGGTTGTAATGAGGATTGTGGAAACCAACACATATAGAAATTTAGAGCTAAGTAACTGGCAACAGTATGAATGATGTTTTAGTCTCTATTGTTCATTGGAATGAATTACCATTTTACCATGTGTGCTGGTGGGAAATGATATTCCAGAAAGAAAATGGACTTAGTACAATCATTGCACAGACTTTTTGGCTGACAGAGATGGTATTTAAGCTTTTATTTCAAGAGTATAAGTCCACACCATATCAGATTGAAAAATGGCATCGGAAATGTATGAATAAGATGGTACAAAGCTAACTGCTTCGGTTAAACTTTGGGAGTTTACACTGAATATCAGTCCTAACCTATTTCCATGGATAATTTAACTGTTTAGCATGGCCGTGGTCGATAATTGGAATTGGTAATCAACCTATAAATTCTTATGGTGCAACAAATGGAGGGAGCACTAATCTCCAGTCTTGGAACAAGAGCCAAAGAACTCAGATTGATTTGGGTCCTCAGAAGGGTCACGGTTGATGGTATGCATACGCCGATTCGCTCCACCGCCACAGAAGAAAAGTTCATGTTTCTGCAGGATTTACAGACTGCAATTAACTGTTTCACCATATAAATGTTTCTGCTGCATTTACAATCAGTTAAGTTCTACAGTCACGTCAAACACTACATATGGCATCATTCAGATAAATGTGGAGTTAGGACCCTAGGTAAGTTAGATGTCATTTCCCCTAAATGCTATAATAAACACGGTTGTGTTTCAAGCGAATAAATACAAAGCAAAAGAAATTAGTTTTTTTTTCGTTTACCTTCCATGCACAAGTGACCATTGCATCTGAATA